>NC_045477.1:5759530-6079373 GCF_009650955.1 Corvus moneduloides | reverse complement strand
GCAACAAAAGCCACGACAGAGAAGTTCAGAAAAATCCAACTGATGAAAAAGTTTAGCAAACAGCCTGGAGAAAATACAAGGAAGATGATGAGGGGGGGTTTTTCCCCTTTATTTTCTGTGAGTGATAAGCAGAATGATGCAAAAATATGTGGCTTGGGAGTTTTGTTTTCCTGGGGGCTGGGCATGTGCAAGAAGCAAAAATGGCCCAAAATTAAGGTGAAAATGTAGACTGTCCAGTGGCAAGCATTTTGTAACAGTGAAAACTGTTAGGTAAGTAAAAAAAACCTAACTATTGAATGTAAAAATGCACACAAAACTAAAATTCCACACAAATCCCTGAAGAGTGTGTATTCAGGAGCCACAAGTCTTGGCTATAGATTTTTAATCTAAAAACAGATCTTTTCCCCTTATCCAGCAATACATGGCTTAAAGTGGTGTTCACTGTAACACATGCTCTAAAAGACTTTCCAAAATGGGAAAGATAGATATTGATATAGATATAGATATATAGATATAAGCTACATATAATATATGTTCCTGAAAAGTCCAGATCTGGAGAAGGAATTTTGTTAAGTGGCCAGATGTGAAATGACAATTCCTCTTCTTGGTTTAAGACTAAAACTGAAACACATAAAGGGTCTCAGAAGTTGTTTTAATAAGCTGAGAGAGAACTGTGAACCAAGGCAATGGCTGAAGTTGCTGCACCTTAAAGAAGAGCTGTCAGTATCAGGTTATTACCCAATTTTTTGCTGCTTTGGGCAGAATATTCAAAAGATAAGCAAGTTCTGACAGCCAGTAATCCTATTCTTGTAGCCCAAGTATTTAGATGCTTCAGGACATTTATCAGAGCTGCCAAAGCTGGATTCACTATCGGTGAGTTTCAAAAAGAGAGTGAGATTTTGCTTGTTCTTGCTTTTGGAAAAGGGGCAGATATTCTCATTCTTTCTTCCCTTCTCTTCCTTTCCCTTCTTACATCTTTTTTTCCACCTACTTCTGGCTAGACTCAGGCCAGTGATAAACCATCCACAGGAGCAGCCAGAGCTCCTTGTGGCTCTTTTCTGGTGAAGAAGCTGTGCTGAAGCCACGCCTCCTGTAAAATGCACACAGTAACTGAGCTTCCCTATCAGCCCACCGCATCTCAGCAATGCTGGGAAATGACAGACAGGGCTGCAGAGCGACTGGGGGAGGAGGGGAGAGGAGATAGTGCTTTGTTTAATTATCCCACTTCAGCATGGTTGCTGCAGTGTTATCTTAAAAGTGAAAAGATTTGGAAACTAGATTTCTGGTAATTAGTGTTTAGAATATTGTAGTGCCAGCACCCAGCATCTGTCACTGAGGATTTACTTCCACTAGGATGAAATAGCCAGGATCTCACATCCTCTGATCTCCTCAGAGGACCAGCTATCACCTGTGCTGGCAGACAGGAGCTCTGGGCTCACGGATCAGAGGCGCTCCTGTGGCAGGTAGCAAAGAGAGGGCTCCGTGTCTGTCAGGTTTTGGGGGACATCCATCTCATCCTTCAGGAAGAAGCCCCCGCTGCCTGTGCTACACCAGAGTGTTTGCAGGCACTGCTGTCACCACATCCCGCTGCCAGATGAAACTCTGCTGTCATTTACCGCCTTGGCTGAGGCTGAAGTCCAGCACATACAATAGAAAGGAGCTTTAAGCAAGTAGTCAACAATGAAGGGAGCATGAGTGTCAGATATTGATGATACAGCGTGCCCAGTCTGCAGCTGCACGACAGGGGGAAACCAAAGGAAAGTATCACAAAAGCAGTAGGCATCACAGATTGCCTCCCACAGTGGGAGGTGAGCAGCACTCTTACCTGGACAAAAGATATATTTAGATAATAATTCACAAAGAATTAGACTGTATGAACCCTCTTGAGGGACTGTGTATGTGACACAGACAATGGTAAAATATCAGCAAAATTGCAGCTACCTCAGGCAGCACAGGCTGCCTGAGACAAGGCAGAACAAACCACTTGGATCCCCAAAGTGACTGCTCACATGAAACCACAACCTTCTGATCACTCCCTGGGTTTGTACCCATTTCAGGGGACATTTTGGAGGATACGTTGGCACAAGCAAGCATATGCATCAAAACTAAGGAGTTTGCCAAAGTGAAATGGTGGAAATTTGCTATCCACCAGCTGTGATCCTGGCCAGGAGCTTGGGCAATAGCACAGAAACACCTGTTTTTGTTTGCTGAGTGGTGCTGTGACACCGAGGTGAGCAGTGACATGAAGCCTTTCATATGGCCACGATCTGCTTTCAAAGCTCTGTAAACAGCTCTTAGCTGAAAATATCACATAACATTTTTTTCCCCCTTTGTTGCACACAGTTCATCCTCGGAGGAAGAAGAGCTCCTGTGCTCATCTGGGCTTGGGAACAGCAGATCCCTTGAACACATCAGGCATTCAACCTGAGGCCAAGCAGGTTCAGTCACTGAGCCACGAAGTTGTAAGTGTGCAGGCTTGCCTTGCATAAAGAGGGAATTATGAGTTGTGAGCAGGGGGAGATAGCTGCCAGGTGAAAGTAAGAGAAAATGCATTAATAGAAATTCAATTTAAGTTTAAAAAAAAAAAAAAAAAGGAGACCAACCTAGTTAATTTTAGAAGGATTCATGAGTCAAAATGTAAGACCTTTAGTTTGGAAATAATTGCACACTTATGACCTGAGGCAACAGTCAGAACTTGCTGAAAAAAACCTGGCACATGTCATTAAATTTAATAATGCTTAATTATAGAATCATAAATATTTGAGATTGGAAAGGCCCAGTAAGTCACTTAAGTCCCCCTCCTTATCAATGCAAGACTGTTCCCTATTGCATATATGCTGGTATGTTTTCTGCAGACTATTAGAACTCATTGTCAGGAGGATTTGCCTTAAATTCTGCCTCAATTTTCTATTTCTTAATTTCATCCCATTACTCCCTGCTATACCTGCTTGTTTCCTGCTAAGTAATTCCTTTCCTTCCCTAGTGTGTGTGTCAGTCAAATATTTGTAGGTGGTTAGAACGCCTCTCCTTAGTTATCACTTAGCCAAACTAGACATATTTATTTAGTTCTTTTAATCTTCCTCACAAGTAAATCCCTCCAGTCCCTTAATTATTTTGTTGCTCTTTTCTGAACTCTCTCTTTCCAAACCTTTCTTGTAGTCATATTGAATGCAGTATCCTGGTTCCTGTCATCCTGAGCCACAGAAAAGGGTGGCTGTTGCATCTCTGCTGCAATGTGATGTGTCTTTGTGTTTGACCCACTATAATTTTTTTTTCCCCTGATCTATCATGCTGAGCACCATGCAAGGCTGGAGAGAGGTCAAGACAACCTCTGTTTTTAAAATTCTGCCTGCAGCTATTCCTTACGGTGCTGTCAGCAGGGAAGACATTTCTTCTCCTAAAACCTTACTTCTGATAGTTTTGCAATCTAAAGATGTTGTAACTTGAGCCGCCTTCTGTATTGGGCAATAACTTCACTTACACTTCTCCTCTCTTTCTGTGCTTCTTCACTGTTCTCTGACAGTGTTTCAGAGGAGATCAGTAAGAACGGCAGAACAGAAAGAGCAAGAACAAAAAACCCCAAAATGTAGCTTACTGCACAAAAAACTTCATCTCCTGGGTTTATCATCCCACAGATTAGTAGCCCAGGATGAGGAGAAGGCTCTAGGGAGACACTGTGATGAAAATTCAAGAATGAAGACTGAAGTAAGGAGACAGAGTAGTACAGAAATAACTTAGAGGGGCAAGCTGACAGGGGAGATGAAACAGGAAAGACAGTGCATGTATTATCTCCCTGGCCAGCACCTAGCAGCAGATTCTGTTCTTGAATAATTGGTGCTACGTTGATTGCTTTGGAGGGCTCTGTTTTGACTTTTCCTTGTCAGTTTTGATATTTCTATTTACACTGAAACACTTTCTTCTTGCTCAGACCTTGCTTCCACAGAGCTGAAAGGTGGGCCTTCCATGCAGACTCTGACTTTGCTTTCTTGGCAGGTCGTCTGCCCTTGCCACAAGGTCCCCAGATTGTGACATCCTCTCTTTAGTCTCTTGGGCGCTTAACAGGGACTGGTTTCTAAGAGCACATTGCAGAAAATTTAGGGGGTTTAGGATAACCTGGTTGATGCCTAGGGTTAGAAAGAGTCTAGTCAGCATCCACTTTTTCTCTTGAGACCTTACCTGGTTAAATAAAACCAAATATTAAATATTAAATATTAAATTAAAAATATTAAATAGTAAGTAAATATTGCCCAAGAAGGTCTAGATTAAAATAATATGTATCAGTTGTATCAGTGTTCAAGCCAAGGGATTCTGTAGTGTTTGCTTTATCCTTATCTCCTACACTTTTCATTTCATCTTGTAAAATCATGACAATTGGCAGAGCTCTGTAGGAACGCGAAAAGTAAACGTAAAAATCTGTGAATGTAAAGGTATATATGTAAATATTCCAACAAAGGGATGAGTATCTACATGAAGGAAAGCCTATTACTTTTTCTTTTCTGGAAGTTCTCATCTGGTTTGTTCTGTTGTGGTTTCTGTTTCCTTGAAAATAATTAAATTATTGCGTCTCATACTTTTTAAACAACTATTTATGTGACAGTTGCCATGATATTTGTTACAATTAATAGAAAATACTTTTTAAAATTATTTTTCATTTAGCTGCCAGCTATCTCTGTTGTATACACGCATCTGATAAGTCATTCCCAGAGTAACTGTCTGAAATCATTCCGTGGGAAGAAACTGACCCTTGAGAGAAACTTATTTCAAACAGCAGAGCACAAACATGAACAAGGAATGTTTCCATCTTTAATACAACAGTTTCCAACCCAGACATCAGCTTTTTGTGCATCCAGCCCTACACAAAAGTGTGCCTGTGTGTGTGTGTTCAGATGGATAACCAGTGCCTGAAGCTGACAGGATTCATGGAACCCACCACCTGCCTGTGGAAATCACGGTGTTTAAACAAGCGCTCCGGAAGAGCTCTCCTCACCAAAACATTTTACATTAAAGCAGTAGCCACGCTGCCACAAAGACAAGGAGAGCAGGGTCCTGTGAGACCCCAATTTTCCAGCATGGGCTTGGCTCTGGTTGTCCACAGTCCCAGGAGGATTCCCCTCGTGTTCTTTCTGGGTGCTACAGGAACCTAAATGAAGTTGAAAAACGAAGTCCTGAGGCAAATTCAGATGGTAGATCCTGAAAGCTTTTGCCTTTCTCTGACTTACCTAATATGTCAGACAGTCAGCATGACACAGAAAGAAGGGTATTTATGCAGCATTTTTCTTAACTTACATCATTTTTTCAGCCTATGTCTCAAACACTCTGACAGTTTAAGTTGTTTCTTCTCCCCTTAAAAAGGTTTTGAGACAATTTTGGAAAGAAAGAAAGTATGCAAAACATGCAGAGATTAAACTCTAGTCTCCAAATCTCCTTATTTTAGATCTTGGTTTTGGTGGCTCAGAAAATGAAGGTTATCAGCTCTTGGTATATGTAAACTGACACAGTACTTTTTGTTTCATTTTCTTCAGAGTGTATGCATCAACTTATCCATAAAGTATTGATTACAGGGGGTGGAAGCTGTCTGCAAGTGCTGGCTGATTTTAGAAGAGATTTTATTTGCAATTCTGCCTCAAAAGCAAGGTGTTGCTGTTCCTTATAATAGAAAGTACATGGTGTTGAAGACATGCAGGTGTCTGTGGGAGAGAGGCTTGCACTCCAGTGCCCAAGTTTCTGTCTTTATGCACAGTATATGTGAAAACATGAGGAAGTCATTGCACTTGAGTCATTCCTCTGGGGCAAATTGCCTTCAAAGCTTTGTTTTCCCCTGCTACATCTGCTATCCTGCTTTCTCTCTCTGTTTTCCACACATCTATATCTACAAGGGATTTCCCAGGCAGAAGCCTGTAGTTATGTGCCAAACACTTGTTCTGTGCACAAACAGAAAAGATAACGTTTCGGGGATGGATCACACAATGAGCTCATGCTCAGCAGGTCCAGCAAACATGGTCTGGAAGCCTCAGCCTCGGCGAGCAGAGCTACATGGCACAACTACAGAAACCCTGAGCACAGTGGCCACAGCAGAGACCTGACACGTCTGAGAGGACCAGACCTGTGCCAGAGCCTTCACACAGATCAAAATCTCAGAGTTCTGGGAAAATCTGCAAAGTCTTTTGTAGAAGCTGGACGAAATTTCCTCAGACAAAAGGCTGTTTCTAAGAGATCCACAGCCACCATACGGATTTCGACACAAGAGTCTCTGAAGGGATTGGTCCCCGTCCTGTCATTTCCTTGAGGAGAGGGCCGGCAATGCTGTCTGGTTTAGGGTCACAGGTGGTGTACACACAGGTATATATTTTTATCTTCGTACGGAACATCCTGGCCGCCTGATCCGGGGCCTTTGAGCACCAGCTGGCCCGACAGCCGTGCCGGGCATGAGCCGGCAGAGCCAGTCCCTGCTCCCTCCCCTCTCCCTGCATCCCGTTTGAAATGCTTGCTTGATCACCTGGCCCTTATCGCCCCCTGAGCCCTCAGCTGTGAGAGGCAGGAGCACAAAACACCTCCACGGGTGCTTTTCCATCCAGCAGCTGATGGGAGAGGCTGCGGCGGGGCGGGTACCGGGGATGGGCGCTGCTCTCCCGCCGCTCCCCGCCCGCATGGGGCTCCGCTGAAGGATGCTCGCACTGCAGCTCGCAAACAGCTTCCTAATGCCTCAAACAGGCTTTAAAGCACCATCATAATTTCCCACCTGCACTCAGGACAGGTCAGGCGTTTCCCTACTGAGACGCGATGAACACGCTCTGGCCTGATTTCCAAAGGGCGCTAAGCTTTTCCGAAGTTTCGTAGTGCTCCCCGAGATTGTGTTAAAGAGAAAATGGCCATGGCTGCGTGTCGGATTTTCCCCGTTTCGGCAGCGGTTTTGCTGCCTTGTGGCTCCTCGGAGCGGCGGGCGCCGGCAGTGCCGCCCGGCCGGGGTGGGAGCGCTGGGCTGAGCCACATTTCGGAGCGCTGTGCCGTGAAAAGGGACAGCGCCCATCAGTCCTGCCTGATGACCGGATTAGCAAACTGGTTATGTAGTGAAGTATCTGCGCGTTTTGCTGTGTCTCCGTGCTTTATGTCTTGCGCTTTCTATATGCGGAGCATACGATTTTTCATATTTTTTTCTGCATCTTAGTTAGCCCCATGACGCACTTTTTAAAAATGGATTTCCAAACCCAGAGTGGTCGAGGTGATTAATGAAACTCACATATTCTTTCATAAACATGCGTTTCAGAATTTTAATGACACGACGTTGCAGCAGCTTCTTGTGCTCCTATTTTAGGGAATCAGCGTTTGCACTATGAAAGACAGCATCAGTCACTTTCTCAGATTTTGTAGCCCATCTGCCCTACACTGGAGATCCCTGGAGATGTCATTACTGAAGTGATGAGACATTCTGGTCTAAGTGCTCATGGTCTCTGCAGAGCACAGGGTTGGGAATTAAGCATACATCTTATGAACAGTAGTGCAGAACAGCATCAATAAATGACTATTCTCCTCCTTAATGTTAGCTCTTAGATTCAGAGGGACTAGAAGTAACTACTGCCAGACCAGAACTCCCAATTTTTAATTCCTGCTCAGGCCTGAATTGGTACTGCTGAACTCCATTGTGCCTCTGGGAAATGGATGCAATGCTTACACTTATCACTGAGCTGTTGTGCTGACCAGCTACTGCTAAGGCAGTTCTTGGAATGCAGAGGTGCTATATATGGGAAGAAAGGTTTGTGGTTGTAAAGGGAACAGGACTTCAATAACAATTCTTGGTTAAGGTGAGAGACTACCAGCCCCGTCCAGTGAAACCCTGGGTAGCTGTCCCAGATGGAGAATGATTTTATTTTTTATGTTATTCCCTCCACTACAAATACTTCTGTGTTTTTTCTACCAGTATGTGCAACATGGTAAGTAAACATGTCTGTGTTTGCTTTGCATCAGGTTCTATGATTTGGTTTATTTTTTTGTTTGGATCACACATTAAAACACAGAGGAATAATCTGATAGCAAGGTAAGTTTTTTGTTGAGGTTAGCACTAATATATAGCAGAACTCCTTGTGCTTAAAACACAGCTATGGCAGCTGAATCATTCTCCCTGTGCAGTTTTCACAGTTATTACTTGGTAGGTTGCCTCTTCAGTGTCAAATTAGAAGTCATTCGGCCAGAACCATTGTGGTGGTGCCTCTCGAGGTTTGTAGGTCCACATACTGGAAGTATATTACATATTTTTCTGGACAGTTGTGCTTTCACAGGGGTCTGTATTAGAACAGCATGAAATCTGCTGCTGTTTACACGGGTTTCATCTAAACGTCACTGGTGGGTTCGCTTTATGCAGTGTCAGCAGCACTGAGAGTCAAACTCTGCTTCAGACAAACTTGAAACTTAAAAGGAAAGTCAGACTCAGATGTTTGAATCTCTTCCAGTATCTTTCTCCTTTCCATTCTTTTCTTCAAGGGCAAATTTGCTTTTAGCTTTCTGATACTGTGTGAGCACCAACAAATAAAGAAGAACACCAATAAAGAGGAACAGCTTCTTTCCCTACTTTTCAAGAGCCACTTCATTTTGCAGTTCTGCTTGCACACACTCATCCACATCACACACTTGCTGGGGTGTACAGAAAGCAGGATGGGAAGAAAGTATAGATTTCATTCACCTTTTTTTTTTGTTTTACATATTTTTGGCCATGGAGGATGAATTTTCTGTGTTCAAGTGTATGTTCAAATGCCAGCTGTGGAGACCATACAAAAGAGGAAGAATAGAAGGGTTGATGAAATCATTCAAGGAACCATCTGCCTTATTCAGGTGAAGAGGAATTTCAGGGAAGAAGTGCTTACACATCATACTGGGCATAAAGGTACAAAGTCATTTTCTGTCCCTTAGCAATTAAAAGTTGGATTGGTTGGTGAAGCAGAGAGGTGTTGTGGTCCTCATTTCACTGTTAAGGAATCTAGAGCTGCAATAAATGAAAGAAGAGAGATATCTAACTAGTTTAAATTTGTGTAGAAACATGATAAAGGGGTCAGGCATCAAATTAAACGTGGAATTAAGCAAAATAGTGATGAATTTTCTTTAAGTGCTTCCGCTGTTGTTAATTTTATTTGGTCTCACCCATTTTTTAAAAAATATTTTCTTAATAAATCATGCAAGTAGTGTCTTCTGAAAACCAGCCTTATTTTTCATGTAAAGCCTTTGCCTGAAAATTTTCACTACAATGTCTTCTGGTAAGTGAGAGAGAGATTTGAGTATGGTAAAAGACAAATCTGTGTGTGGATTAAAACAGAGAAGAGTTCCAGCCCCCCAAAGGGATTCTTAATCTTAAAAAGTAAAAACCAGATGAGATTAAAAAGAAATTATATAGCAAATGGAGTTAATGCTTTTATTTAATACAAAAGGAAGGGAAAATTTTAGACACAGACAATTAATTTTAGTTAAAATTATTAAAACCAACCATTATATATATATGTATATATATGTTTTATATTCTACAGTGCATGTTAAGATGGAATCTCCAGGGAACCTCTTAAAGTCCAAGATTCAAAGTAAAAATCTGACTGAAAATTCAGCCTTGACCATGGATTATTCAAACAGATTTCATGAACTTGAATTGGTCCTTGTACAGTTTAATTCCTTTGTCTTTGAGAAGATGAACTATCATAAACTTTGGTTTAATACTTCTTTATCATTTCTGGAGATTTCCCTCTACTGCAGCTTGTATTTGCAAAGCATGATGGATAACTGGATTCAAAGTGACCAAGATCTGGTAAAATATTTTCATTTTATGTTAGGTGTAATTTTTTATGTGAAATCATGACAGATTGTAATAACCTGGAGAGAATCCTTATAATCCCTTTTCCAGGAAAAGAACAGGCATAAGTTTGGCAGTTTCTTTGTTTGTCAGACACGAGAGTTTATAAAAGCAGCATCTCCTCTAATTCCTTTCTCTATGCAACCACAGCCATACACATGCAGGTACACACTTCACATTTTTCTTCAAAAGGCCTTTTCTACAGCCCTGCCCAATATTTTCCTTGCATATTTTTCAATTAATTTGTTTAATCTTGCTTCTGGGAAGGAATATTACTTCTGGATTATAAACAGACCTATCAAGAGTAGGGATGGAGTTGTGTTGTCTAAAAGGGAGTTGTGATGGATAAGACTGATTAATACTGATTGCGACTCTTGGGACAATCCTTTCAGAGCTTCTCTTTGGGTACACCCACACCCCAATCCATCAAACAGAAAGAAGAGAGTCTGTGGAGCACCATTCTGCTGTTGGAGCTTGAAGTGCTGGGTAGGGAAAGTCTGGAGCTCCCTCAAATCTCGGTGCAGGGATTACAGGAGACTGGGTGCTCTCTCCAAAAGGCTGTGGCACTCCCTCAGTGGGAGCATGTGGCTGCAGCCACACCTCTGAAACCTGCCCAGAGATGTTTTCGTACATAACATATGATGTGCTGGCCCAAATGTTGGAAGTTAAACCAAGCATCTGCTCAGGCTTCCCAACAGGGAAGTCGTGCTTACACGGGAAGGCGCTGGGCAGAGTCTGCTGTAAGATTAATGAGGGTAAGTGGAGGCTCAACAGAAATGACAAGAAGAAGTAGCAAATGCAATCCTCTCCAGGCCTCTCCTGTCTGCATAGTGCAGCTCAAACCCCTCAGCCACATAAGAATCAAAAATAAATTCTTTCTAGGTCATTTTATTTTTGAAGATTAACTTGAGATCAGAGACTCGCACCACGCTGTGCCGATGCCTCTGTATTTTGCAATAGAGTTATTGGTACGGATTTTTGAGGACTAAATTGTCAAAATAACCCAGTAGTTGTGTGAAATCTAATAATTTTGTACAGATTACAGTACCTCTGTGTTTGAAATGGATTTTTAAATTCCAGCTGCTGAGACTGCATCTTTAGTTGTCCCTGATTGTTTATAGATATTGTGAATGCCTTTGGATCCAGGATCCAGCCAGAGTGATAATGACTTTGACCACAGAAATGGACTTGCAGCTGGATTTTCAGAAGAGCTTTCTACACTGGGTAATAGCTCACATATTGAAATGTGCTCACCCAAGAGGTCTTAGGGAACCAGTAAAGGAATCCAGATTTGCCTGCAAAATGGGGATTAGAAACAGGAACAGGTAAAATGAATCTAATTTCTCGTGGAAGTTCTGGTAAAAATCAAACCTCGTTATTTTCATCACTAATTTTAGGCCAGGATCTGCAACCACTGCTAAAGGTACCCATTACCTTGTTCCCAATGCAATTGCATTTATTAAAGTATGTGTCAAAGAAACATGGACAATTGTTCTTCCCAGGCTAAGCTGCTGCTTAGCACAAGAGCCAGAAGTGCCGAGTCTTTATTGATTAAGAGTCTGAGTTCTTTATATGATATAACCAGCCTAAGCAGAAATAGCCAATGTGCTGAAAGGCAGTAGATTTCATTTGCAAAAAGAACAGCGTGAAAGGATCTGTGCTGCAGTGATGTCTTGTTTTCTTTACTGTTGCTGTGGAGTTGAAAGCCCATCTGTCCTCCTTATTATGTTAAATTCATTCAGGAGTCACTTCAAACTGAAGTATCCTTAACCTAGTGCTTCTGCAAACTAGTATATCCACATAGAAAATAGTTATTAAAATAAACATCTCATTATCAGCAGCCTAATGCAGTACCATTGTGAGTAATCAATGAGGTCTCTGGCAATCATGGGAATTATACAATATAATTGAGTTATTTATAATAAAATTGCTGAAGAGTTGCTGACTTTCCCAGTTAAATATTTTTTCTTTCTTTCACACAGCCTGCTGATCTTGCTCTGAGTTTTCAACGCACTATCTTTTCTTTTTGTCCTATCATAACTTCAGAACAGAAATCTATTAAGCTAAGCACAGGTTTATAAAAGATCATGAAGCTGCATAACTGAATCACATTGTGTTCCTTAAGCTTTAAAAACATCAGGTAAGAATTTTATGCTATCTTCCAAAATGAAATAGAAGCTGAAAAGATACCGTACAAAATATTTTTATGTGTTGCATCCACCTCATGCTGACAGTTTATATTTTGCCCCTTTTGCTTTAGTCTCTTAGCCATGCAGTAAAATGGGTTTGAATCCCCTGAACACTCATTACAGAGAACATGTGAGAGTCAGGCTAATGCTGAAGCCTCAGCTCTCAGTAAATAAGTATAGGAATAAGAAGCTTCCAGCAGATATAATAAAGGCATACCAATGCCTTTGCTTTGCCTCCTCTGCATTTGTCTTTTCCACTGGTGATTACCCACAGATAGAAATTTTGGTAGAAAGTGGCTTCTCTTCATCTCCAAGGTTTCCACCTTAGCTTAAACTGATGATGGTGATGTAAAATAACCCTGCAGATTTTACCCAAAAATGAATGAAAGAGTATTCTTGTTCTGTAGTTTCAGGAGTGATCTCTACCAGGTGGATGTTGGTAATCATCTGGAAGTAGTAAAGTTATTAACCACATCCAAAACTGGGTGTTTGCCCATTCCTACCTGGAAAGGGAAGGGAAATACAAGCAGCTGTGTTCTTGCCCTCTAGACTGTCTGAAATGCAGAACATGAATGCACTGGTTATCTTAAAATTTATTACAAATATTTTCTTCTCTCCATAAGATGCTCTGGTAATTATTTGGACCCTCAGAGTTAGTTTGTTGTTAAAAGTCATAGTCCAGGTCTGCATCAGCACAACTCAGTTGTGAGACTATTGATACCAGGTTTTTTTAAGGAGGCAGTAGGCTTGTTCCCTTTCCTGTGGGTACAAGATTTGCAATGCTGTGTTCTGGTTCAAGATTGAAAGGTTAGAAGACATGCAAGTCACCAGTGTGAAAATGGAAGGAACCAAATTCAGAGATCCTATTCTGTGCCTTGAAAAATATCTAGAGAATAGCAGTTAAAGCTTCTGTGTTTATCAGGCAGATGAATTTGTAGGTGAGCTGACTCCAAGCTACACTGAAGTTGGGGAGTTTTCTGTTGACCGACGGCAATGAGCTGAGAAGGACACCTCAGAAGTCAGCTGGGAAAAAACCGCTCTCTGCAGGCTCTGTAGTCCTTCCAAACAGGACACCATATGTCTGTGGGAAGAGGGTGGGAGAGTTAAAACACGGTCATGATTGCTATAAAACAAAAGTTAGACCTAGATCCCCCAGTCTTGAAGGGTCTCCACCCAGCCTGAGAGACAGACAAGGACAAATCACATGATGGCTTGCAGGAGGTGGTCCCTTGCACCTTTTTTAATACCCAGGAGTGATGATGGAGGAAGGGTCATGCCAGCTTTTCTTCCTTATTTGAAAAGCTGCACTGCTGTGTTTCATTTTACTTAATGCAAAAGTGGCAGAAGGAGGGAGGCAGGAGAAAAGCATCTATATCAGACACAACAGAAGGAAATATGGGAGGAGGGTGGGGAGGTGGGTTGGTGGTGTCTGGTTTATGGCCCTTCTGTGCCATCCAAATGGTACAAAAGGCTAAAAAACAGCCTGAGCATCTGTGTTGCTCTCTGCACCACTATGATAATGAAAATCCACAAATGCTTAGAGGAATAAACAACATTTCAAGTTTCCTGAGGTTATATAAAAGAAATATTTATTCTATCTGAAAAAGACTATGCAGAGAAGTATTGAAGTTAAAAAAAAAAGGCATAACGTGTTCACAATGTGAGGGAGAAGAGCAGCACAGCCAGCAACCTTAACTAGGCTGTTTCCAAACTTCTGACTGCCTAACCATGCAGCCGTAATGCTCTGTTACCATATTTGTCATGCACACAGTATTATATAGATATATATAATAGCAACTGTCTGGCTAGATATAGATATCTTATTTTTATTGGAATTTTATCCTCAGTCTCCTCTCTGCTTCTCTTTTCACAGTTTTTCTTAAGCAGAATGTGAAACTAATACTTTCAAATTTCAGCTGCACTTTTGAACTCATGATATTTGAAAGCAATTTTTTCTCATCACAATCTGAAACTGATATGTTGTTACCCAGGAAATGTTGCACATCTCAAAACTCTCCACTCACAGGGGAGGCGGAATGTATCCTTCTGAAGGTGTGGGATGCATGTGAAAAAAGTATCAAGATTACTTGGCTTCTTGGAAATTATCACTGCAGCACTTCTCTGCCTTTTTCTTTACACAAGTGCCAAAATTGTCGTTTAAAAATGCTTAAAATTCGTATTCTGTCATGTAGATCCCGGAGTTTATTTTGAAATGCAAGCTCGTCTGTGAAAGATGTATTATGTACTTTGGTGTTTATGCTACATAAAAAAAAAAAAAAAATACAAAGTAAATCCAGACTCAGGTCCATAATTAGATCTAAGGAAGAAATTAGTAAAGCACTCAAATGATCCCCAAGGTTAAATCCTGCCTGCCCAATGAAAGCCAGTGACACTGGGGTCCTGCAAGGTCTGTGATGATCTAAGGATCTTAGCACCCCAGTAGTCTTAAAGACTTAGGCACCTAAATCTACCATCTAAAGATGGACAATTTCTTCCTATTTTATTACAAAGGAATTTGATTTTGGTGACAAAGAGAAGGGACAGAAGATGGAGCACAGTCCTCTAGCTCAGTGAAGTCAACATCTTGAATTTGTGGAAGTTAAATTAAACTAAAAAACAGTCTTCAAAGCAAGGAGAATTCTCATCCAGAAGGGAATATCAGGACAGAATTTTTTTTTTTTTTGTCACTTCTGAGCAGGATCAGATGCAAGATAGGAACAGCAGGGAACTTTCCGGTGAACATCCAAGTATCTTTATCCTTTTGGATGCTGGCAAGGTTAAGAAGGGGTTTTGTGAATTGTGTTCTTAAATTCAAATGTCTAAATCTCACATAAAACCTACCCAGGATATCTAACTGCCTCTGCTGAACTGATTTTGTTTCCTACTGTTTTTTCCTGATTGCTTACATATATATACACGTATATGTATACGTATATGTACATGTATATTCCTTATACATGTGTGCATTTTAACCCTGTAACTGCTGCCATGTTATGTGGCAAAATTTGATAAAGTTAAGATCAAACTCCTAATTTCTCTTCACTCCCAGAGTTCAGCAACTTTAGAGAGGAAGAATTTGTCATGCAGGAAAAGCTGTAGTGCTGATTCCTTCTCCAGTAATCACCCATCCATCTAA
Source organism: Corvus moneduloides (assembly GCF_009650955.1). Taxonomy (NCBI): domain Eukaryota; kingdom Metazoa; phylum Chordata; class Aves; order Passeriformes; family Corvidae; genus Corvus; species Corvus moneduloides. The sequence goes on along the minus strand of NC_045477.1, from coordinate 6,064,222 downwards.
TCCATCATACTCGACCAGATTATATGTAAATCTTATTAGCTCACATAAGAATGTAAAGGGGTTTCTTGCTCCCTTTGGTAAACACATCAGTCCAATAACCTGGACATCAACAGAAACAAGCTTTACACTTTATGGGGGAGAATCAATAATCCTAAGGATATGCTGATTATAAGTGCACACAACCACCAGGAAGGCTGGAGGCAGCTTATGAGAGAAATCCTTCATCTCTTAAGCTGATCAGACCCACGGATTTGCTGGGTTAGCTGATCATGCTTTCTTCAGAAGACCTATGTGCTTAATGCAACAGCTCAATAGTGGAGCATTAATTTTAATTAACAAATTGCTTGTAGACCTGCAGCTCTATCATAGTATTACTGTAGCCAGGGTTAGGAAATTGTCCGAAGAAAATAAATTTGAAGCAACTCAGGCACAGGTAAATAGCCTGTTATTATCTATGAACCGTTGTCATGATGGTCATTTCTGAAAAATCATGTGTTTCCCATGGTTCATTAAATCTGTTTTAGCGCCTGGATAAATGAGCTACTTTGAGGTGTCAGCAACAACCCCAAGCAGGAGGCTCTATTCTGCTAAGAAAGATGGCAATCAACAACAAGAAAGGTATTCCATAAAACATCTTATACAAAATTCATGGGTATATTAATTCATAATGTTAAATGGTTTTGGCAGCTAACTAGTCACAGAATTTCATCAAGACGTGCACTTATAAACAAAGGGAGGACAATAGCTTTTCTTTAGCAGCTTTGTTCTGATACTTTTAGTCCTTCAGGGGAAAAAAAAATGAAAAAGTAACATTCTCAAGAGGGAAATTTTCTATTTCAGCAAGCCTGTCTACCAGATTGTCAGAAAATGTCTTCAAAATGGCTAGCATGAGGCTTCCACCAAGATTTGTCAACAAATGAGTCAGAAAAATCCCCTGTTATGGAATCAGAAAAAGGCAAGAAAGGAGAAGGGGAGGAGACAATGTGCCCGTTTCAGCCAGGGGTTTGTGCTGCCCTTGCCACAAATAGATTTTGGAGCAGGCCAGGCTGGTTAATGTGACTATAGATCCTCAGCAGGCACTTACACGATGGCACATGGAATTTATTTCATGTGATACCTTTACAGGAATGCTATGAAGAGGGAGAGCAGAGAGGGCTGGTGCTGCTGACTGTGCTGTGGTTTGAGGAGGCACACCCTAGAAATGAGAGAGAGGGGAACTACACCTTCCATTAGAACATCCAAACAAGCCAGACTCCCAATTCCTCTGGAAGGAAGGGCAGGACAAGAGGTGGGAGAAGAGGAAAGCAGGGAAAAGTCTGAGGGAGTGGGTACTGGAGAACTTCCGAAGGGAGCAGGAGGCTACTGCAGAGGAGGGCAGCCCTACAGCAAGCCTCAGAAATGACAGAAATTGGCCTTAAGGACTCCAAAGAAGAGTTAGGGGAGAGGACACTTTATCTCCAACACAGGAACACTGAAAGTTGTCAAAAATTTGAAAGAAAGCCTGGAGAAAAGGACCCATCCTTCTCAAGAGGGATATTTGTTTTCCATCTTTTCATATGTTTTCTCACTTTTTACGTTCTGAATTTCTCTTGCTTAGACTGCTATCTTGCTTGACTCTGTGTGAGGTTTTCAGAATTTTTTTCCCCCCTAATTAATCCTAATTTAAAAGGCTACAAAGCTATTAACTTCATGTTGATGGGAAGGATTTGCTTTTTATTTCAAGGCCCTGCTGGTGCAGGGTTTGTGAGCAGGCAACCCTACCTCCCCAGTTGCTGTCAGTACTGACAGACCCCAGAAAAGCAGAGGAGAGATAAAGATTAATGTGAATTACTTTAGGAGAGATGCACAGGGACAAGAAGAGGAAACTCTTCCTCCCTTCCTCTCTCTAAAATCTGCAAGCAGATATGTGCTTATATGCAGATATGTAGCTAAGTGACACTGCCTACCCTCTGGCATATTTCAAAGACAAAATCTGGCTGGCCTTGGACATGTACATGTGGTAGAAAACTGATGATGACGAGTCAGGGAATTGGTTGCTAGAAGTCAATGAATGACAGCCCTAAAAGTTGCCTGTGACTTACTTGAAGGTGTACAGTGGAAAGATTCCTGTTGATGTGTGTCCATATTACATGGTGGCCTTTTGTACCCTCCCCAGCAAAGCAGAAACCTGCCTGTGACTCAACACTGCCTGTGGGGCAGCCTGTGCTCCAAACCAGCCACACTCAGGATATTGAACACACTTTTTTTTCCCCCTGAGTGCAACAGGGTATATGTGGAATATTATATTGGCTTCCAGCCACCTGCCAGAATCTGATGGCAGGAAATTTGCACGGCTCTCATTGTAGCCAAGTGACAGATAGTAAGTGAGAGGTGCCATTGTTGGAAGTATCAGTATCAGATTTTCCAACGCAGCCCTGTTGTAATGAGATCATACACATTGCTCAAGCTTCAATCAGAACTTCCACTGAAGGAACGAGCCTGAATAATAATAAAAGCAGAAAGCATTTTAAGTAAATAGAATTTCCCAGATACTGCATAATGCTGTTTGTTATTGCTATCTTTTATGAGCCTTGAGAAATATTTTGTATAAGAATGATTTCCTTCAATATAAGCTGTTATCTTGGAGGTCTCCTATGTCAATTCTTATTCAAAATATATTTCCTTACAGTCCCAACGTTATGAAAGCACAAATTAATGCGACCTCTTTGCTTCCATTCCATGTTCTTATAAAACCTCGCCACAGCTCTCCAAAGAACAGTTACGTGCTGCTTTGTACAAATGTAGCCTAAACCACTCCAAATAATAAGATCCATTTTGGCAGTAAAAATTCGTTTTATGTACAGCTTTTCCATCCCATGAAAAGCCAAGGTCTTTCAGTGAGGACTGCATGGAGCATTTTTTTCTAAGCTTGATTGTTAAGAAGCGTAGAGCCCATATCCCGCTCCACTCTCCTGATGGAAAATCTCCACGAGCCTGAGCAAGTGCTGCTTCTTTTGAAGAGCTTGTGGGAGCACAGACAGGGATCCTGACAGAACAGGCAGTCAGTGCAACAATAACACCCCAGCAACTGCAGAAGGGAGGGCAGACTATTTTCAAGAGCTACAGTAATGCATTGTTTCCCTCTTGTCTAAAGCTTGCCATTGGCAGAAGGACAGAGCCAAAACAAATTCCTACAGTGTGCACATTCCTGTTTAACATTTTCCTATTAAGACCATTTTCCCATTTTGCATAGTTTGCTTTTTGTTTTAGTATGTATTTATTATTGTTGGCAGCAGATAACAAAAATTATTTCGTTATTTCATCTCATGAAGTTCTGACCACTGGATCTCAGTACACTGCTTTCTGCTAGTGTAAAAGAGCTGTATGATTTCAAAATTTCTTCCTTAAGGAGTTAAGATTTTGTTTACAGTCAAAGAGGATTCACAATTTATACATAAAGTCAAAATCTCTCATTAGGACAATTGAAATACTGAGAGTCTCATCCAAGAATCGTTATTATTCCACATATAGTTGTTATGGAAAGAGAAAGAAAAAGTCTATGCAGAAAACGTTCAGTAATAAAAAGAGTGATGCAGTTAAGTTTTTACACATGGACTTAGTTTCTACCTCTTTTCATGATGTTATGCTCACCCTTCTGGTGTTCCTCTTACCCCTTGGGTTGGGGGTTTCTTTCTCATGGTGGCTGTGCTCCCAGCGAGTTGTCAGCATTCAAAGTCCTTTGCCGGGGGGAATACAATGTTCACTTTGAAGTTCTCTTCTTTCTCTGTCTTGGATTCATTTGGGGTCACTTTTATGTGTCTGCTAACATGCTTTTACAGCCAGGCTTTATTTCACTGATCTTCACCTCTGAGTTACAGCCATTTTCGTATGGTAGATGTACATGTGCTAGATACTGTTCCTTTGTTTGCTTGCTTATCCTACAAACCAGAGTAGTCGAGCCCTAGGTCTGCATTTCTTTATCTGTGGGGCCTTTGGTGTCAAGCCTGTGTTCCATATTTCATCATCCCAAGTCTCTGCCCTTCCACACTGAACCCTGTGTCTCTCTTGTCCTGCCTGGCCTATATTTACCAGTACTGGTGAAACCATGGTGGCACCACAGGAAGATAAACCAGTGTAAAGCAAATCAGCCAGAAAGTCCTAAAGAGCTGGAGAAATTGCTATCACAACCAAACCAACAGAGAAAAAGACTGCAGGCAGGTCAAGAAAAGTTCAGACAGAGGAAGTCCTGACACCTTGCAAACTCAGTGCAAAGCTTGTGGCCATGGCAATACTGTATTACAGATCAACATAATGACAGCACATTCTTACATGATAGCTTTTCACCTTTCTTAGACACACAAAGTAGATTTATATTCTTTATGTTTTTATTGTAAAACATTAATTTCACCCCCCAAGTAATTCTACCATTCTTATAAATACTTCACTTTGTTTTGTGATCTTCAGTAAAATGACAGTGGTAACAAAACAGCTATAGAATGTAACAGGCATAGTTTAGTGAAATGTATCATTAGGGACAAGGTGCTAAATTTCCTGGTTGTCACCTTTCTAGACAGGGTTTGTTGCTATTTTAGCTTCCAGCATTTTTAATTCTACTATCTAATATGGCTCAAAACAAATGTAGAAGTTGTAACATATAAAGAAATAAAAAAAGCTGGTAGCTGCTGAGCCTTGTATAAGCAAAGACAACAACTGGTGAGACTATTGTGTACACTTCACTTTAAAAAGCAGCACATGCCCAGAGCCTATCTCTGGATTATCCAGCGCGTGTCCACCACAATTAGATTTAATGAACACTCATACTCTCATTTCCTAAGGATTGGCATTTGAAATCATGGTATCTCTATGAATTGTTTTGATCTGTTTCCTCTTCCTTCCAGAAATCTTTTGTACTATTTCCCATACTTTGTCTATTCCAAAACAGGGCAACTCATCCCAGAAAATACTGGTTTCTTACTGAGGAATCATGGGTTCAAGCCTTATAAAACACAAGAAGATGCCACCAAACTCAAGAAAAACCCAGACACAAATCTGCATCTCACTGGTCTTTGCTGGGCTGCTTCTCAGAGAACAGCTTGCTGGCCAGTTAATGGATTGCTGCACAGTGTTCAGTGTTAACCATTGTAACAACACTTGTCTGAAAAAAAATTTATTAGGAAAGTCAGTGCAAAGCCATGAAGTAGCTGGTGGATTTTTCAGACGTAGTATCCCTTCTGTTTCCTTGGGGTTTTTTTTCCACCCAGTTTCTGCTATTTTTTTAATTTTGAAAAATAAGTAATAATTATGGAAAATATTTCTTATCTCTGCGGCAGATGCACAGACATTTTACCATCAAACACTGCACTGGTGATCTGAGTGAGGAAAAACAGTTCTTATTCTGTTGCTACTTTTCTATTTCAGCGAGTTCTAGATATCTCAGGCAGAGGGAGAGGACAATACTGCAAGATGCTGCCAACATATACAGTGAGTAGCAGCTTCTGTTCTGATAAATTTATGATTATCCTCTCCATTTATCTCAATGAGAAGTGAACTTTTAAATTTGCATGGTCCATTAGGGCCTCAAGTGAGCAAGGCATTTAAGCATGTGCTTAAATCTGTCTGTATTCAGGAAACCAATTAAGTACATGCTTAATTTTAATGATGGATCCTGTACTGAGGGCTATAAAGCTAAACTGCCTTTAAACTTGGACAAAGTCCCCTTTCTCTTTATTTCAAAAAACAACAAGGAAGTTCAATGCAAGAGATTGTGTTAGTACAAAACAAGACTTTGCAATTTCAGCTATCAGGAATTGAAACAGTGAGGGATGAGCTGTAATAACTTAACCTATCCAATGAACAAATATGACAGGAGGCAGAAGGGTTAATTCACAAAAACTAACCTTGCCTAATGAGAGAGGGCAGGTCTGAGGGGCAACATGAGGCTTCTGCCTCTTCTCTGACTGGGCAGCCTGGGGAGACCAGCATGACTAGAGTGCAGCTAGCAGTCGTTCTGTATTTGTGCAACCAGGTCTAGAATTCCACATTCTCCCATAGGAAACATTATAAAAGTACAAATCAAATTAGCTAACGGAACATTTCTTCTCCTGTGCATTTTCATCTGCAGCTTTGATCATTCCATCAACAGTGTCATAGATGCCTTTATTTTGTTTTCTAAGTGTTGCTATCGTCAGGACCAACCAAAGCTACAAAGTTCCTATTTCACACTGAGATATGTATGATGCCTATTGATGTCAAATTTAAAAGTTTCTGAAGAAACAGTGCTGCAACATTATTATTAGTTCAATAATTGCTCAACCAGTTTGAAATGGCTATGACATTCTATAATATATTCTATTTTACCCTCCTCACCACACTATGCAGGGTAGCTAAGTACTTTGAAAGCTTTGAGGAGGTATTTCTATTTATGAGGGCAAAGGCAATACGTAAGCATTCCTTAATAAAGTAGGTCTGAATCAGCATTAAAAAAAAGTTGGAAGTGAAACAGCAGCTTATTAAAAAGGAGGTTTATAGACAGATGATTCTAGTAAAGCCACCAGTGTTTGAAATTACTGGGAAGAACCCAGCAACACCCAAAATTAAATGAGGAGATACCACAGTTTAGCACTACAGGTGAGGGAAGTAGCAGGCCAAGTGTGGCCTATCCCTTGAGGACTAATTTTGACCTATATGAACTGCTTAATCCAGGGAGTTCAGTTTAACACCATTAGAAAAAGCAGAGCACACTTTTAACAAGTGAACAGACACAAAAATACCTCAAAGCTCCTGCTCAGCTTGTACTACTCAATACAGCTGTTAGAGCAACACTGGCCTGGGGCACATCACAAGTGGCAGAACAAGAAGATAAAGAGGTCAGCAATATATTTACAGATACTAACATTATACTTCTGGAAAGTATTATGTGTTCCCTTCATAAATGTACACATTGGCAAAAGGGTAAAGATTGATTTCAGAGCAGTGAATTGATGGGCTGAATTTTTTTTTCAGGAGACAACTATAATAAAAAGGACATTTTTAGTAGGATTTGTGCCCAAAATTCTGCAGCATGCAAGTGTGCAATGGCAGGAAAGCTCATCCTTACTTTTCTCCTCCCCTGTGTCTTTGTTAACTTTCCATTCTGTACCCAGGTTCCCTCTCGTTTTCCCAACCACCAAGTAAATTGATCCAGACCTACATGTATGCTTGACTCTCCTTACAAGTGTTTCATGTCCTTGGCAGCAAAAACTTGTGACGGCAGCCAGCGTGAGCCCACGTGTACACTGGGGTCTTTAATTATCCCCCAGAAACTGGGAGAGCACTCACAAGTCCCTATTTTTTTTTTTTCAGTCTTCAAGATTGTGCACGGTTTGCAATGTGGCAATTATTCCCAGGGACATGGAAGAGATCTCACATTTCCCTTGGTGAGAAACAGTTAAATATTTGCTGGGTCACAGACAGAAAGTGAATATGCTGCATTTCTCTTAAATTAACCCAAGGTGCAGTGGGCCAGAAAAGAAAGAGAAGGTCCCTCATTTCCAAGGATATTTATCCACTGTTGGCTTATTCCAAAGTATATAAAACACTGCAACAGTCCTGGGAGCAACTCCCAATTTCTTGTCTGTTGGGTGACTGCCCACACGACAAGGCTGCTGTGTGAAAAGGGGGCCCACCCCCTCCTTTGACCATCTTTTAAAAGAAAACAGCCTGTTGCCTCTGCATCCTTGACAAGCCCTCCAAAAACCCACGGATCAGTCCTCATTTGGAGGGAGGTTTTGTTTCTAGGTCCCAGCTGATACAAGCTTTGCTTTGAGCTTTTGAGAAATGCAGCAATCCTTTATATACTTACAGAAACATGAGAAGGTTGCCAGTGGTGTTCGTGCAGGTCCAAAATTAGGATGCTAATCAGTGGTGGTGCTCCAGAGTGTCAGGGTCCCTTTCCCCCTGCCATGTGGTCCTGGGAGAGGGGCCCTGGGGGGGAGGCATGGGGTTTCCCTGCCCCTGGTCAGCCTCATTCCCCATTGGTTATTTTGTGTTCCCCTGCGTGGGCAAGAACCCTCGGGTCCCATGATTGCCGCAGTTCCTCGGCAGATCCCGGCCATGCGGCTGGAGAAATAACCATCTCTCTGAAACACCTATCAAGAATCAGTCCATATATATTTCTTTTCCACGGGACTCGTTGTCTGATACGTGTGTTGCAACATCGCCACGGTAATAAATGGTAGATAATGCGAGCAGAACAATCCCCGATCCCTAAGGACAGCGACTGATTTGTGAGTAAACTCTGAATTTCTCTCATTTTTGTTTTGCTGTCCCATTTCTAAACTATGGAGGAACCATGGAAAGATTCTTGGCTCTCCGAGCTGCATATGGACATTTATCTTAAACTTGAAAAGATTCTTGAACAACGATTTGTAAATTTTAGCTTAATTCAAGATCAAAAGGAGCTGAAACACTTCCTGGCATGGTTGTTTAAGAACTTTTCCTACGTTTCTTGGGATTTGATTCTAACCAAAGACTTTTGGAAGACTGTTTGGACACAGTTAATTTCTGAGTCAAAATATATGCCGATGGAAGAATACTTTTGTGAATATTATTTAATTACCGAGACTGTTGAGCAATGTCAGCTGCGTCCTTGCAAAGTTAAAACTGCTTCAGGGACCGTGCGACCCAGGCCACGTGTGCCGAGCACTCTGACAGCAGCGAGGCAGTTCCCGTGCACGGGCAGAGCCACGCGAGCTGCAGTGTCAGCAGCAGGGCAAGGCGTGGCGGGAGCAGGCACGATCCAGTGGTGCCCACCCAGCCCCATGCAGCACATGGTGGAGCGAGCCCTGTGAGAGGAGCGGCGTGCGGGCAGCAGTGGTGGTGGAGTGGCGCCGTGCCCAGCCGAAACGCAAACTGGAGCAGGGGTGTTGTCGCTCAGGGGCCCAGCCGAGACGTGGGCACGGCCCCAGGCAGCAGCAGCGCAGCTGAGAGCAGAGGCAGTGGCCGTGCACAGGGAGCTGAGCGGCGTGGCCCGTGCGGCCCCGAATGCGACCCCAGGAAGAGCGCGCAGGCACGAGCAGCCCCGATGGCCCCAGCAGCCCTGGCAATTCCAACATGGGAGAGAGCAAAAGCGAAAGAGAAACCAAAAACACAGCGAGACAGAAAACAGCAGCCACTCAGAAAAAGGAAAAAATCACCGTAGCTAAGGTTTTAGGAATAGTAAAACGGTATAATGTTAAGCAAAATTATGGTTTTACAACAAGATGTGACAACCAAGAAGACATATTCGTTCGTAGAACTGCTATTAAAAAGAATAACCCTGAAAAATACATCCCAAGTTTAGGAGATGGAGAAGTAGTAGAGTTCAAAATTGTGCAAGGTAGAAAAGGGTTACAAGCAGCAGAGGTCACTGGGCCTGATGGTGTTTCTGTAAAAGGCAGTATATATGCTAAAAATCATAGTCATGTTAGACAATATCCGCATTATGAACAGTCCCTACAGTCTCCCATTCCTAATCCCACCTTTTCCTTTTACCCTATATCCTATTACCCCCAGTGTATTCCCAATCCATTTTTTCACCCATGGTTTCCCTCACAAAACCACTCCTTTGCCATTGTTTCCCCAAAAATCCCTTTCCAATGCTGAGTGGGGGATGAAGAGGAGGAGGGAAGAAATTAACTATTGTTGTTTAGAGTTCCAATAGGTACAAATGGAAGAAACCCTCTCCTGCCTCAGATTCCCCACAAAGCATGCCCGGAGAGTCCTGTCTCCCTTCTGTCAGCCTTAAGATGTTCCAGAGCATCTGTTTGGACATTTAAAGACTCAGGAGGGTGGCTTGTCTTGTTTTGAAACTGTTCTTGTTATGTTTATCCAGTTGTTTTCAATGCTAAGTTTTAAATCTCTTTTTGTTAAAAATAAACGGGTGAAATGTTGGGGTCCCTTCCCCCCTGCCACGTGGTCCTGGGACAGGAGCCCTGAGGGGAGACACGGGGTTTCCCTGCCCCTGGTCAGCCTCGTTCCCGGTTGGTTGTTTTGTGTTCCCCTACGCGGGAAGGACCCTCGGGTCCCGTGATTGTAAGAGTTCCTCGGCAGGGCCCCGGCCGTGCGGCTGGAGAAAGAAACATCTCTGAAACAGCTACCAAGAATCCGTCCATAGATAATTCTTTTCCACGGGCCTTGTTGTATGATACACGTGTTGCAGTATCCCCATTGCAACACCAGGGGGTTTGGATGTGGGTTTGGATCACGTCCCTAAGCTTGCATGTAGGCAGGAGTTGTGTGAAAGAGCTCTCCTCAGCATTTCCCTCTGCAGGAACCTTCAGCCTTTGCCACAGAATCTCAGCTTTTTTCTTTTTGTCTTTTTTATGTTTCTGAAAGTGTCCTAAAAACATATGCTTTTAATCTCCTTTGAGTCATCAAAGAGTTTCAAACAACACTCCTGAGAGCCTGGGGACAGAAGTGATGCTGTGCCACCATGAAATTTGACATTTTGCTAAGGTACCACATGAGTCAGTGTTTTACTGCAGATTTAATTATTTTGCTGCTATCAGAAGTCTGAATGCATTAACTTTTCAGACCCCATTCTTTAGTGAGACTGAATATGGATGCATCTTGCTCCGCATTCTTCCCTGCAAAAGAGAGATACATTGATGGTGGTCGGGAGAGGAAAACCAAAGCTACGTCACTGAGTCTAGGAAAAAAAGAGAGAGTATAGAAAGAGGAAATGTCTTTCTACTAACCCTGTTTGGGTTTTGGTGAGAGAGATGATAGCCTGACAAGCAGAGGAGAAAATATTCCTTAGCATCTGCAGTGACTATAGGAAAGTGAGAACCCTGTGTAACCTTTCCCGTTGCCCTGTGTGTCCATACCCATCCAGCACCTGGATTCTGTTGCAGCTCTGTCATCACTGCATGCAGACTTTGTTCCTTTGGTCTTGGTGGACTTCTGTTCTTTGAATGAATTCTTCCTCAGGTAATAAAAAGCCCACATGCTTCTATGAGTAAGATTTTATGCATACCACTTCAGAACAGGTGCTAAATAATAATACGCTACTAAGTTGTGCTGGTGCGTTAAACTGCAGTGGTGTTCACCACCTGTGGAGCTGGCCCAAGGTCAGGATGGAAGGATCAGGGCAATAATTAGACATTCTGTTTTTCAATAAGAAACCACAGATGCGGTAATGAAAAGCTTTCCAGAACATCACTTCCTGTATTATTGGGCTGGAGTTTTTTAATTGGCTCTTAAAATTAATTCTGCTTAAGCAACTAACAGGGCAGTCACTACTCAGCCTGGAAAGTGCAAACAGGCTGGGGCTAGCAAAGCAAAAAGGACTGAATTGATTCTCATATTAATAAGAGAGTTCATTCTAGAGAGAAAAGGTTAATTTGCTTTTCAGTGAGTTTATGGAGGAAGTGCTTGTGGTCAGGGTGATAATTTATAACTAAATCACATGTTTAAAGGCAAAAGTGATTACAGAAAACCTAGGAACAGCATTTTCAGCATTATGCAATGGAACTGTCAACAATGTTTTCTGTGCTTTCTTCTTCCCCAGGCACAACGCTTTGAGAAAGAAGCCAGCACAACAGCACTGTCAGCAGTGGCCTTATTTTTCCTCTGCACATCAGATACCTTAACAAATGCAGAAGCAGAGACAATGCTGTCCCACCCAGCTTTAATGCTGCTCGTGCTTATGGTCTGGGAGTACTCCTCAGATACACATGGCTTTTCTTGGGCTTGGCTTCTCCACAAAGGTGCTGTCTGTAGGTACTGAATTTTTAATTTATTTTTTGTTAGCATTCTAATTCCTGAGATTTGTGAATTTTCAGAGATGCAAGTAAAACAATTTATGCTTAACAGGATGTCTTGACATAGGTAAAATCATAGCAAATATGGGCTGGATTTTTAATTTCATTTTAGCCAAGAAGAAACTTTGAGCAACTGAGAATAAGATGGACTGACTTGTTTCTTTGATATGTCTAGATTTAGGAGTTGAAATTTTGGCTAGCCACCTCGAAGGTTAAGTATCAGTAACAGTGGTAACTGTGCTGCTGATTTAAAAAGCACTGTGATAAATGTGGCTTGAGGAGCAGTGGCAGCAGCTTTCCCATCCTACCTTTAATGCTTTATTAAAGGCTTAAGCTTACATGCAAACCTAGACAAGCTCAACAAACAAATACCCAGCAATGTGTGTCCTTTGGAATTTTTTAAGTAAAAAATGCTAACACATCACTGTTAGAACTGTGGGGTTTGCTACACCTGATGTAGTTTGCATGGGGGTGGAATGAAAAGCCCAGGTCAGAGTAACATTCAAAAGGCCACACTTCAAATTTCTGCCCCTTCTTGTGTGAGAGTTTGAATTTGCAGATTTCAAACTACTTGGAAGGAAATGTTTTTCTGTTGCTGTTCTGTGATATCCTGGTCTATGCCTGAGGCTCATGGGCGTTGCTGCTTCTTTCTGGTCTCTGCTCCCATGTGGGAGAGGCCAGAGCATGGTTCTACTGGTCCATCTCCTTGGCTTAACCTTTCTCTCCCATCTCTTAGCCCTGCCACCAGGCTGGGTAGATCACTCATCTGGTCACATCTTACACAGCTTTCATCTCTCCTGCAGTCCAATACCAGTGCCAGGCTCTGGCCTTCCGTGCAGTCTGAGACTTGAGCATCTGCATATTTTCCTGAGGGCTCCATCTGTGAGATTATCTCAGTCTGGTTATATGGGTCTACTTCAGACTAGAACTACTTTAAACTCATCTTGTAGTACAGAAACATCAGTGATGCTCCTGAAGAAATGAGGGAAAAAAAGAGAGCATGCCTGCACTTTATAAACACTCTTGGATGACATGTACAAAGGTGCATACAGGTATTTTCACAGACTATAAAAAGAGACTTCAAATTGACCAAGAAATAGATAAAACTAGTAATCTTCAGGATGCTATCTGCAGTAAAGATTATGTATTGCAGATCACAAACTATTCTAAAAAGGGTATCTTCTTTGCTATGGCAGAAGAATGGTTGCAGCTTCCATATTTCCAAGCCCACAAGGGGCCATGATAAAATCTTAACAACATGCCATTAAATATGCCTTTACAACATCTATTCTGCCTAGGCTAGATAGATCTGTGAATCCTCCCTTTGCACTGGAGATTAAATAAACTCCCTGGACAGCTGAGAAGAATTAAAGTATGACCTGATAGTTTCTCTGCTTGACAATAATATTGTCTGTCAGTTTGTGCTGTATCCAAGGTACTGTTCTCTGGTCCACGCTCAGAAAACAGATATTGACAGGTTAAGCTGATTAGCATCTCTATACTGTTTGGCCTTTCAGTCTCAAAATATATTTTACAAAATGTTGTAGTAGGTGTTTTCTAGACTATGCACAGTGATGCTCAGTGCAAACCTTTCCATGTATCCCCTAGATAAGGCCTTGAAACTTTTTTTTCTGTCTTAAACAAACAGCAGTTGACGAGTTTGGTCACAGGAGCCCAACATTTTTTCTGAGACAGGGTTTGCACCCTGTAAGAAGATACAGGAAAGCTGTGTGACCATTCCATCCCTCTCTTACAGGACAGGGCATCAGATACTAGCTGGTCTAAATGCAGATATGCCAATACCCCAAATGTGTCTAGTAATTTTGAGTAAGGCATCTGGACAGGTGATAACACAGGGAAGGAACTCTCTGCTACGTGCTTTGAAGTATATTGATGCTTCTTAAAAGTAACCATGGTCTTTCCTGTCACACAAGTGGAATACCCAAATTTTAGTCAAGAAGCAGGTGTTCATCAAGTTGTGTGAGAAGGGAGAGGCTGTGAGGGTCCCTTAGGAAAAGGGTAGAGGAAAGCTGGACACAGGGCTGCTCATGGGCTGCAGCCTGCTCCCTGCCTTATGAGAAAATCTTTGCTCACCCATTGTTTATTTAACAAAACAGTGCTCCAAACCTTTCATTCATTTAAGCTTTACATCAAAATCACTTTTAAACAATGGCGTTTTGTCAGTAAGTGAAAGGAGCAGGTAACTGTGATGTGTCCCACAGGAAGCATCACTCACCTCCAAGGCTGGTGAGGAGAGAGGGAGGGAATGGAGATCTGGGGAAACCAAGCAGCTTCTGAGAAGAGACCACAGATGGGTTTAACATCCATTACCTTTCTTATTGTAAACAGATGGCCCAGTCCCAAAAGTAAGGGAGTGCATTAGTTTTCAGAATTAGGATCTGTGTGCCAAAAGTAAAATTCACACTTCCCACCGAAAGAAAAACAGTGACAGCATCCTCAGAGACTTCCCCTCCTCAACCAATCTATGGAAAATGGATGGAAATTCTAGGATATAGTAGGTAGGCAGCAGGAATAGTTCAACTCCCTCCAGCCCCCTGGATATAACAGAGCCGAAAATCTGTGCATCACTCACTGATAACATCTCAGACTGGCTCTGCACGAGCTGAGGGTGAAAAAAGGCACAACCATGAAATGCTCAGGTCCTGCATTAAACACAGCACAGCTGGGGAGTGACTTGGGCACTGCCAAGACACCCCCCAACACCACCACTTGGCCCCAGACCTCCAGAGAGACCCAGGGCAGAGGGTGAGAGAGGAGGCAGCTGTGGTGTTCTGGCTCCTGCTTGTTTTCAGTTCATGGCCAAGAGGTACTGTTCCAGCTTCCTGAAGCCTGCCATGCCATGCAGACTGGATCTGTATGGAAAGCAGTGAAAAGAGGATAAAGTAGCCAGAAAGTGTGTGGTGGCTAACACAGATGATGAAATACAATCATAGTTGCAAAAGAATATTATATGTTCTAGTAGGTATAACAATGAATTAAGACTACAATGAAAATACAAAAATTCTCCACTTTTTATTATTATTTTTTTAATTTTATTTTCATTAACTTCGGCTGGCTTGGGAGCCATTCCTGTACATATTTCCAAATGCCATGAAGTCATTTATGCACCACTGGAAATTGTTTTAGATATTCAGGCCTGTGTTACTACAAACTGCAAGTTGATGACTAAGCTATAGCTTTGGAATCCAATTTAAATTGGCCATTTTAGCACAAAGATACACACTTTTGTTATTGCAAATGGGTAGAGGAGTTGTTCTTCATTGTAAAGCAAACTGTATTTTGTTTATCTAGCGTTTAAATGTCCCGTGCTAAAGCAATACCAAAAAAAAAAACCCTGAAGTAACAAACTAGGGGATATCATAGTCTGGGATTTTCCTCGAGCATGGTGATTTTCGAGCACATTTTTTTCCCTCCATTTTCAGACACATCTGAGCCTTTCACTGCAAACTGCTCATACTTGAATTCATCTTTCTTAGCTATGGCTGATTAAAACTGGAGACAGTATTGCAGATGAGGTCTAAGTAGTAGCCTGTAAAATGGCATGAACTCTCCCTCATCCTTACTGAAAGTAACCTGTCAGAGGCATTCTTGGATTGTCATTGCCTTTTCACAGCACTGGTGGCTCTCAGTTGTCCCATGGCCAATACCCCCAGATCCTTCTAGCATCAGTCATCCCTAGCTAATGAGCTCCCACTATAGAGCAAAAAAGTGATAATAGTCCCCAAGGCCAAGCCCATTTACACTTGCACTATAAAATTTAATTCCACTTCTATTACTTTTTCCCCTGAGGTCGTCCAGTTCTTCCTCCTGTGACAGCCTGATGCTCTTTACACTGGTGCCCTCATGGTGTCACCAGCAAATTTGATTTTTGCCCTTTGTGGTCATTCACATGCCAACGCCCCTAAAATAATCATTAACATAAATATTACATAAAACCAGACCTGTTCTCCATTGTATTGCTTTATTAACAGCCACAAAACCAAAGTGAGTCCATTCCCTTAACAAGTATGTAGAGCAAGAAAAGAGCTTGGCCAAAGTACAGACATCCCAGACATCCCTTCAAGGGCCCGCCTTGCCATTACAGATCCACCTGGGATCCAACCCTTACAGATCCAACCAGGGCAACATCACCAGCATGGGGGGGCCCCAGCAGCATCAACCCCACCTGGCTGCCAAGGGCAGGACCAACCCACAACAGCCACAGGGCACATGGGAGCAGTAAGAGAAAGAAACAGAGGCAGGGCATGAGCCCTCCAGGTGGCGAACAAAACAGATGTCTCAGCTTTTCATTTTGATGATCTTCAACTCATCTTGCCACTGGCTTTAAACGCCCATGCGCAGGTGACACATCTTTGTCCTCCAGCTTTCTCCCTGGTCATGTAATCCACACACTTTAATCCAAAGGAAGCCCAAGTAAGTGAAACTCTTGTGGCCTTGACTTTTATTCTGAGCACCCCATGCAGGTTCTCTGAAAAAGGACTGCTATAAAGATTTTTCAAAGAAATTGGGGTCACCTGCTGCAGTGAACTGAACACAATTGGGAAGCACTGTAGATACTCTCTGTTTGGAAATGCATTGCGTGTGGATATGGCTAGTTCAATTTTATATGTTTCTGGCTTCACATGCTATTTTTAAGAGCTGTAAATGGAGCAGGTCCTGCCCCCCTCCTTCCACCCTCTCTTCCTACTCGCTGATTTCTCATCTTAAATTAAATTGGGCACAAACACTGTAACAAATCATTCTCTCTCTATGTTATAAGAAGATAGGCATAGACAGAAGTTCAGAAACATACAGCATGTAGCATCTTTACGAGATAGGACGAGCACTGTGGCTTTCTGTCACAGGGTTTGCATTTAAAAATTGTAATCTTCAGCTTAGAATGTTTATCATCCTGTAAGAGGGTTACTCTTACCACTGCCTATGAAGAGAGATCTCTGTGACAAAAGACTGTCTTTATCAGAACCTTTTAATTGCCCACAGCAGGCAACCCTTGAGGATCCAAACTGTGGTCCTTACAGGCATTTACACCAAGAAAGAAAGATGTCACTATCATTTGAGAAGATGTACATGTTAAAATGGATGCATCTCCTCCAGCCTAAATTTAAAAGTGGAACTAAGTGGTTGCTGGCTTCCCCAGCTTGCTTTGTCCTCACAGGAGACAGGAGATAGAAAGCAGATATCCCTGCCCTGCTGGCTCTTGCTGTTTCTTCCTTTCTGCTCTACTGAGGCGAGTCCAGCAGTCCTGGTTTGTTGGATCAGGAGACTGGTAACAGCAAAAGCAGACACCCCTCCTGTGTCCCCCAGCCTTTCATGAGTGTCAGCCCCAAAACTGTTTGCAGAAGGTGGCAGTTCCAACTTGATGATTTAGCCCAAGCTCAAGTCTTTCTAACTTGTGCCAGATATCATTTGTTTTACAGTCAGATACCAGCTGGAAATGGGATGCCCCAAACTCCGCAAGTAAATGTTCTCCTTGTGCCATTTGATACAGAAAAAAAGCCCAGAAGGGGAGATCTTCCCTTGAGGTGCAGAGAGTGCTCCAGGTGACCTTAGAGCAGCTTGTTTAACACACAGGTTGAGGTGATTGGGTATTATTACTGTAAATCAGACCTTCCAAACAGCTGCTATTTCTTTATAGCCCTCCCCTGAATCCTTGACACTTTTTCTTCCATTTATCACAGGTCTCAGGACCATTTCCATGCTTGGGCCAAGTGGTCAAGCAAAAGAGTCAGGGTCTTATGATCTGTTTCATCCAGGAGATGAAGTTGATGAGGGCATCAGATAACTTGGATATAATGGTGCACCTTCTCAAGAAAAGGAAAAGTGTCCTTTTTTACCGCTCTGTGGGGAATTGATAAACATACACTCAAATCTCCTTTCTGAAAGGGCCTTTCCTTGGGCCAGACTCCCTTTATACAGCTGGGCAGTGCTGCAACAACGATCACTGACTGCCTGCAGTGTCTATGTGTCCCCTAAACTCTCCAGTGCTGCATAGAATTGAAATGCAAGTCCATTGTTCTGGCCAGTGGGGTTCCAGTTGCACATATCTTTGCATTGAACAGGGATAAGCCTCCTTCCTGGGCTTTGGAGATGACCATTAACTCAGCTGCCTGCTTTAAGATGCTCTAGAACTTCTTGCAGCCAAGGACCATGATTTTTCCTACCAGTTTGACCCAATCTGCAGCAATATCCATGGTGCATCTGCCCAAAGCCACGTGGCAAGGGATTGGCAATCCCTGGCTCTGTACCATGCAGCCAGCTTGCAAGACACAATTCAGCAGCTGGGCTGTCTACTTCTTCAAAAATGTAGGCTGATTCTAGGCAACAGGGAGATCCTTCTGGATCTAAACCATTTATTTGCTGTTTTCCTGAGGAATAATTGAACATTTCAAATTCAATACAAAGGTTCTTGCTGAAATCCCGTGTCAAAAGCTGCAAAAGTGTTCTTATTCCTTTGCTGCTGCTCACACACACTGTGCATGTACTCACTATCTACTTGCCCTTCTGTGCTTGGCAGCCTTTGCTGCATTCAACCCAGCAAAATACAGGTGGAACTACAGCAGATGGTGGCACATCCCCACAAGCTTCCTCTAACAGAGGTAAGTTTAAGGGCACCTTCCTCAGGAAAAGCAGATTTTTGCTCAAGAAGTAGAATATGAAAGTGTCTGGATACCAAGGGTTATGAATCTAGCAATAACATAGCTCCACTGATAATGACAATGTTTTGAATAATTTTTATTTGAATAGATCTGCCTGCATTACCAATATCTACGGTGTTGCTTGGTAACTATTTCCTGATACCAGGAGACTGAAAAACACTTTTTCAAAACTAAATTACAATTCTGATATTAAGTTTCACATTTTAGTGAATTCAGTCTGTCCTTTGTATTGCTGTCTAGCCACAGCAATATTCCTGGTAACATTCTTTTATATTATCCCTTTTTTTTTTCTTTCTTTCCTTTCCAAAAGGTGCCAAGTGAGGTTGAAAGTAAATATTTCATACTCCTTCCTTGGAAATATGTTGGTATTTTAAGAAGAGTCAGTACAACTGTAAAGTGAGAATAGGGGTGATCTCAGACACAAGTTGCATAATTCAGGATGAGTTTCAGAATTCAAGTAGAAAGCAATTCTAAATTATCAGTGGATGGAAATAAAATTACCACATAAAGTAGTAAAGCAAATGATATTAAAGTGTTGCATGGAAAATAAGTGAATATGTTTCAGTGTTAGCCACACTTCTCTGTATTTATTTTGTTGGTGGTGCAGTGCCAGCCTTCACTTATTTTCCAGAAGCTGCATTGTGTGGTCATGAAGATAATAATAATAGTAATAACAATAATAACAAATGTAATACTGTTGATAGGATCATAACTCAGTAGTGAATAAAATACCACAATGCTCTACTAAATTACTCATTAAAATTTACCTCAGAAAATAAAAAGGCTAATTAAAAAGAGGAAGTGCAGGAAACTGCACTATGCTGCAGTTTTAAAAGTGTATCCGCTGATTTCCTCACATTGCAAATTTCTATTACAAAGTCATTCCTTCCCGATTTTATGTGGATTAACAAGTTCACTTCTGCCTTCTCTGCTGGCAAGGACAGCACTACAGAAGGTGGAAGGATGCTTGTAAATGCCACTGTCTTGTGGGTACTTCCATGACTAAAGAAATGTAGCAGTTGTGTGAGACGACCCCTAATGTCTCTTTTGCTCCCTGATAATGCCAGATTGTGCAGGGAGCTGTTCAGGGAGCTGTGCTTGAAAATTAAATTCCCAGATATATGCACAGTGACTTTCTGAAACATGATTTTCACAATAAGTATGCACTCTTTGTTCTTTTTCTTTCTCAATGGCCTCTTTTGACTGCTGGGTTGAAACTGGCAGTTCAGAGATGTAGAAGATCAGAAGAAGGCAAATAACATTTATTTAACAGCTATTGGTTGTAGCAAAACTCTAGCTGATACGTGGGTGATTACCTCATTTCTATTCCATAACTCTTACAAAAGAAGATAGATCTGTAAAATCACTTTAGAACTCCCTTTCTCCGGCTTTGAAGAAACAGCAAAATCTGCATGGTAGATGATCGAGGAGTTCTGATTCCCACAAGAGTCCTCAGCCACTGAATGCACTTCCTAAAAAAATCCACCTCAAATTACAGCCAACCAGACAATCTGGATGGGACTAGCAGTTTCTGTCAAGGCAGTAAAAGGTAGGGATGGAGAACACCTGTAGAAAAACTTGAAATCTAAAGCTTCCCCCAGTTTGTTTCCCAGGTGAAACTGTCTTCTGACATTTAAA
The DNA here is from genome assembly GCF_009650955.1 of Corvus moneduloides. NCBI lineage: Eukaryota > Metazoa > Chordata > Aves > Passeriformes > Corvidae > Corvus > Corvus moneduloides. The sequence continues at coordinate 6,044,148 of NC_045477.1, read as the reverse complement.
AAAATAAATGGAAGGTTTGTTTATTGCCAGGGCCCAACTGTGTCCTAAGGGCCACATTCCTATGGAGGCTATGGAGCCTCCAGCACCGGAATTCTGCAAAAAACAAGTAAGACAAAACAATCTGGAGTGACTTTGGCAAGCAAGCTTGCTGTAAGTCAAAGGAAAAGTCGTGGTCTCACTCCCACCATTAGATTTCTAATATTATTAATAGCATTTAGTAATAATTGCACTAAAAATTCTCCTTTTAACCGCAAACATGGAAAGCACTTAAGCCAGGGCCAACTATCTTTCAGAAGGAATGCTATGCCTCAGATATTTGGGACTCCAGAAGAAATATGTGAGGAGATTTTTGCTCTGTGCTACAGAAAAGGTCAAGCCCCATGGCTGCAATGATCCCAAATAATTCCAGATTCTCAGAATATATCACAGCAGTTGTTTATTTGCTGTTTAACTACAGATATACTTAATATTGCCCAAAACCAGACACCATGGGTGTGGCACATCTTCCCTCCATCCCCTCTCACCCAGAAAGAAGGCATTTGTGATTCTTCAAATTGCTTTGGTGTGGTTTGCTCAATCACACAGGAAATTACTGAGACAATAAGATGTCTCAGGTGTAGTCTTCAAGGTACTACCATCCCAAAACACTAAAAAAATTATGAACTCCATGCTAAGAAACAATGGTTGAGAAATTTTGAGTTCTCTTCTTTCACCTGGGATGAGGGGGGGGGTTAACCTTCTAGGGATCACATCAATATTTTTTATCAAAACCATGAAGTTCTCCTGAGGTTGTATGACTCAGCCTGGTGGAGCTTTTCAAACAGCATTATCCTAGAGTGAGCCATGATGCTGAAAATCTAAAAAATAAATTCTCTTATTGCTGAGGGGAAAATGGCACCTTGTTGGGTGGCTTGGTGTTTAATAGGCGATAAGCTAAGAACTCAATAATCCTCCCAGGTTCTGGGAATTTATCATCTCAAGGCCTCAGTCCTTGCAGAACCAGAAATTACTGTCGTTACTTTGGTGATCTTTTACAATCAGACATTTTCCTCATGTGTTTTTATGCTTTTAATCACTAATATTGCATTGTTTATTTCTCTCCTTTTATTATTGTCAAGGCTAAAATAACATGTGGAAGAGAAATGCGCTCAGAGAAGACAGACTCTAGCTTTATTCCTCTGCTCACACTGCAAAATAGAGCACACAACAAATCTGCAAGCAAATCTGGATTCGTGACTTATGTGGGCCATTAATATTTAATGCACGCAGCATCTACTCTTTCGCAGGTTTGTCCATATTCTATTCTAATGTCCTGTAAGCAGTCTCCAGGTAATTTCTGACATCTCTGGAGCAAGAAACTGCTATGTATACAAAATTCAAACTGTGCCGGAGATGAGAAATGATGGCAGAAATAAGTGTTAGAGCCCTTTGATCCCCCTTCCTCTCTGCAGCAATAAATATATTCAGAAAGGCAGCACTGTAGATTTATAAATGTTAGCACTCCGAGTGAAGTCAAACTAATTTACTCTATGAACTTCTCTGACATTATGAAAACTTTACAAAGAGATCATTGCATGTGAAGTATTAAAATACTATAATTTTAACTTAAAAACCCCACTCACCAGACATTCAAGCTCCCTTCTGTATATCTGCTGTGTTTTGAAGTGTTTTAAGAATAAGTGGGAATGCCATAAAGATGGCAAAATAAATTATGCCTCTTGAAGTTTAGGGATAACATCAATATAAAATAAAATTGTATGAATCCATTTTTCATAGATTGAGACTCTGGCAGTCAGGGAGAGGAAGAGTAGAAGGGGATTGTTCTGAATGAAGGGATGGTGAAGAGGAAGAGAGCAGTGTCACTGGAAATGTCTAACACGGTCGCAGAAGGGCTGAGCCTTGTCTTTCAGGTAATAAACTCTTGCACCATTTGTCCTGGGGGAAATTAATTGATTGGTGTCTATTCAGGAATTAAATAGTTGCAAATTTGGGAGTGGTGAGTACAGACATCTCACCGTCAGCACTGGGCTGGGCCATTTTCATGGCATTTGGCTTGAAACTGCAAGCTGCAGCCCTTGGCCACACTGCTCCCATGGAGAGGGCAGGCACTCAGCACCACTGCCTGCAGAGCCATTGCAGCCCAGGCAGCTGCACTTGCATTTTCAGACCTTTCCCTCTGCTGATAGCTGGAACAAAGGGAAAATTTTAAAAGGAGACAAAGCCCGGAGGCTGCATCTGAGCAGATGATCATGTCTGTCAGGCAGGAGGATAAATAATGGGTAGGGGAGTACTTACCATCCTGATGTGAAGCTCTCTGCTGGCAGGAATTGTGGGCACCACTTTCATAGCTTCTATAACAGGCTAGGAAATCATTGATGCCTTAATTAGCTCAGAATGGTGCTCGGCATCTTTTGGGCTGCAACAGACCTGTAGGAGCTTTGCTCCACTCTCTATGGTGATGCCCCACAGATTTTAAAATCCTGTCCTACTGTTGGTTCTCATCTGAGAAGGTCTCAGCTGCCACCTGTGACTGGGCTAAAGGTCACACAAGACGTCTCCATTTCCTGGCATTTGCCTGGAGAACCCGACCTCTTCCATGTGCTGATCAGATGACAGCTCCCACCACTGTCCAACCCTAAGGGAAGTAATCAAGTGCAATCCTAACCAGCAATGTATCCCTGCTTTGTAAAGCTAACAAAGGTGGCTATCCAAATTTCAGCACCCAGGTTAGGCTGCTGAGACCTAGCTTGGATACTTTTCTTCACAGCACCATCTAGTGCTTCTTATGCAAGCCACAATTTTCTTTGTCCTTTCCTTCTTTCACATAAATACACAAAAACCACATACATTTTAAAATAAAATAAACACGAAATGGACCGACCCCAGCCCTTTTCAAAAAAAAAAATATATATATATATAAATACTTGAATAAATACTTAAGGTTGTTTTTCTTTTTTCCTCCAAGGAAATAATGAGAGGAAAAAATCACATCAATAGATAAGCAGTGACTTGCAGTCTAGAAACAATGCTGGTGAAGTTGTTACAAGAACCTCAACAAAGCAGGAAAATTAAATTAAATTAAATTAAATTTCTGCTTTTCTAATTGTGTCTTTTTTCTGGACTAAGAAACAGTGTGTGGTTAGGTGTGGGTTTGCCTAGATGGACTCCCTTGGTTTTTATATGTCTAGCCCACTTCTTCTAATCCCAGAAACTTTTTCTAACCTCTAACCTTTTGCTTAAGGCTCTTAAAACTTCACTAAATAATGAATGCTGAGGATAAGGATTGCCTTTGCCAATAGCTCAACTACCTCCTTCAATTACAGTGTGAATCCTTGCAGGAAACATTCCCTCACTGATGATCATTGCCACAAGAGACAAACATCCCACAACCTCTCCCCCAAACTTTGATTTGTCTTTTTCTATGGTAAAAGTAATTGGAAAAAAAAAAAAAAAAGGGAGAGAGTCAAAATCAAAAAAAAGGAAAATAAAGGGAAAAGATGAAAAGGACAACAAGGAAAGGGGAAAAAATAAAGGAAAAATAAAGAGAATGGATAGAAAGAGGAAAAGGGGAAAAGGAAGAGGACAAGGAAAGGGAAAGTAATAAAAAGTAAGCACAGTTAAGCAAGAAAACAGTTTATTTTTATTTTTTAAAATCCTGATTATAAATTAGGATATAAACCAGTTTTTTCCTGAACCTGGTGGGGGAGGGGCGGCTGTAACCCACCTTCTATCAGAGGACGTTCCCATTTGGACGTTCCTCCAAATTTGTCTCAAACCAGGACATAAACAAACAATTAAACTTTCCCAATAATCCTGAAAATTGCTGAAATATGGAAGGAGAAAGCAACCAGGCGTTTGCCCAGGGGTTTTTCACATGATCTCCTTGTACTACTACAACAAATTTCTTCAGAGTCTTCTGGAGATCACAGTGGGAACCAACTGGAGAAAGCTGCAGTGAATACCAGAGCACTGCGTATTGATGGGAGCTGGATGTGTGAGTGCTCTCCCTCCACCAAATAATGTCTAGTCGAGCCTCATATCCATTGATTGCAACTTTGTAATTTGACCTTGGCAGCTTGTAAATTTTCAGGACACTATCCTTAAAAGCAATTCTGTTGTGTTACACTTTCAAAGCACAGGTTTCATGGCTGGGCTTTACGGGGAAAGGTACATGTTTTAAATAGCTTTTGTGTAAAATCCCTGCAGGGTTTGCCAAAGGCAAACTAATGACCACTGGTGGAGCTGCAAATGGAATTGGATAATATATTGATACCAGCAGTAAACAGTATTCGATTTTAACAGCAACTAGTATAGAATAACATGTCTAATTTAATTTATGAACTTAATTTAAACATGGAGAGACCTGATGCAGAAAAACTAGTTGCTGTGTTGTTCCTGAACTTTTATTTGCTGCCCATCAGGAAATGGGAAGGATGTTACAGCAGTTGATGTTAATTTGTTCATCTGCTTATGCTGTTGGTATTTCTTGCCTACTCGTGGCATTTTTGCAAGTAATTCTAGCTGCTCTTAATCCTGATTCAAAGAAAAAATTGATTTTCTTGTTATGATTTATTATCATAGATCAGAGTGCAAATAACACATTTTTGCTTTTGACACTTTGTACAGCCACAGCTTTTTCTATTTCTCTCTGCAGGGAAGAACTCCAGAAGTGCAAATGCTCTTTCTTTGTGAGCAGCTTTGCCCACACAAGTAAATCCCAGTGAAGTCACTGGGATAATTCACGTGCACAAGACTGTGCCATCTGGGACCAGGACAATTGTGTACAGCTCAGATTGAAAGTTTCTAATTCTTCTTTTTCCTTATGGCACACATCTTTAAAGACTTCCAAACTATTTATATTAATAATTAAGAAAGCTGAGGGTCTGAGCCTGCCTGAACTTCAGTTCTAGTATAACTTTGAAAGACAGTCAGGGGTCTTTACAATAAAAAAACAATAAAATCCAGCTTTCTTTTTTGGGTGTTTGAATGATGACCTTATGAGGTATATTGAAATGAAAGAAAGAAGCGTTCTCCAAAGTTTTTGCACAAAATGAAAAAAGCAGTACTGACTTCTATCTGTCTCATTTTCAAGTCTTATAAGCCTGTCCTGCTTTCCATGTACCTTTGCTGAATAAAAATGGTCACTATATTGTTGTAAAACATACTTAAATGGGAAGATTTCATGCCAGCAACCACTGAAAGACAAAATGTACCATAAAACATAAATATACGCACTAGAACATACCTTTTACTGACTAATAAGGAAAATATTTCTGGCTTTCACAAGGAGAATAATAATTATGTTTTTGGTATTCCTTTGTGCTGGTTAAGGGTGGCTTTGGCTCGGTTTTTGGTATCAAACTTTTGCAAGAACTCTCCATCCTGTACAAAATTAGGATTCCCCCAGTCACTGAGAGTGAAAGGGAGGAGGTGTATGACCTTCTGTGACCCCCAAACAAGAGATCAGTCAGGTTTTCAAGAGCTGTCCCTTCCTCCAGGTGCTTTGTTGGAATCATGGGTGTGGGTCAAGATGATGCTCATAAAGAAAGCAGCACTGCAGCACAATCTCAGCGGGATTTCTCCTGTAATGCCTCATTTGCAGGATCAGAGTTTTCTGACCAAAAATATTAAAAATAGAAAGAAAAAAATTAGATTGGAGATATTATTTTATAGCTCATCCGTTTATGTTTCCCAAACAATGCCTAATGAAAAGAAAGATAACAATTATTCCCATTCTGAAAACTGGAATTTGTAACATTAAGAGTCTTTTTCTCTCCACAATCTACAGTCTAAGAAAGAGAATCCAACAAATATTTCATGTACATTGTCTGAGACAACACTTAAAAGCACAGGTATTTCAGGCTTAGTAGCAGTAAAAAAAGAAATTAATTTTGTTCTGAATCGTCAATAGCTAAATAGCTGAAATCAGAAAAAATTTATGTACATGCAGAGAAAAAAACAGATTTGGAGTGGAAACTTTTTTTGGCAAGAATGAGTCTAACAGTATTTGAAGTAGATGAGTTATTGATTCCCCAAAATAAATAAATAAATACAAATGCCCAAACATCTTAAACTTCAAAACTATCTGCAAAGTTAACAATGTCACACTTAGAAAGCGGATAAGAAAAAAAAGTCCTTCCTATACAATTGCCATGAAACAGGATTTCTCTTACTTTTCCTTTCTGAGAACAACAGCACGCATGGCTGGAGGAGAAGTGGGCTACCTCAGGAGTGGTTCCTGGACTTTGTGGTCCAGTTCAGATCAATTTGATAAGCAAAGATATTAAAAAATCTGCAGTCAGTGTCCAGACTTGCTACTAAATTAGCAACAACAGTAAAAAAATCCCAACCCTCCAGCAACCTCATTCAGGCTGGAGTTTCAGCCCTTTCCCTGGACTGTTCCTGGGAACTGAATGCTGTTAATTTGGTAGCATGCACTTGATGAGAGCAATAAGGAGATGTTTTCAGACTGACAGCAGGTCTGAGCAGTGCTGCACAATCCTTGTTCTCCAGCTGTGAATCAGTTCCAGCTCACAAACCAGAAACTTGTCTTCAAGCCCTAAGCCAGTGTCCTTTACCTTTCAGCTCCATTTTGTGCCTCATACCAAGCTCCATGTTCTCAGGTTGTAAAGCTCAAGAGAAGCTGTTGGCATCCAGCTGCCCTGGCTCGTGGCAGCAGCGTTTTTATTAGCATTTTTATTATCCCTCGGTAGGATGCTCCTGCTCATGCAGAGTTTGTGTGCAGTAACTCGGCTTGCAGCTAAGCAGTGATTTGGAATCTGCAGCAGCACTGATTTGAAACCCGTGAGCCAACAGGCCTGTAGGTCACAGCTGCCCCCAGCTCTGCAAGGCTCAGTGCTGCTTCATACCTGCCCTGAAGGGCTTAGCAAACACCAAGCACATCTCCAGATGAGAAATGTCTCTATATATCTGTCAGTTTTCTGACCAGAGCTCAGGGCTGGGACGGAAAAAAGGGGGAGAGAGAGAGAATGAAACTGCCTATAATGCTCAGTAATCTGAGAGGGATCTACTGTGTAGCTGAGTTGAAAGGCTAAATTAGTTCTCACAGGTTTATTTCATTAAAAGGCTGCAGAAGTATTTCAGCTGCAGCAACAACAAGAACCAGAAGGCTTTGCATGGGCAGGTTTTGGTAGCAGGGGGGCCACAGGGATGGCAGCTGTGAGAAGCTGACAGAAGTTTCCTCCATGCCCAGCACAGCCAGTTCCTGGCTGCTCCAAAGACAGACGTGCCACCGGCCAAGCAGGAATGATGGGAACGCCTCTGTGATAAGATATTTAAGAAGAAGGGAAAAAAAGATATCACACAGATGTAATCGTGGCCAGAGAAGAGCAGGATGAGAACATGTGAGAGAAACAGCTCTGCAGATACCCAGGTCAGTGCAGAAGGAGGGGCAGGAGGTGCTCCGGGAGCTGGAGTTGAGATTCCCCTCTAGTCCATGGTGGGACCATGGTGAGGCAGCTGTACCCCTGCAGCTCAGGGAGGACCACGGGGATGTAGAGATCCACCTGTCAAAAAAATAGAGCATGTCACTAATTTATGTCCCAATGAGGAAGCAGCTCACTTTTGGTCCTTGTAGCTTGACTCTGAAAATATTTGTGGAAAGAATACTTAGACTTAGAGACCAAGAGCCACTGAATCAAGATTTTTTTTTTCAAATTTTTGATCTTGTGTTACAAAGTAAATTTTGTATTGATGTGATTAGCTTATCTGTAACACATAGCTTAATCCCTACCAAATTTATCCAGTATAACAACCGAGCATGGCACTTTGTGCTATGCTCTAGTTTACAACCGATCAAAGATCAGACTTGATGAATTCATTTACACCAACATTCTGACTACTTATAACTTATATTTCACTATAAGAATCCATGAGTAATCAAAACATATTACTCTCTACCATTTCACCCACATGTCCCATAGTAGTGATTTTTGGATTTAACTTATCAATAGAATATCAGTCGTTTTTTGTATCCAGGGACTTGTTTAAAATGTGACTGATAAAAATGCCAAAAAAAATTAATTAACATTTATGAATTTGGGAAACAAAGTAAATGAGTGGGAGCTTAATAGTTCCTACAGAGCCCTGGTAAGTCTCTGTGGACAAGGTGAAAAACCCAGAGCCCACAATTACATACTTATGATGAATAAATTTAAGTGTACTGTAAGACACCTGATGAATCATGCCCTTGGAATATAAAAGCTTCCTGTTGATATTTTTTCCCTTCAGCTCCAAAAATTAAAGTTTCTGTATCTCAGTTTCTGAAATGTGGTCTTCTCTGAAACACATTTTCCCAAAAAGAGAATTAAGGCAGGCAAGCATTTCAGGTATTCTTCTTCAATAATCTCTCACAAAAAACTACAATTTTTCTGTCATCGACTCACTATAAAGCAACCCCAGACTTATTGTGGCCAGTAAGCCTCAAGGATAAGTACATATTAAATTGTGAAAAATGAAACGGAAATGAAAAAGGAAAAATACCCATCCAAGACATATCAGAAGGCCCTGGCCATCATACCAGGGCAAGTGTGTGACAGGCTGTGGATTTCAGGGAGTGTGCTGGTAAATAGTCTCTGTATAGAGATTATATAAAGTATAGCTGGAAGCAGGACAATGAGCAGGAAGCAGTGTGGGGATTTTTTTACGTAAGAATTGATCTGAAAAAGAGAAATCCAAAACATTTTGATTTATTTTCTATTTCCTTGAAAAGCTGGATTCTGACTCTCTGGCTTGTTACCTACATCTTGCTACAATGCACAGCATTTTAATTATGTGGTCCCTTTGCCAGCACTACAACTCTGACATACTTCAAAATGTTTTGTATCTTTGAAATGCTGGTGTTCAGCATCTTCATATCCACTAGATGTCACTCAATAGTCATCATTTCCAGCACTGACATACAAACAAACAGATAGGAAAAAAGGGCAACAAATGGGTTTTTCATTCAGACTCAAAATCATGTTCTTTCAGAAATTTGGTAGTCACTGTTTAATGTGACCACAGTTGTGATGTCTGAAATGCTGTTATCATCACTTCAAACACTATAAGCTGATCCCTTTAGAATGTCTGGGTGCCACCTGGTAATTACATATTCCTTTAATAAATATAGTTCTTTCAAAGGAAAAAAAACAAACCAAAAGACAAAAGATAATTTGGAGGGTGACGGACTTGCTGTTAATGGATAATTGTGCTTCTGGACCATGACCACAGTGTTCAACATTTTGATCTGCATGATGCCTAACGAAATTTATCTTCAGTGATATTTTATAGCTTATATGTTCATGCCCTACAGGGTTTTGCTGTTAGGAGTTGTTTTGAATCCATACGCCCCCAAAACCACCCAGGATGGGAGGAGTCTCTCTTACCCTGCTTGCAATGGTGTGTTTCTCCCTGGACATTCTCTAGCTCCCAATTCCAGGCATTTGTTCTTGTACGCTTTCAGAACTGTGATCACAACACAATGCAGCTGGCTTTTCTTGAGAAACTAAACAAAGAAAATTTTATCCAGCCCTCGAATGATTTCCTTGTCTTTTTCCATACTCCCCCGAGCTTCCAAACAGCCTTTCCAAAATATGGGTACTAAAACCATTCCCAGTATTGTAATACCAAAACCATTTCATATGGAGAGAAAACAGCTCCACAAACCTGATTACTACTGGTTTATATAATTTTCTTTCAGAAATAGGTGTTGTGATATATTTCAGTCTCACATTGTTTCAGGGCTACCTTGCTGTCCCACCTTCATTAGATTTGTATTTTCCCTGATGTTGCTGACATCCCTCACAAACTCATGTGTTCAGTATGAAAGGAAAGCTGATGTCTTTACCAACAATTGGATGGGTGAAGGGATGGGTGTCAATGTCTTTGAAATGGATCTTAATGTCTCTACTGGCTTCAAGCAGCAGGTTTCTTGCAGAGCCCAGACAGCTCGGCTCCTGAAACAGACAAGGGTCTGTACAAGCCTGACCTTCTGAACTTTGGGGTGAAACGGTAGGTTTGAGGGGGGATATGGGGTGGGCAGTTCAGGAAGGCTGTACCTTCCTAGTACTTCAGCCAGTGGGGCAAGGAAGAGGGCACCATGCAGCCAGGAGTTTGGGATAAAAGGAGGCTGCGCCCTCCAAAACCCTAAGAGAGAAAACCCCGTGGGTGTGTGTGCCCCAGTGGTCTCTCTCCCTTTTATGGAAAAAAGTTGCAGGATTTCTCTGTATCCTTTTGGTCATAAACATCTGGCAATTGGGAGCTCATCTGGGATCCTTCTACCGTCCAAGAACAGAACGTGTCAAGAGGAGCTGGAGGTGCCTCACCCAGTTTCAGTGACCAGGTCCCTTCAGCACTGGCCAGCACCAGGTGATTGATTGGGTACCCGAGACTGTCCAGGGGACAGACGAGAGGCGGACCAGGGGGTCCACAAAGAGTCCACAGGAAAGGACCACTGGACGTGGATGCCCAGAGGAGGCAGTAAGGGAAAGTCGAGAAGGTTCTTGGCAAATCTCACCGGTGAGTACAACTTTGGGGAGTAAAACATGGCAGAGTGCCCTGGGTGGGCAACAAAGGAAAGTCGAGAAAGGGTCTTGACTGTAGGGATGATGATCCCAAAATATCTCCAAAGGGTCCTTTAGGAGAATGTTGAGACAGTTTGCACATTCTCCCAGAGGTAATTAAGGGCATGGATGCCCAGAGGGGGCAATAAGAGGCATCCAGAAAGGGTCTCAGCAGATGCTCAGAGGGGGAAATATGGTGTTAGTTTGGGAAAGGATTGGTTAAAGGGGAGTGTGTAGAAATATGGTTAAGGCAAACAGCAGTGAGAGGCTATGTGATAGGGAGAGAACAGTGAGAACTGGGAAGTTCTCTGCTTTATGTTCAAAATCTGCAGTCTAATACAGGGCCAGCTGCAAGTCTCCTGTATTCCTGGCTCCCAGGAGTGGGAAAACAGGGATTGTTCCATCAGCCCCACCCCTCCCTGGGCCATTATGGAGCCAGGGTGGAGGATTTGGGTTTGTAAGGGGGTAAACCTGTGGGGAGGAGTGCCGAGGCTGAGTGCAGAAATGCAGAACTGGCAGCACAGTCTGGTGCCTGTGGGGAGGTGCGGGACCGAGCTGAGGCTGTGGGACAGATGGGGCTCAGCGCCGGGCGGTGCCTGACCCTGACACCCCCTAAGCAGGGTGGCAGTGGCCCCCTGGCCCCATGAGGTTGCAGGATGTCTTTTCCACCTGCCCATCCCTGTGACACTGTCAGCTGTGCCCAGCTGTGTCCTGGTGCTTCACAGAGCTTGTGGTGCTGCGAGGGCGGCCCGGGGGCCTGGACGGGTGTCCTGCAGGGGTGTCTGGACACTGCGGCTGGACAAGGAGCAGCTTTGGTGTGTGGTGTAAGAGACAACGTCACCAAAGGCTGGCCTGATACATGAAGGGATTTTTTTTGGGTCACTGGGGAAACGAGTGATTTTTGCAAAGAATTTGGAGGCTGTCAGAGGGTGAGAGCCCACAGGCAGCAGGAGCAGGGACAAGAGAGGTGGCCAAGTGGCCTCTTCCAGGAATTGTTTAGAAAGGCATCTCAGGTATATAAAAGATATGAAAGAAGGGATGAGGAAAAGGTAAAGGTACAGGCAAGGATAATGGCAGAGTATTTACAACCCCCAACAGGAAGAAGTGCAGAGAGCCTCAGGAGCAAAGGGAAGAGGGTAGCCACCAGGACAGCGACTGGGAAGGAATCAACCTGTCATAGGTTAGCAAGCTAAGTCTCGGAAGTGATGTTCTTCCTACAGCTTTCTCTATGACCTGACAGAACCTATCAGTGGCCAGTTTGAATATGGACAATTCTTTAAGCCACTTAAAGTTGTGACCACCCCTGTGATCCACAATTAAGAATAGACAAACCCTGGGCAGAGCCCTCTCTCGTTTCCGGTGCTGGCACAGGTGGCTGCGGGCCCCGTGCAGGGGCCAGTGGGCCCAGCCCAGGCCCTGCTTGGGCCAGGCCAGGCCGGGCCACGGCCGTCCTGGAGCCGATGGGCCTGTTCCAGCCACGGAAGCCCCCCCAGCAGGGCTGTGGGCAGCCGGAGAGGCTCGGAACCCCCCCCTCCCTCTCCAGTGCAGCCAAGATTTCAACAAAGCGGCACCGCTGTCCCAGCAGGGGTCAGGTGACCAACAGTGATAATTGACATTCCAGCTGCAAGGCTGAGGTGAGATTAACACTTTTATTTCTGTGAAGACCTGAAAACCTGAGGGAAGAGAAAGAGGAGATGCTTAAAGCTGAAATTCTGTTGTGAAGCTGTGATATATCAGAGTATCCCGTTGTAATCTCATGAAGATCTGGGGGGTGGAGTGTTCAGCTTGCAAGCAAAAACACCTGCGCTGAGATAGGCAGATGCTGACGCAGCTGTAATTTCATGAGAAGTTTGGACAGGCAGAGATGGACCAGATGAGGACTTCTGCTCCAAATGGGAAAGGAGAAAACTTCAGTTCCTAGAGATGCTCCCAGAGATAGTCCTAAAGATGAAAATGAGGAAGACCCTTTGCTCCCAGGGAAGGAGAAGGGCCTCTGTTCTTAGAGATGAAATACTCCCAGAGATGGGTGAAGAGAACTTTTGTTTCTGAACGGCTCAACCTTAAAACTGTACCCCAAAAAACTTCAAGAGTGGACCCTCGAAAGCAGTTGTGGGAAAAGCTGCAAGTCGTGGGAAGGGACTCACATGCCAGCAGAGACTCCTCTTTTCTAAATGGACTGAACAAGGTTATTATGGAGGTGGTAAACAGACTGAACATCTCAAGGGTTGTCTTTTTACATTGTCAGTGGGAGAAGGGAGAAGAAAGGTGGGGGGAGGAGGACAGTTCTGAAGGTGTGGTATGATTTTTTTTTTTTCCCCTCTTTTAGGTCTGTTAATAAACTTCTTTATATTCTTTCAAGTTTGGTGCCTGCTTTGCGTTTCTCCTAATTCTTATCTCACAGAAGATAAACAGTAATGAGTATCTTGGACCAAACCACTACACAACATATCATTTGTAAAAAAGAACATTGGAAATGCATTGTTAATGCAGTCAGGATCCACTGTTGAGCCGGGGGCTCCCCACACTGGAGCCCTTGCTGGTTGAAATTTTATGCCAAAGAGGGGGACAAATGTTCAAATGTTCTTTTGGTAAGTGGGAAACATGAGCAGGTGCATCCTATTCACCCACTGTTGGTGAGTGTGATAAATTACCACTGCGTGTGTTATCTTCACAGCTGCCTTTGCCCTTTCCCTTCAAACACACTGCACAGGGCTGGGAGAGGCCAGGAAGGATGAGACGTGATCGGCCAGCTGGCTTGTGTCCACTGACTCCATTACAAGACATTGGAGTCTTTTCTAATTGATCCAAGGGTTACTTGAGGTCATTGGAGGCCCTGACCGGGGTTACTTGAGGTCACAGGGGTTACTTGAGGTCACTTGAGTCTTTTTTAATTCAGCCAGGGGTTACTTGAGGTCATTACAGGCCCTGGTAGACAATACTTGAGGTCATTGGAGGTTACTTGAGGTCATTGGGGTCACTTGAGGTCATTTGAGGCCCTGACTGGGGTTACTTGAGGTCATTGGGGTCACTTGAGGTCACAGGGGTTACTTGAGGTCATTTGAGAATTTTTCAATTGATCCAGGGGTTACTTGAGGTCGTTTGAGGCCCCGATCCGGGGTTACTTGAGGTCATTGGGGTCACTTGAGGTCATTTGAGGCCCCGACTGGGGTTACTTGAGGTCATTGGGGTCACTTGAGGTCACAGGGGTTACTTGAGGTCATTTGAGAATTTTTCAATTGATCCAGGGGTTACTTGAGGTCGTTTGAGGCCCCGACTGGGGTTACTTGAGGTCATTGGGGTCACTTGAGGTCATTTGAGGCCCTGACTGGGGTTACTTGAGGTCATTGGGGTCACTTGAGGTCACAGGGGTTACTTGAGGTCATTTGAGAATTTTTCAATTGATCCAGGGGTTACTTGAGGTCGTTTGAGGCCCCGATCTGGGGTTACTTGAGGTCATTGGGGTCACTTGAGGTCATTTGAGGCCCCGACTGGGGTTACTTGAGGTCATTGGGGTCACTTGGGGTCACAGGGGTCACTTGAGGTCATTTGAGAATTTTTCAATTGATCCAGGGGTTACTTGAGGTCGTTTGAGGCCCCGATCCAGAGTTACTTGAGGTCATTGGGGTCAATTGAGGTCATTTGAGGCCCCGACTGGGGTTACTTAAGGTCATTGGGGTCACTTGAGGTCATTTGAGGCCCTGACTGGGGTTACTTGAGGTCATTGGGGTCACTTGAGGTCACAGGGGTTACTTGAGGTCATTTGAGAATTTTTCAATTGATCCAGGGGTTACTTGAGGTCGTTTGAGGCCCCGATCCAGAGTTACTTGAGGTCATTGGGGTCAATTGAGGTCATTTGAGGCCCCGACTGGGGTTACTTAAGGTCATTGGGGTCACTTGAGGTCATTTGAGGCCCTGACTGGGGTTACTTGAGGTCATTGGGGTCACTTGAGGTCACAGGGGTTACTTGAGGTCATTTGAGAATTTTTCAATTGATCCAGGGGTTACTTGAGGTTGTTTGAGGCCCCAATCCGGGGTTACTTGAGGTCATTGGGGTCACTTGAGGTCATTTGAGGCCCTGACTGGGGTTACTTGAGGTCATTGGGGTCACTTGAGGTCATTTGAGGCCCCGACTGGGGTTACTTGAGGTCATTGGGGTCATTTGAGGCCCTGACTGGGGTTACTTGAGGTCATTGGGGTCACTTGAGGTCACAGGGGTCACTTGAGGTCATTTGAGAATTTTTCAACTGATCCAAGGGTTACTTGAGGTCGTTTGAGGCCCCGATCTGGGGTTACTTGAGGTCATTGGGGTCAATTGAGGTCATTTGAGGCCCCGACTGGGGTTACTTGAGGTCATTGGGGTCACTTGAGGTCACAGGGGTTACTTGAGGTCATTTGAGAATTTTTCAATTGATCCAGGGGTTACTTGAGGTCGTTTGAGGCCCCGATCCGGGGTTACTTGAGGTCATTGGGGTCACTTGAGGTCATTTGAGGCCCCGACTGGGGTTACTTGAGGTCATTGGGGTCACTTGAGGTCATTTGAGGCCCTGACTGGGGTTACTTGAGGTCATTGGGGTCACTTGAGGTCACAGGGGTTACTTGAGGTCATTTGAGAATTTTTCAACTGATCCAGGGGTTATTTGAGGTTGTTTGAGGCCCCGATCTGGGGTTACTTGAGGTCATTGGGGTCAATTGAGGTCATTTGAGGCCCCGACTGGGGTTACCTGAGGTCATTGGGGTCACTTGAGGTCATTTGAGGCCCCGACTGGGGTTACTTGAGGTCATTGGGGTCACTTGAGGTCATTTGAGGCCCTGACTGGGGTTACTTGAGGTCATTGGGGTCACTTGAGGTCACAGGGGTTACTTGAGGTCATTTGAGAATTTTTCAATTGATCCAGGGGTTACTTGAGGTCGTTTGAGGCCCCAATCCGGGGTTACTTGAGGTCATTGGGGTCACTTGAGGTCATTTGAGGCCCTGACTGGGGTTACTTGAGGTCATTGGGGTCACTTGAGGTCATTTGAGGCCCCGACTGGGGTTACTTGAGGTCATTGGGGTCATTTGAGGCCCTGACTGGGGTTACTTGAGGTCATTGGGGTCACTTGAGGTCACAGGGGTCACTTGAGGTCATTTGAGAATTTTTCAACTGATCCAAGGGTTAATTGAGGTCGTTTGAGGCCCCGATCCGGGGTTACTTGAGGTCATTGGGGTCACTTGAGGTCATTTGAGGCCCCGACTGGGGTTACTTGAGGTCATTGGGGTCACTTGAGGTCATTTGAGGCCCTGACTGGGGTTACTTGAGGTCATTGGGGTCACTTGAGGTCACAGGGGTTACTTGAGGTCATTTGAGAATTTTTCAATTGATCCAGGGGTTATTTGAAGTCGTTTGAGGCCCCGATCCGGGGTTACTTGAGGTCATTGGGGTCACTTGAGGTCATTTGAGGCCCTGACTGGGGTTACTTGAGGTCATTGGGGTCACTTAAGGTCACAGGGGTTACTTGAGGTCATTTGAGAATTTTTCAATTGATCCAGGGGTTACTTGAGGTCGTTTGAGGCCCCGATCTGGGGTTACTTGAGGTCATTGGGGTCACTTGAGGTCATTTGAGGCCCTGACTGGGGTTACTTGAGGTCATTGGGGTCACTTGAGGTCACAGGGGTTACTTGAGGTCATTTGAGAATTTTTCAATTGATCCAGGGGTTACTTGAGGTCGTTTGAGGCCCCGATCCGGGGTTACTTGAGGTCATTGGGGTCACTTGAGGTCATTTGAGGCCCTGACTGGGGTTACTTGAGGTCATTGGGGTCACTTGAGGTCACAGGGGTTACTTGAGGTCATTTGAGAATTTTTCAATTGATCCAGGGGTTACTTGAGGTCGTTTGAGGCCCCGATCCGGGGTTACTTGAGGTCATTGGGGTCACTTGAGGTCATTTGAGGCCCCGACTGGGCTTACTTGAGGTCATTGGGGTCACTTGAGGTCATTTGAGGCCCTGACTGGGGTTACTTGAGGTCATTGGGGTCACTTGAGGTCACAGGGGTTACTTGAGGTCATTTGAGAATTTTTCAATTGATCCAGGGGTTATTTGAGGTCGTTTGAGGCCCCGATCCGGGGTTACTTGAGGTCATTGGGGTCAATTGAGGTCATTTGAGGCCCTGTCTGGGGTTACTTGAGGTCATTGGGGTCACTTAAGGTCACAGGGGTCTCTTGAGCTCATTGGTGTCTCTGATATTTACTCCCACCCTTGGTGCAAGGCCCAGATGTGACAAAGTCAGGAGGGGGTGTTGCAAATGTTCAAAGTTGTTGAAAAGGTTTAATAATAAGTAGGGTTTGTAAAGACAAATTGAGAAATAAGAAAAGGAGGGATTGAGAGGAAAGCTGATGTCTTTACCAACAATTGGATGGGTGAAGGGATGGGTGTCAATGTCTTTGAAATGGATCTTAATGTCTCTACTGACTTCAAGCAGCAGGTTTCTTGCAGAGCCCAGACAGCTCGGCTCCTGAAACAGACAAGGGTCTGCACCAGCCTGACCTTCTGAACTTTGGGGTGAAACGGTAGGTTTGAGGGGGGATATGGGGTGGGCAGTTCAGGAAGGCTGTACCTTCCTAGTACCTCAGCCAGTGGGGCAAGGAAGAGGGCACCATGCAGCCGGGAGTCTGGGATAAAAGGAGGCTGCGCCCTCCAAAACCTCATGAGTGTTTGAGAGAAAACCCCGTGGGTGTGTGTGCCCCAGTGGTCTCTCTCCCTTTATTGGAATAAAGCTGCAGGATTCCTCTGTCTCTTTTTTTGCTCATAAACCTCTGGCATTTTGGATCTTCCTGACAGTTCACTTATTCCCCCAAATCTCAAAGGAATCCTCTGTCTCTGAGGAAGCCATAAAACTTTATCATCTGTTACCCTAATCACCAGCAACAGTGACATTTTCAAATATGTGCTGCAAAGACGTGAAACAAATTCTGCTCAGCTCCATATTCAGCCCTAACACTCGGAACAAGGAGCACTAAAAATATTTATTTACTATTCTTTGCAAATTCCTCCTGACACACAAATTAAACTCACAATATAATGAAATGAAAACACACAGGAGGTAGAGAATTAAATAATTTTTTTCAGGCTCTGTTTTTCCCTTTCTATTTTGTCACCAGACTTTTAACACACAAAGGATGCTCTTTGGCAAATCCATCAGAGGGTGCTAACAAGGGAAATAACTAATGGGCCTTTTGATGGCAAAGAGAAACAGATGCTGAAGTGAGCTGGATGCAGTGTTGCCACTGCTGTTTCTGGTGCAGCTTGATCATCTTTCCTCAAAGAAAAAGCAAGCTCCAAAAGGGCAGAAAATAAAAAGAACTATGGAGATTTAAAAAATGCAGCTGCTGTTTGTGAGGCTGTCTCTCACTTACTACAAGAGTGGCAAGTTCCCAGCTCCAGGTCTTACCTGCTGTGATTAGATCTGACAAACCCCCACAAATCAGGCTGTTTAAAACTTTGCTCAAGCAGCTTTTGTGATCGCAGGCTCTCTGACCCGCTACAAAACAATCTTGGCTACCAAAGCCCAACTCTTGAAAAAAAGTAAAAGGAGAGGAAGAAAAGGGAAGAAATACACAATACACTGGGAAATAGGGGAGAAAAAAAAAAGGACAGGGGATGAGGATGGAAAGCAAGATTAGGACTTCAAGTCTCACAGTTTGGCACTGAGTGGAATTTTGCTGAAGCCAACAGAGATGTTGGTGGCACGTGGGTTCCTTTCAGCTACCCAGAGCAGTGTGGACATCATGGTTCAAGAGAAGGATGTTGGCCCCCAGTTGTGCTGTATTTTTGATGTGAGACCTCGCTGTCCTCTGGCACTCTCCAGAAGCACTGGAAGATGGAATGATGGATTAAGCAGCTCAAACTTTCATCACTTTGGTTACTATTTAACTGAATTCTCAGCACACCAATATTACTCTGTTGATTTTATCCACATATCAGCTATTTACCCACCTTAACAACACCACATTTGGTCAGCTTATTTTGGCTGGAATAATTCACATTCACATTTGTCCATTTTGAGCCCATGGGCCGAACTGAAGCATTTTTTGCTTTAGAAGATTTAAAGCAGTAGCTCCCAAGGAAGTACAGCCTGAGGCCACATGATACAACAACTGGAACTGCACATCATTTTAATCCCAACCACTGGACTGCATTTGCTATCAGGCAAAGCTATTTACTCCTGTGGAATTGTAAGGAAATGGGTGGGAGCTGCGATGCTTCACAGCTTTGTTTGTAATGAGGCATATTTTAAATTACCTGGAGACTCCAAGCAAAACAGAGTTTGCACAAACAAGTACAGAAATGGTTTCTCCTCCACAGAGTTATTACAGTACAGAAGTAGACACACAGTCAAGAATCACAAGGAAAAACATTCTACATTGGCCCAAGTCAATGAGCCATTTGATAGATTTCTGCCTTCCACTTCAGTGTTTTATCTGTCCCATACTGATAGGAAATGAGTACTGAGGGCAACCTTACTGCTTTTTGAAATAATGGAGATTTGCTTTTCTAGTAGCTAAATCAGTGCAGAATCTATTTTCTGAACAGCAGCAGATGTTTCATCTGGCTTACCTGGCTGATGGATTTGATCAGATACATACATTGTTCTGGGAAAGATGTAGAACAGGTCTCAGCGTGGCAAGGGAAATTACTGCGCTTACAAAAAAAGTAAGCATGTAGCAAGGAAAGAGTAAAAATCAACGGCTTGACTTTGTTATAATTCCTTCCTCACTACAGTGCAAGGTTGGGAAAAACAGTCAATGATGTGAAAGTCAGCATGCAAAAGTAATTATCAAATGAGCCCAAGTCTGAGACGAAGGAAATAACTGAGTGAAAACTCTTTCCAGTGAAGCAGCTGTTAATTGCGTTCACCAGTTCAGTGAATGTAAGGGAAAATTAAATGAACTCCTGACCAACAATTCTTTGAAGAATTTCTTCCTTCCATTCTCAGTCACTGTGCCTGTTCCAGGTGCCTGAGCTGAAGTGGCACATTTGGTGCAGGCTCTGAGCCTCTAATACTGGCACTACTTTTTGGACCCACATAAGATTTTCAACACTTCCTCTCTACAGGATTTGTGATAAGTGCAATCCAGCACTAAGGCATAAGCCACCTGTCTCTGGAAATTAATGCCTCATACCTGCCCTGAGAACAGAGAGTGTGCTCCAGGAGCTGAGGCCAACACAACTCAGTCTCTGGGCTGGTGCCAAAGAAAATAACATCTTACTTGTCTGTATTCAGAGTGGGGGCAGGACAGAGGAGACACACAGACAATTTAACAAGTGCTCAGAGGGAGTGAGGTTTTGTGGCAAACTCCATTCCCCAGACATCAGTATCCTTTTCTTCAAAAAAAACATTTTCCCTCAGCAAAATCCCTCTATTGTTGTTTCTGCTGTGTTCTTTGTTTACAAATGGTTTTTTTCTCTTTTTCTTTTTTTTCCTTTTTGTTTCCTATTTATCTTTAATCTTCCCAGACTGAGGACTTTATAATCTTATAACCAACACAGATGTGAAGACATTCAAATTGAGAATAGGAGAATCTAAAACCAAGTCTTCAGTGACTGCCACAAGGCTTCTCTCTTCACAAGACTCAGGTACCACCACGTGGGGACCTTGAAAGCTCGCATCTGAATTCCACCAGGATGTTGCCTGTGCAAGGGATGGGACCCAGACACCCCAGCTCTCCTGGCCAGGTAACAACAACAGGCACACACAGTCAAGCTCTTCACACCAGACAGGGAAGACACTTCCCAAAATAATTGCAATAATAATTTCCACCTCCCACCCCCTTTGGAGCAGTGTGGCACAGCCACACTGTGTGAAATAGGTATTTGACAGTGGAAAGCATCTCAGACCAGAGAGACATCGCTAATCTGCGTTTATCTTAGGTAGCTATTTCTAATCTTAAAGGCTGTACTAGAAGAGCATCAAATGTCCAGTTGTTTTCAGAGAAGTCAGAAAAGAAAAAAATAAATCACAAGATTCAAACATATAACTGTTCCTAAAAGCTTTAAGAGGAAGGATAGCAGGCTGTAAATTAACTCAAAACCTACAATAATTACATGAAAGGGATTAGAATAATATGAAAACCTGAATTTTCTTCTTAAGGACTGCAAAATTCATTATAAAGTCAATGCTGTGAGAAAGGACTACTCTGTGAAAGGTAAGTCTTTCTTTTGGAAGGCAGCAGGTTGGTGAGTACCAAGTCAAAGCAGCTTTTAAGGAGCACCCTGAAACTCTCACACTGCTGAGCTTTTTACAAGAGCAACAGAGATCCATGCAATAGGAAGTGCTTGATGCTAGCTAAAGTATTCAAGGGACGGTTCTAAAATTTAGATTTGCAGATGATTTCATTAGTTGCTCACTGAGCAAGGTATACAGTAGATATCAAAAGTCTATCTGTACTAGAACTACAAAAGAAAATCTCTTAATCCTTCTTTTGGTTAGGCAAATGTGCATCTTTTCCATACTCTTCATCTTTTCAGCAATAAGTGGCAAGGGTAATTAAATAGTAGTTAGGAATCTGCTGAGTGTTGCATGTCCTTAATGTTCTTTAAGGAAATTCTAGCATTACAAATGCATGGCATTCCTATTACTTGATAATTGCATTTTAAAGTTTGGCATTTTAATTATGCTAATATGCATGGGGTTATATTTTAAATTTAGTACCTTCTTTTATGTTTCAAGTGCTATAAGTTCTTGCCCCTAGATTAGTAAAATTTCATGGAAATCTGAACTGTAACATCCCATCACTTTATCCTCATAGTCTAATTAAATGCTGACACTGTTTAATTGAGTTAAATCGAGTATGTTGGTTTTGTGTGTGTTTTGCCAACTCAAAGCAAATTTAAATTAAGAGCCTTTATGAGAGTTCCGTACTCCTTCTGGCATGTTGCATTATTATATCGTAATAGATGTAATTTAGATGATTATATCACTCCCTAATTCATTCTTGCAGTTGTTTAGGAGACAAATTTGGTCTCATCAATTTGAGTTGAATGTTTTGTGGCCTGTCTCAGCTATGTAAGTAACTAAGTAACTCTTAGTGAGTCACTTTTAAAATCTGAACACAGGCAGCTGCAGGATGCTGTGCTGGGGCTTGTGTTTTCAAAATGGACTGGTGACCCCAATACCAGTTCAATTCCTGAAACACCTGTCCTAAGAAACAAGCAAACAAGCCCCCTTTTCAGCATAGAGGTGCTTCACATTTTCTAGAAAATCACAGTTCTTTCAGTTTTCTCAAGTCTGGTAGCCAAAATGACTAGCTGTTTCAAAAGCTTAGGCTAAAAAGTAATTCAAAGTGAAATTCTTAGAACTGATTATCCTTCTTAAAATGGCTTGCATGCTCACAATCCCTGGCTCTAGGCTGTACTCTGTTATTTACATTTAAAATCTGTCATAACCTAGGGCTGAAAAATAAATTGGGACAATCAGTTATGTATTGTCTATTTTAATTCTGCAGTTGTATCAAAACAGATGGACCAATGAAGATGATTTGGCAACAAGAGTATGGCACCACTTCAGTAGATCAGGAACCTTCAAAGGTGAGAGGAAGGGCAAGAGAAGAGGAACTTACACTTTTGTATTAAAGTGAGGAAAAGCAGCATACCATAATTCTGAGGTAGTTTACATCATACTAAAAAAAAATTATTAGTCCTTCTGGGTAGGAAGGAGTTGAGAGATAGTAAATGAAAGCAGGGAAAAGTGGCTAGAAAGGGAGGATGGTAAAAACCAAAAAACCACTTTGAATAGCAAAAACACCACCCATCTAAGTGATTGATGAATTCAAATACAATACAAATTAAAAATACAGTAAAGCCATCCTGAGTGAAAGTAGATTTTGAAGTTTCAGGTTCCTTTTTAACAAGCTGAAGACCACCTAGCATATGGAGGTCTGTACCTCATTTGAAACTCTATTAGGATGATTAGGAGATCACGCTGTTGCTTAGAACAGTTTGCATTTACTTACCTGTAACTTTTATCTCTCGGTATGTTTACTCTTGCCTCTTTTCCATGGATAAGGTTACCCAGCAGTAGTGGAAAGAGGTAAAACTGAGGGAGTGCACTCAGGCAGAGATGAATATGAGATGAATATGCAGCCCAGCACAGCTGCAGCTTCCAATCCAACACTTACCTTAAAAGATGTGAAACATAACCAGCAGTCTAAAAAGTGTGGGGAATGATGTCCTTGCTTTGAGGGGCACAGGGAGACAGCACAGCATAGACAATCAGGAGACTGCAGAGAGACACCTGATAGCTAAATCAGAGTCCCTAAGGGGAGATGCTGCTGTGTGTGTACAAACATGTTAGAAACACCTGCTTCAGGAGTAAGCTTGAGAGGTATCACACCTGATAACCCACTGTGCTTCCTCTCCAGCAATCAAAAGGCAATCATTCCACCCCTGGTGTGATGAATTTTAAATTCTATTTGCAATTGCTTGTCTACAAGAGGGATGTTTAAACAAATGAAGCCAGATCAACTGCTGGCATTAAGTTAATATCTGCATTCAACTATCAGCTCTTAATTTCTTATCATTCTTACCGACCTGACCCGTGTTACTAGAATTTAAAAAACTAAGAGGAAAAACTGAAATCTACCTCAATTTTTTTGCATTTTAGCAAATTTACCTTCTCATTTACAGCATATTTCCTGTTCTTCACACTAAAAATAATCTCCAATGCCTCCAAACACGACTCTCAAAGCAGCTTCCTCCTACCATCTAGCATTTAATTGCAGTGGGGAGAATGCAGAACCAGGAATGATTGTGCATCTTCATCACAAGGGTTTCTCACCGAAAACCTGAAGGAGGAGACTGAGGACAAGAACCATAAAGGTATATTACTTTTCTTTGCCACAATGAAAAAACTGAAACCAAAGTTAAGATGCTTCTATAGAGACAGAGCTGGTTTTTGTCTTCCACTTGACATCACAGTAAGACAGGGAATGTTCTTCCTAGCACAGAACAGAGCCACTTCCTTTCTGCCTATTCTCAATAAGGAGACACCAGCATCTGATTTCCTAAAGGAGCTGACTCCATGCTCCCCGTGCAACACATCAGCCTGGACAGTCAAAGAGACTTGCAAAAAGTGGATTCAAAAGTAATTAATTCTAAAAATCAGCTCTTACCTGTTAGCCTTTTTCCACTAGGCAGTAGCCAGTTCAAACCTAGACCAACCTGCGGGCTTGACAAAAGATTGAACAAACATTTATCATTCATGTATGCTAGGAAGGGACAAAGTGGAACAAATTAAAATGCCCAAATCACACTTAATTTTAATGTTTGCTGGCTTCTGAGTACTTAATGAGCATCTTTAACCAGAAGGCAACAGGAAACCTTACAAATGGTGTGCTAGAAATACCTGCATCCTAAATTCCTGGGAGAATGCAGTCTGGACCCCAATAGTTGCCGTTTGTGGAGGAAGTCTAAGCTTCCAGTCACTTTTTCGGTCACTTTATCCCTGTGGATACAGAGATCATCCCTCCAGACCTTTATGGCAAGAAGTGCAATGCTTGTCACATGGCCCTTTTGGGGCTAGAAAAACTTTTTCTGCTTTCCTTCTCTTACAAGGCCACACCAGGACCACTGTGGCCTTCTGTGATCGAGCTGAAATTGCATTTTATTTCAGACTCCACAAGTAGTGAAATTGTCTAGTGTTCTACATCTGTGTCTGTTCCAACATTCATTCAGTCTTGCCTAATGCAGCTTTTAAATTAAAAGATATGACTGGTTCTAATTGGTCCTCCTGAGTCAAAGTGTTTATCCATTCCACTTTAGGTAAAGCTCCATAAAGGGTCTATTTATAAATGCTGCCAGCGTGGTTAATGCTTTTGACCTTTGATGGAGAGCAATCCTAGCAATTGTGCAACACAGCAGCAACATTTTTTGTTACCATTCTGGATGTTCCTGTTCAGGAACAGTCTGATGGCCTCTATTTCCCTCTCTCTCTTTCTCTCTCTCTCTCTGTTTTTTAAAGTCTGCCAAATAAAAGGATTTATTTGCTCAGAGTGCAGACCAACTGAGTTTAGCAGAAGCTCATGAGCAGTAATCCACAGAACAGTGCACATACCAGCTTCTGGGAATCCACCCCATCAAAACACATAGTCCTTGTGAAGGGTTTTCTTTACTGATTAGAGCCAAAATGAGCGCAAGGGGAGGACAAGCACGTGTCCATGGGTTCAAGTATCTGCAGCGTATCTTTCTCATATGAGTGATGTAATTACCTCCTGGATCCTGACTTAGGGTAGCTGAGGGCCAACTTAAAATGCTTAAACGAGGCAATTGCTTAACTTGTAAACTAAGAGTGGGCCTACACTAAGCAAATGACAACTCGCATTTTTAAGAATTTATTAAATTATTCCATTATGTTTTCACCAACCCTTGTACTTATCTTCATTCACTGCTTTATAAGTGCCCTACAGCTCTACCCTAGCTAGGTTTTTTTTTCATCTGTGATGGACAGACTGGTGCGCACATGACTTCAAAGGGGTAGGAAGCAATAGTGACACATCCTAATTGGCACAGTGCCACAGTCTCATGTGCTTCTGGGTGGAGAAAGCCTAGGACAGCAGAGAGGAAGGGTTTGGCCTTCCCTCTCATGGAGATGAGCACAGGGAGGATGTGGTACAGGAGAGATGGAGATGAGGGGATAGAAGGATTCCTCCTCTTCATCAGCACAGCACAGAGCATTTGCTTTCAATGTCCTCTGCAGTAACAAGAAAACTGAGTTCCTGGTTTCCTACTTTCCTGAATTGTTGGTTCAAGATATTTTTCTGTTTTAGCTGTATTGAAACTAGATTTAAACCTTTGGTTTGAATTGCAGAAGAGGGAATCTGTGATGAAAGAAATGTTAGGAGTGTTCCTTCATCCTTTTTTGAGCTGCTGGAGTGAGGTGGGGTATGCCTTTCTAATTGTTGAGCTTGCAGCAAAAAAAAACTCCCAGGATTTCCAGCATTCATTCAGGTCTGGGGAAAAGCCAGAGTCAGGAGTAGCATGCCAGCCCCATGTCATCACTTACTGGCAATCTGCCACAGCAGAAACTGCACAGTTGAAAACTGTTTGGTTACACCAGCAGTTTGTATTTTCTTGCTGGAAGGATACTCATCTCCTGTACTGAACATTTAGAAAAGTGTAACAACTCTAACCCTGGTATTTTTCTAAGTGGAAGGAAGTAGAAAATATAAAAATTGTTCTTCTATAGAATCTCAATATCCTTCCTAAATTGCCCCTGGGATCCTAGAGAGAAGAACAAGAGAATACCACCCTATGTACACTATATAGACAAGTGAACCCAAGCATGACTAAAGTAAGGGCTACATCCCAGAGAAGCACTGAAGATGCCACTTTTGCCAGGCAATCCCAGTGTGAAATCCAGATGCGCAGTTTAAATGCTCAAGGAGTAGGATACTACAAGCATCTTCATGCTCTGTGGAGTGAAGCAGCTATTTTATCTCCTGCCTGGGGAATACTGTCTCATGAGCACTCTTTGCTGCTGGCTGTGTCAGCACTGGTGTCTCAACCCAGAACAGGAATGTCACAGCCCATACACACGTGCAGACACACAGTGGCCTTCGGTGAATCTGCCCCAAAGGATGAGGACAAGGTGTGCATCTGATGTCTCCTGTGCTAATGGGCTCCCTACACACAGCCCAAGACTGGTGCCAGTCCAGAGGGAAACCCCTCCAACCTGTGTGACTGCTGGCTCCTCTGCACCAACAGTTTTGCTCTACAGACCCACTCCTCTAGGACTGCAATTTGCTGAGAGATCCTAAAACACAACTGCACAGCAGCTACAGGGTTTTCCCTGTTAAAAACAAACCTTCAGAAGGGGTGGAGGCCACACCTCTTGCAATCCTGAGCTGTCTGAGATCCCCAGCCCCAGGCATCTTCACAGCTGCCTCCCTAGGGAAGAGCTTAGCCACAAACACTCCTCTCCTGTAGTGCTGGTGCTTTGAGGAGCTGAAATATTCCCTGAGTAGCCAAGAGATTTATGTGGTAACCACGTGGTAAAGACATTTCCTTGAGGAGAGGCTCTGCTGGCTGCCTGGAGGTGACTCATGATGCACCACACAGCAGGAGATACTGACCTCCTTGGCTTCAGGAACAAAACCCAGGATTCCCCAGCACTGGCACCCACAGACCACCTGCCTGAGATGCTGTTGAGGTAACACAGCCTCGGACTCCAATGAAAATAAATTCATGAGCAGAGACTACACCTGAGCCACATTTCCTGCAAAATACACCGTTGGACTTTCCTGCATGACCTGCTCCTGCTGTCTGGAGCTGTCCCCCAGTTTTCCTTTGGGGCATGGACCTCCCTTCACGCACTGTGCAGGCAGTTTGAGCACCTGCATGAAGTTTTCAAATTCCACTCCTAAAATTTAGCTTCCTCAAATTTAAGTGCAGC
This sequence comes from Corvus moneduloides, assembly GCF_009650955.1. Taxonomy (NCBI): domain Eukaryota; kingdom Metazoa; phylum Chordata; class Aves; order Passeriformes; family Corvidae; genus Corvus; species Corvus moneduloides. The sequence continues at coordinate 6,017,164 of NC_045477.1, read as the reverse complement.
AATGCTCAGCATAAATACTCTCAAACTCACTGGTGGGTCTGGGCCAACAGCACAGGTCCAGTGACAGAACCAAAACTAGGATTGAACTCAGTCAAAATATGCAAAACAAATGCCTAAATTTTATATTTGCAGATACACAGACCAAGGTGAGTGCAACAGAAACACACTGCCTTCCTTTCATTTGCACAAAACAACCAGAAAGAAAAGGTATTTTTAAAAAGTCAGACTAGAATTTGGTCGTTCTTGTTATTTCTCTCCACCACACTGGCAGCCTTTAATTCAATGCAAATTTGAGTCAATAAGAGGCTGTGTATGCCAGCAAAGGAGTCCAGATTGGGATTATTATTCCTGGCACACTGATTTCAATATAAGCACACTCCTACCTGATGTCTGAACCTTCTTCAGCTGGGAATTGCAGTCTAGGAATACCATTACATGTTCACCTGTAAGGTTACAGAAAACAGAGTGTCTTAGTCCACATGCCCCAGTAATGGGACTTTGAGAGTAATTAGGATGTTAACATGTTAATATAAGGCCCTTGAAGGACTTACTAACCAAAAAGAAAAAAAAAGGGAAAGGAGAGGGGAGAGAGGGGAGGGGAGAGAGGAGAGAGGGGAGGGGAGAGAGGAGAGAGGGGAAAGAGGAGAGAGGGAAAAGAGGAGAGAGGAAAGGAAAAAAAACCGAAAAAAACCCAAAGAGAATAATGGAGAAAGGAGTAATTGACAGCATTTCTTCACACTCCTAGCCAGACAACATCTGTTCAAATTAGATTTTGTGAATTTGATGCTATCTGAACAGCAGGTCTGGTCCATAAGCCACCAATAACTCTTTTTCCTTCCCTTTCCCTTTTCTAATGAAATAATCAGCTCTAAAACAGATTCCTTGGAAAGAGATATGTGCAAATGGATTTTTTTTATGCCAAACAGAGCTTTAGTAACACCAGTAAAATCAACATGGGTATAAGGGATTCCTCATTAAAAGGCGGAATCTCTATATTCTGCTCTTCTAAGAACTGAACTATTTTAAAGAAGAACATATTTCTTATTCATCTTTTCTCCCTGGTGACAAGTTGCTGTTGGACACCTTATTTAATAGTTTCACAGACACTCCCTACAAAGAAGAGTGAGAAAATTTATCTCATCTGAAAATGGATTTTCTTTGAGTGGGAAAATCCATGGATCCGGCTCACTTGGCATGAGGATTATAATTCTGAGACAAGCTTAAACTGTCACATCTATCCAAACAGGTTTGGGTTGGGATTTTTTGGACAGAATGCTTAGAAAGTGAAAAGGTATCCCACAATTTAAGCTTCCTTGAGAATTGTAATTATTCCTCTTCCTTTCTTACTGAAGAAAGGAAAATTAAAGCAAGACGAATCTCTTTATTTAAATTTAATACGAAAATTCACAAAATGCAACTTTCTGTGTCCCTTGCAGAAGACTTCCTGCAGACAAAACAGTAAAACCTTATGCATGAGTATCTGAATCAGAAATGCTGGCCTATTTATCTAAACACTGTAAAATACACTGTGTTCACGGACGTATAAGAGTAAAAGAACAATTATACCAGGCCAGATCAAAGATCCATCTGCTCAGCCTGCAGTTTCTGAGAGCAACAAGCAGAGGATATATACAGATAATACACAGAGTGACACTTCCCCTGGATTGTCTTCAGATGATAGGGCAATTAAAATCATTCAGGATCTCCATCAGAGGCTGCTAACAAGGTTAAGCTAAATTGTGGCCTGGCCATTTGCATCCCAAGAGCAGAAAAACAAGAGCCAAAATTAGCCATTTCTCGCCCTGATTTATTTGGTCACATCTAAAACTATTTCAACAAATGAAATTTATTTACAGGGCTTTTTTCTTTAGCTAGTAATTACACTTCACACAAAGTAAATTATTTCTTTAATGTTCAGCCACAAGTTAGAAAACTTCTGGGACATCTGTAATCTTAGATCAACTTCTGAGAATAAGGACAGTTTCTTTTAGCACTTTAACAGGAATTATTTTCCCTTCTAGGCTAATCCAGAACAGCAAATCAATACCACAGGGCTTATGTTATTCCTCCTGTTGCTGCAGAACAGCAAGCTGTTGATGCTTTGCTTTTTATAAATGGCTCATTATATTAATAGAGAAGTCACATATTGTCTGTCTCTCCAATCACTGTGCCTTCAGGATTTTTCTCCCTTAATGAAGTATAGTGGCTCTTGAAGATATTGGCTAGAAGGAAGTTTGTTTTATGGGAAAAAATCTGGAAATTTACACATTATTTCATATATATGGCATCTTTGTCATGTTAGGATTGAAATTCTCCCCCACAGCTACTGATGAGGGTTCTCAACTTCTTTAAATGCCATTCAGTTTTTCATTTTTTATGTTAAGCAGGGAATGTCATACAACAATAAAAATTAAGCTGCTTACAGGAAATGTGCAATCATCCATCCTCAGTCAAGATAGCTAATGAAAACTGGGATTCATCAAATTCTGCTGGTATAAGAAACTAACTGCATCCAAAACACATTTATGTAATGTTCTGGCAACATATAAATACACAGTCTCTCTTTTAATTAGAAAATCTGTCTCTCCCTCTTTGATTCCATGAGGCAGAAACATGAATAAAAGGTAGCTGCATGCTGCACGTACTACTCAGAAGTTCACTGAACAGGAAGGATTGCCCAGTGGACTTGGAACTTCCAAGATCCTTTTCGTTGGCAATCAAGGCTTCTGTGATAAAACCCATCCAAAAGGGAGATCCCTAACCAAGCCCATAATTAGAAGGACAATCTAATAATTAAAACCATTAGACAATCATAATTAAAAGCAGTCTGACCTCTCCTTCTGCTGGTCACTCTACAAGCAACGCCCCAGAAGAAGAGGTGTCTACTCTAAGGGCATTCCAGAAGTGGAGGCATAAAGCCCACCTGCTGCCCAAGAATGTGGCCACAGCAAGGATAACAACTGCAGTGCAGGTGAAAACTCGAAAGGGAGAGCCAGAGCCATCATTTGGAAACACTTGGAGAAGGGGAAGGCTTCCCTGTTACCACAACCTGCGCTGGAGTCAGAGATGGAAGAGAAAGCAGCAGCTGGATCACCTCAGAGCCAAAAAATGAAGCACAGGATCTGGGCAAAAACACTTGGCTGTTTCAGCTGCAACTGCTGAGGGGGCACAGAGTTGCTGCCCCTCCAGTTCTGCGCTGCTCTAGCTGGGTGTCAGGAAGAAATATGGGAGCTGGACATAGATGGCTCTTGCTCTCTGTCTGTTCTCTCCCTTTTCCTGCTTCTCCGCATTTATCCATCCTTCCCTCCTGCTCCTGCTCCTCCAGGTTTTATTTCTTGGCTTTACCCCTAATATACTGAGATTATTTTTCATTCAGCTGCACTGAAAGCCAGGATATTTGTAATGTCCGGCTCATGTGGGGATGAAAGAGTAAATGAAGCTGGAGGCTGTCCGTGCAACAACCTGAGAATTCCTATTATATATCCTATTGTTAGGAACAATAAAGAGAAACTCCTTTTGCCCATAATGAAAAGGGGGGGAAAAGGAAGCTAGAGGTATATTACACTTTAAATTTGCAGCTAGTGGACTAGGAAAAAGAGACATTTTAGGAAAATTGTAAGGAATAAACAAAAATGGGGTTTGCTGTTCCATCACGCATGGCAAATCAAGCCCCGTTCTTTCTTATGCTTATATATAACCTACATATATATATAGGTTGTATATATAGAGAGCCATTGTTTGATATTGCTGGATAGGGACATGGACTTGATGAGAGGGGAGAAAGCATGGAAAGAGCCTCGTCTCACATTCCGAGACACAGGCTGTGACAAAACCCCTCCTGGAGCTGCAGCAGGGACCTGACTGCTTGGTGGTTCCCAGATAAATCAGATTTGACAACACCTGGTCCCACTGACTTCCAGAAGAGAAGCAGTAAAACATAGCCAGTGTGCTAAGAACAATGATACAAGGCATTTCTAGACTGGAATAATTGAACACCCCCTCACACATTGCACTGGTTTAGCTGTATTAGCAAGACACACAAAACCCAACACTTTTAACTGACTGACAGCACTAATCCATACCCAAACTCCTCGGAAATGCCTCTAAACCAAGCTATACACCTGTAAACAATACAACTTATTGTATTGGCACAGGAAATGTGCCAATATACTGGCTACTGAACTATGGAAAGATTTCCATGCATTTTCTTCCCAGTGACACACACAGTACATTACAAATATATTTGCAAAACATAAGAAGCGAGCAGAGGTAAACAGCACAAGTCATATATTTCACTGGAAATTTGAAGTGATTTTTTTTTTTTTAATTGCTTTAAGAAACCTTAGAGAGCAACTAAATATTCATTAGGTAGGCCCTAACCTGGAATGCTGTCTGATTTTAACATCAAGTGCCATTATAAATTCATATCTCAGAATGTTTTTAGGAAGTACATCTTGGTTTCTGTGCTTTCAACATAAAGGAGGAGCCATAAATCTCACTTCTCATAACATTAATTTCAAGTGCCTCTTGCTGGGAGACAAATCTTCCAAACCTGCCTGACTACATGTAACATTTTCCCAATTTCCTTCTTTACCGACTATGACAAATTTTATGTGGTGACAGAATAATGCCAGAGACACTATGGCACTATGCCACGTGCTAAAAGAGTGCACATGGTCTCTCACAACACCTGTGGGCTTTGGGGATGTAACTCTCCAAAGCAATACATTTCATCTGAGGTGAGAAAATTTAAATTCTGGAAGGTGGAAGCAAGGGTGCCAGCCTCAGTGGAAACAGGAATTTCGAATCCAGATTCCCTAAACGTGGCACAGTTAAATGAACTGTGCAGATATCCAGACTGCAGACTCAGAGAGAGAGTCAAGGATGGTGGTGATTTGTACCATTGTCACATCACTCCTCTGTAAATTAGTGAGGAACCAGCAAAAAAGAATTATCTTTACAAAGAGAAAAGCAACTTTCACTTGATAAAAATGTTAATGCTCTCCCGAGAATTCTCCAGTTTATTTCCTTCTTGCCCCAAGTTTTGAGCACACAAAAATATTCAGTAATCTAGCATTTTTCAAATATTTTTTCTATTTATTTCTGTATTACTGCTACAAAAGATGCAACATAAACAGAACATAAATCGAAAAGAACTCTTCTGCACAACAATTTAATAGCAGTTTCTTACAGAAATAAAATTATTATATCTTGCAGAGGGAAAACAATATTTTTAAAAGAATTGCAAAGACTTCAAGGCATGTCTCAGTCCCTCAGGTTCAGTTCTGGCCCTGTAAACCCCAAGTGTGACTCCTTCCAAAGTGTATGAAGTCCTCAGGTTCATTTGGTACTCCTACACTGCTATTACAATAAATCTTAACCTGAGTGTATTCTCAAAGAGAGAGTTATAGCTTTCATTTAATTTTTGAAATACAGAATTGCAGGTCTCTCAGCAGTGTTCTTGCCAGCTAAAAACCAGAAAAGAAACTTCCCTCTCATCTGTGTCAAGGCATGGTTCACACAAGTGCAAACCTTAGGAAAGAGAAAAGTTTATTAAAGAATATTGTGGCAAGGTACAAAAGGCTACAGAACTGTATTTGAGGTTTCTTGTGACAGATGCCAAGGTTCTGATGCTGAAGCATCAGGCCAGAAATCAAGATCTGAGATGAGTTTTAAGCTCACTCGGGCTCCTTTCTGATTTTGTGGCAGCCAGTATTTTTTCTATGCCTTTTTTCAGCCACACTGCCCATCTCTGTCCCCTGATGATTAAAAATAGACTTGATTCTTCCTTTTTGTGTTTCCAAATTATTTTTCTTTTAGAAGTGCTTTATAAAGAGTAGTTCTGCTCAGCACATCTCCTCACATGTGTTTCACCAAGTGTATTTTCATGACGTGAGATATAAAACTATGGGCCAAACTCTCTTTTAAGAGAGTCCTTGACACCAAAGCTCGTTAAGTCACCCATTGAGGAATAAGAAGTGGAATTTTACCTAAAGTAGTATTTCTGAAACTGCAAAATACCTCCCAGTTGACTGATTATACAGGTGACTGTTGCTCCACATGTAAAACTGTTACATGCTACAGAAACTGGAAAAATGTGAAGTCACATCCCTAAAGAGGAATGGAGGAAAAACAGGTTACTTCCCTCCTCTGCTTACTGAAAAGGAAACTAAAATTTTAGATTTCTTCAAAACCAGATAGACTTTAGTTCCAGCTCTTAAAAAAACTTTGAGAGGAAGCTTTTCACTTTGACAATATCATGTAAAGATATCTTCCAGCTTTTCTTTACCATTGACCTATTTACCAAGTTTAATCTCAGTTGACATAGTGCTTAATTGCTCTGAGACCAGCAATTCCAAGAGGTAAATCTACCATTTCTGTGTGATTCAGTTTCCACCATTCCATTTCCACATCAGCAGTAGATACATTGGCCTAAAAATGAATTAACTGCTCTATCAGTAATCCTGTAGCAGAGCTACACACTCATCTCTGGCTATTTTTCTCTGAGACAGAGTACAGTTGGAATGTAAATTACAAGTTTGATGAAGGAATTACAAGGATGTTATGGCCTCAGTTAGACAGGAGATAAAATACAATTATATTGGTTCATTTGAGGTTTCACTCTCAAAGCTCCTGCCAACCAGTTCTTTCAGAAGAGGTAACATCCTACCCATGTAAATTAAGAATAACCAAACCAGGGGAATACTGGAGAAGATAAGGAAGCCACTGTTTATGTTTCACTAGTTAGTGGAAATTAGGCACTATAAAGTATGATTTTTAAATTATATAGCAAATTGTTGACAAATATAGAAACATTTTGGCAGGTATGAACCAATACACTGTTTTTTCTGGAATATAACAGCACTGGAGACTCACACCAAGGAATTCAGAGTAAACCATCATGCTAAGGAATTTTAAATTTTAAAATAAAATATGAACAGTAATTCAGGGAGATAAATTCAGTAAAGTAGATTCAAAACAACAAGATCAATGTATTCAGAAGGCACAGAGCCTAGTGCTTATTTATTTACTGTTGTGACTTCAGAATACAGAGTATCTCTGATGATGCCAGTTGTGAACATCAGCAGAAGTATTTACAGCCACTCAGGATGCTAAGAGGGAAATTAAATTGCTTTTTACCACTGGAAAAGTACTATATATATTATTCTTGAATACCTCTTCAGGAACTAGCATTCAAATTCGGTGGTCAGATTTAGAGAAGAAAACTTCTCTGCATCTGAGTGCACCTGAGTGTCCAAAATGCAAGGCCAGATCTGTAATGACTGCCTTAAACCCACACCATTATTTAGCCCTCTGCAGCATTTCCTCTTTTATTTAGGGCAATTTACCATAAAATCTAGTCAATAAAAAAAGCTACACCTAATGCTAGGACAAGGATGTCCCACGATATGTTTCAAACTCTAAGCATCCCCACATTTAAGATATTTATTACAAAGGCTATTCAGGGTCTACATGACTCTTCCCTTACCCCGGTATCAGTGAAAGGCAGCACTATCTCAGCTAGAAAATTTGCTAGTTAGGACTTGAAGGGCTTGTGCTGCAGGATTTTGTTTTCACAGGAGTTAAACCATTTCGTTTAACTTTTTAGTGTTCAGCTCCGGGGGTTCAGAGAAGCTTCCTGGGGAAGAAATATAATTTATGACACGCTACTTATTACTGTATGCTGAAAAAGTGCTAGCAGGGAGGCTAAGATGATTTCACAAGTCGATGGTTGTTAGTGTGAGGGCTATGCTGCCTGTGCTGCAGGTCTGGAAAAGCTGTTTAGAATCTTGTCCAGGAGGTGGCAGGAGAAGTTAACCAAAGTTTCAATGGTCCCTTCGTGTCAAGCTCTAATTCACAGAACCATTATGAGCTAAGGGTTACCACAAGGAAAGGCGATAAAGTCTGCTTACTGAAAAACAGAAAAGCCTCTGGCTGAATAGCTCTTCCTTGAATCTGATATCTATGCCTGTGTAATTTGTCCAGTTATAAACACACTACATTTTCAAGGAAATCCAATTTGCAGCAGCACTCTAGCACTGTAATTAATACCTGGAGTACAATTTCATTTTTATTCCAGTTTCATTTCTGCTCCATTCTACAGACAGAACTTTTGCAACACTCAATTTACCCGAAAGGCAACAATTTAAAGGAATCCAGTGGCAAAAAAGAAAAAAAATAAGAAAAAAAAGAAAGAAAAAGAGAATAAAAAGAAAAATCAGTGACCCAACTGAAAACCATCCATCACCAATGTTCACACTTTGTAGCTGGCACATTGGAATACCAAGTATTTTTATTGAGAAACCTCATTAGTACTTTTATATTTAGCCATACTGCAGCAACAAGGGAGCTCAGGCCACAACACTAGATCTGGTACAGAAAAAGTCATTCCCTAATTTGAGTTAAAAATAAAAAGAATGAGTAATGCAAAAATCAGCCTCTGCCCATACTTCCTAGAATCTGTACTTTGCTCATCCTCTTTTAATTATTTCAAACTCTATTTGTCACTCAGTACATTTTCCTTTTCTTTCACAACCACTGTGCACGGGAAGAAGGATCAGTCTCTTGGGAATTATATATTGGTTAGATACTGGGCATAAATTAAAATGAAACTAATTTTTCTGGCTTTGTAGCAATTTTTAAATGGCTTTGTTTTGCTTTAGTAGAATGAAACATAAACTTAGCAAAATTATTCAAATTTAGCCAAATACCAGCCTTGAGAAAAAAATAGGCAGAAAAATGTATTTTATAAGTTGGTCACCTATGCAAATGGACAGCCTAGCATGAGAGTGCCTAAAACCATTATTTATTCAGATGTCTAAGTGATGATTTTTGGTTTCTAGAAGCACAACTACCACGGTATGCAAGTTGCAGCAGAGGAAGAGGCATGAAGTAAACAAGTTCTCTTTTGTTATATGCAGCACAGAAACGCTGCCCCCAACGTGCAGTGAGCAGTTTAGGAAGCCAAAAGCTTTAGGAAATATCAAGCTCCTTTGATAGCAGATCAAACCATGCCACGGGCAGCCTGTGACAGAGCTCTCCTGCAGATTCCTGTGTGCCCTTGTAACAGAAAACTTGTTAGATGATGGCGTCTTGGCAATTAGGAACTTTCACCCAAGTTAAATGACGGAGAATTGGTTTGCACGACATTTTCTCAAACATTCCCCTCACGTTTTCAGCTTGGGAAAAAGAAATTAAAACAAAACAAAGGTGTTTTCTCCAGAAACATGAGGTTTTGTAGGGAAGTTATCAGGACTTTTCTGGCTGCTCTGGGTACTCCCTCTAGTGTAGTTTACTGAACTTGCTGAGCTCTCCAGTAGCCTGTTAGATGAAGTGTTGTCACCTCTGTCATTACAGAAGAGGTATAAGGTGGCACACAGTGTTAGAAACCTCACCAATGTAAGTCACTGCAAGGTCAGTTTTCCCTGTAAAACAACAGAAAGCTGGTAGGTAAAATGCAGCTTGGAAACATCGAGGCAGCAGTGGGAACAACAGCCCTGAAATCAGATTTCACCTCTTTCAGTATTAACAATCTATCCTGGGACACAGGAATGAAGTCCTGTGGGGTCAGGGTCATCACACGTGCATCCATGGGCAGAAGAACTGGGTGTGATGAGGTCACAAGGGCAGGAGACACAACTTTAACCAGAGCAGAGCATCCAGGATTATTCCCCATTCCTCAGCTCCAGGAATGCTTCACAGCCAGAGAGAAAACTCAGCGCCAAGAACTCGTGAGAGGGGAAAAAGCAGAGGTAGAGAAGCCAGAGATGGCAGCAAGCCTGCCATCCAGAGCAGAAGATGTGACTTTCTTTCCCTAGCCCAGCACCATCTTCAGATCACCAGATGCTCCCTAGAGTTTTATTACATCATTGGTACTTTGCTTCTAATCACATGGATTTAATTCTCTCATTACCACTGCTCTGTCTGATGAGTGCTGCTCTGAAGCACTGGAAGTTCCAGATCCGCAGTGCACAGAGATGTCTCTGCCATTTACTGAACACTCACAGTGCAGGCCTTTGATCCCAACCGAAGGCAAAGCCATCACCTCTGTAAAATTAAAGGTCTTGGGTTTTTCCCTTTCATGAATGTACTGATGATCCTTAGGAAGACAAGAGCTCAGCTTCACACTTTACTGCTTTGGTCTCCTGATGACACCAGTAGGCTAAATTCAGTTGCAAAAGGAAGGGAGGTCATGAAGTATTTAATTTTTTCAAAAATAGAATGAATGCATTGTCTTTGTACAATTTTCTCCACTTGCATCAGAACTGAATACGCTAAAGGGTAAACTGCTTTGCTTTGCCATTAACTTTAAAAGCATGCAATTTTAGTACTCCACCAGAGCAGAGAGGCTGTAAATTAATCTGTGTTCAGCAGAGGAGTGATGGCCACATCTGAAGTTCCCCCAGCTCTTGTGTTCATGAGAGACCTCTCTGCAGCAGCCCCTTGGATGGGTACAGAACAAACCATATCAGCCCCAGCTAATTGCTCTCTCAGAGAAGGGATCTTTGTGTCTGGATGCTGAGAAGACGTGGTGGTATCCTGAGTCACCTTCTTATTAGGAATGAGGACTGTGTGGCAGTTCCAAAATGGTGTATTTAAAAAACAAAAACCCAAAACCAACCAAATCACTTGAAAGAGTTATCAGTGATTTGTTTTCTAAATGGAAGGGAAAGGGGGAGGTTGTGCAGGGAGCTGGTGTGGATTTAGTGCTGTGAGTAGTTTTCTATAGAGACCTGAATAAATTGGGACAGTGTCCTTAGTTTGAAACATGACTACCCCAGCCAGGACTTGAAATGCAAGGAGATTCAGGTGGCACTAAGAAGTCATCGGGTGGCAGAGGGGTAAAGCTTCAAAATACAGTGCAAAACTTCAAAATTCCTCCAAATGACAAGCACAAGATGTTGTGTTTGGACAAGGATAAGTAAATGCACAAAACAGGATGGTAAACTCATCAGGGAACAACTTTGCTGAAGATGACCTGGGATTAGAACAGATTATCTAATAAAACAAAACAAGATAACTTCCCAAACAAAAGAAACAAACCCTGAGATATAGAAACAGAACATCTAATAGTCTCATACAGTAATTCTTACATTTTATTCTTAACTGATAAAACCTGTGCTGGAATATATAGTTTTCAGCATCTTGTTTAAAAAAATAATGGAGATACATTAAAGAAGAGGTTTGACAATTATTACAGGCATATAAAAAATGTTTTATGAAGAAAGATCAACACTTTTCCTTACTTCTCCTCTTATGAGAAGTGTATTAAGCTTATTAAGTCTTCAGATACAGAATGGTTTTAGCAACGGTTTTTTTGCCACATTGAGGTATTCAAGGAACCAGAAAAGTGTGGATCCCTTCTGCTAGGTCAGAAATGTGTTAGACATCTAAGACAATATAGGTAAGGGTCTGTTACAAACTTTCCTCATAACTTCAGAGACAATAGTTAAAACTGTGTCATTAAAAGGCATTAGCTTCCTCTGTGCAGAATGGAGAGCAAATGTAAGTAATAAAATGCTCAGAAGAACTTTAGTGTAATAGAAATTCATCCTTGGGCATTCATTAAGAAAACAAAGTTTTAGGTTAAGATAATGCAGGTTTAAAAACATTTGTGAAAGGTAGCATAGAATGGACCTTAGAAAAAACCTGATTATAAAATGGACCTGAATGGGGCTACCACAAATTTATATGATAATAGATCACAGCATCAAGCTTATGGTTTCAAAAAGGCACATTTAAAAAGTCAAGGAATTTACCTGGACTGGAAACTCAAACAGCTAAAGGGGAATTTAACCAAGGGCACCCTGGGGAAGGGAGATGTTGCCCCACCCTTGTGTGAACTTAATACAGGACCAAGCATAATTGCCATCAAAATGTAAAAAGGATTAGGATAGCAGAAATAAGGATACAGATACCAAGATCAGCAAAAACACTAATCACTAGGGTGACCTTTAAGTAAGGGAACACCACAAGAATTTCCAGAAGTGGAGTCAGAACTTATAAAGCAAATTAATAGAAAAAGCAAATGGTTCAGTAGCCATACACTGGGGAAAAATGTAAAGTAAGAGAAGTTAGTTTGTCATGTAGTAGAGGGGTAAGTTTAAGACAAAAATTAACCCACTCATATTCTAAGGCAAGATTAACATTCTGCCTCTGTTTTTAATGAAGTAATTTTGAATGCAGAAGGCAGGATAAGTAGCTAGCAAGATGAGGAGTCATTACATTTAAAAGAGGAGCACAATGCCACAAATTGACGTGGAATACATTTCATCAGAAGAGTAGGATCCTTTCTTCATAAAATGCTGACAGATTTTATGTTTGAAATCCCTGGTCCTGTAGAAAGGGCTTGCGAGGTGGGGTTTTTTGCTTTAAAAGATGTCAAACTAAGGCAGCTGAAGAAAAGCAAGGGCCAATAATATCTGTCCATAAAAAGTACAGTAATATTCAAGAGCTATGAAAAAGTCTTGGAAGAGATAATTAGAAACAGGCATAAACAGGAAAAAGGGAGAAAATGCAGCATGTGTTCACTAAAGTTATCTTTGATAAGCAACTTCTACTTTATTAAGATATCAGTTTGACCAGCAAAGGAGTTGTTTTAAGCCAAAATATGCTCAGCCCTTTGGATCTGGTCTAACATGTACAAAATGTATAAAATTCGTTGTCAAATGCAAAAAGGTCTGGAACACTTGAGGACTGACATAAGCGAAATGAAACAGAAAATTAAATCAAAGATCATTCACTTAGCATTTTATAAGAATATTTCCTAGAAATTCATACTCATGAATCAAAGTAGACCAAGAAGGAGGAAGCCCTAGAGAATGATGAATCCACCTGTGATGTGTCACTGTGAAAAGACAAATATGACATATCAGGCTACGTTTCCCACAGAAACAGGAAAGTACAAAACACTGTTAAACTCTTTATTACAGATATAAAATACCTGAACCATAAGTAAGGTAACCCAAAACAAAACATGGCTGTAAACCTCTTGGACTGCTAGCTCTATAACCAGAAAATCTGTAGGACAGAGTGGTTCACTAGGCCTACTAAGATGAAATGGTTGCTGCCTATCCTGATGAATTAGAACCACCAGGGAAGTAGGAAATTCATTTAAGCTGAGAAACAGCATCACTAAGCTTTAGAGGACCATAAATTAATTATGACAAGAAACTTGAAAAAGGTCAAATCACAAGGAAAGTGATATTCTGGAGCAGGTGTTTATCAAAATCACTCAGGACAAGAAATCACAGCAGTATAGTTCAGAAAAGAGAGAAATTACATGAATGCCCAAGGAGAAAAAAAACGGATCTCTTTATTTAGGTGCTCTTTCAGGGTGCACACTCCAGATTGGAGTAAGAACCTGTGCATTTTTGTACTAAGAACAGCCAGCATAGTTGTGAAAGGTTCTCTGAATTAATCCAAATTTTAGGTTAATTTTGATTTGGGAGTTGGGTCAGTCTTCTGTTCAGAGTTGTTTTTCTTCTCCTCTCCATCTTAAATATGATTCACTTATTGCTAACATGTGCTGTGTCTGAGTAGCAGGAGGAAACAGTTCTGCCTCTGAAGCACAGGATAAAAAAAAAACCACAGCTGGCTTGTGTATACACTTGGAAAAAAATGCTCTTGCTGTTTTTACTCCTTTAGAAGTGTTGGGCAGCTTGTACTATTAATGCCATATCATTCTTTGAAGGCAGAGTCTGATATCTGTGCCAGGAGAAGAAATAACTTTCATCTTTTAAAAGAATTAGTTGCTGGTGTAAGAGGTCATTACAACATTTTCCTGAGAATCATGAGCTGGATAATAAAGCCAATAGTCTAACAAGACTCTGCATCCCACTATTGCCCTGGGACTCTGAAGAATGTACATTGAAAAACCCAAATGCAAATTATCTGTGACTCCACTCGAAACAATTGCTCTTGTTAGAAGAAAATAGTAAAATTCCAGAGAGAGATAGAAATGCTTATCAGATTAGCAAGAGTGATACACAAGAAGAAATGGACTGGATAGCATCATTTTTTTTTTCAATTTTGTTTTTTAAAATAACTGGATATGATCAAAAATATTTGTATCACTTTATGTTCACCACCTGCAAAGGCACAGTGGAGCTGTTTTGGGCCCTAGGAACCATGTGTTAGTAGGTTTACCTATTCATGCAAGCATCCAACTACACAGAGTGCCTTATTCACTGTACAGTCTCCCCTCTAGTCAAAAACTCTGAGATATCACCACATTATTCAATGTCCAGCTCAGGGCTGAAGCTGAAGCAAAATGTATTTGTGAGGCACGAGGTCAATGGATTATTATTTCCCATTTGGGAGGAAACATAACTAAGATGTAAGAATCAAGAAAGCATCAAAATAATAATAAGTACCAAAAATAAGATGTACCAAGCCTGATTTTTTTTTTTTTTTTTTTAAAGCAAATGTGCAAACAACACTCACCCCCTCACACCTCTACATTTTCTTTGTGTTCTCAGCACACAGGCCTAGATGCTGGTTGACTTCACCAGTAGCTCTCACTTCTCTTTCCCAACATCCCCACAAATGAACCTATGTTTGTGACTTTACCATAGGGGCCTAGGATCCCTTAGTCCTAAATGTTAAGAAGGTGACTAAAACCATCCAGTCTGCCTTGCAAAAAACTCAGCAATGTGGCCATGGGTATGCTGTAGGAGAATCCTGGATAGGAGTTGGAGGCAAGGTCAGCCCATCCTTCTCTCTTCCGATAATGAGTAGCTGTAACAAGAGTCAAACTAGGCTAAATCACCGTATTTTTTCTTGGCAAAATGCTTTGCATGTCAGCCATTAGAAACAAAATCACCACAGTGAAAAAGAGGAGTATCAGCTGATCTTCCTCTGTGATTAAAGAAATGTTTTTTTAATCTAAGTTCAACTTTTTCTCCTTTTGAAATGACTTTTTAATGTTGATAATATTTCCACAATTTCAGGCATTTTTGTAGTCATTTTCTTTTCTTAAAGGAAAAATTATCAAATTACTAAATATCCTACCATACCATGGCGAACCTCTCTAAAAATTCTTAGCAATTAGTAGGCAATTTTTAAAGTGCTGGAGCACACTCTCACCCCAGAGAAGGCACTGTGCCAGATTTGCAAGCTTTTTTGTTTTCTAATTTTTGCTCATAACAGTAAAGATTCTATTTTAGGGGCTTTGATAAAATCTCCAAAGAAATAAGTTTTTGAAGGCTAATGCGTAAGTTATGAAGCACTGATCTTCCTTCCCTTGTGTTTCTGCTCAGGTAGGCAAGTAGATGAGAAAACAGTGATTCTAACCCAAGGCACGCTTCATCTTGAGGAAAATGAGATCTGAAAAATGGAATTCTTCCTTATATGGAATTATGAATCCGTGGCCAGCTCTCACAGTTTCATCCTCTCTGCAAGCACCGTTCTCACAATGGTGTAAAGTACTGAGGCACAGCTACTCCTAGGCAGAACATCACAAGTTTTGCTGACTGATATTTCCATCAATTCTCACTTTGATACAGATGCCTCACTGAATAAAATTTTCATTTTGTCTAGAACTATGGCAACCTGGGCAGCTGCCAGAAGGCAGCTTTGGTTGACAACTCGTAAGAGTGATTCTCAGGCAAAACAATTAGTGGTAACTGCTCTTTTCCAGGGAGGCAGACTTGGCAAATTGCACAGCTAAGTCAGAGAACTCAGACAAGGAGAAATCCAGCCTGCTTTGCCCAAAGGAAGGAATGCAGGTTTTTATAGCGTGGAAGGAGGAATTCTTTTGGTTTCTCACTGTAGCTGCAAATAGCAAAGCTGCCTGTGGCAAGGGCCTGCCCCAGAGGGTGCTCTGTGGTGGCAGGACAGGCACCAGCAGGGCTATCCAGGGTGCCACAGCATCAGCCCCGAAGCTTTCCTGGGGATGCCTTAGCCCTGCAGTGACAGACTTGTTCCTTCCAGGCCCTCAGCTGCCCACCCAAGCACACCAGCTCTCTCAGGCTGGGGATGTATCCCAGCACTGTGCTGCAGGAAGCACCCACAGGAGCCTGCAGGTTCTCACACAGCATCTCCAGCCAAAAAGGTGAAGTCCATCCTTCAGGGGGCTGCTTTGGGGTAAGAGCCCGTCATAGTTTCCACCAGAGAGAGTGCTGCTACAAACTCTAAACTGCCTTAGACTGCCACAAAGCCTTTCCAAAATCCCCCCTCTCTCCCCTCAGCGCTTTCTGGCTCTCATTCCCCCAGTGCTGCCAGGCAGCTCCAGCCACATCTAGGGAAACTGCTTTGCTCATTACCAGCACAGTAGCAATTGCAGGTGAAACCTTTCCAAAGAACTTGCTTAAATCATGCCTGGAGAGTGGCTGAAATTGCTTGTGAATTGCTGAGCTTAAACCGAGGCTTTCCTTACTTCCCTACGCTTGATTTGCAAATTGCTTTTTGGGTTGACTTCCCCCTCCTCTCATGTCCCCTCCATATCCATCAGCAATTTCCAGCTTTTTCCATGAGCAAGCACTGAGAGGCAGTGCCCATTTGTAAGCACCTCCCTGCTCTACATGTAATTCAGTGGCCTTGCTCCAGATACCTGTGTGTTAAATTTTTAAAATATGGTTGTTGCCTTTTGAAATATTTCAAACCTAAAGTCTTTTTGTTGGTATCTTTTATTAGATACCTCTCTAGAAACAGCTTACAAGTGGAGCCCAAACTTACAGGCCAGTTTAAACAAGCTGTGAGGCAAAACAACTAAGAGGATTCTGTCCCCAGGGAGTTCACAGTGTAATTCATATACAAACAGTGTTGGCTTATTTTGAGCTAGGAGTTGGAAATCTAATGCTGTTTAATAGGACCAGCATTCACAGAGAAACTTTTTGATGACAATATATCCATTCAAATTGTCCTTTTTAAACAAGGGGTATTTTTTTTTTTTAATTCCCTTCCTATATTTTTAAATTTAACCATTTGCATAATTTTGCTTCCATAACACCCAATAACAGCTAATAAAATTATTTGCTTTCCACTTGTTTTTGCTTCCTGCTGTTGAATGAACGACCCATGTTTACAGATTAGCAGCAGTTGTGAAGTGCCCTGACTTTCTCTCCAATTTCAAAGTTATGAGTGAGAAGTGCATTATACTGGTTGCTCTGGCATTTTTGGAGTAGCTCAGGCATTCACAGTGCAAACCACTGTTATTCATACTGTTATAATTCCTCTGCAGTTAAGTCATTACTAGCAATCAGAGCAGGCTTGTACTACAATTCCTTATTTGGGAATGTCATGTGAGATGCCCAGAGCAATATGAAAAAAATAAAGGCCAACTTGTCTGGCTGTGGAGGGATTTATAGCAGGCCCATTGGCAGAGATCTGCTGGGAAGTATTAAGAGCTCCTGCTTAACTGATCATATAAACACCCAAGCCAGCAGGTGCACTACATTTGTACACTATCTTTTTCCTTCAGGTGCAGTATTAAAAATCCTGTCATCACAGCGTGTTTATAGAAATGTGAATTATAGTGGCCCTTTCCTGCAGATGGTTGGGCTGAAGTTTTTCTCTAGGCAAACGTGAAATTCATTTAAAATCACTTAAATATTTTTGTTCTGCTCTTTAACAAATGGCAATATTGCTAAGAAAAATTATACTTCAGACAATGTGTTTCTTTTAGTGAGAAAGAAGCCTCCTCTGGAGCAGAAATATTTGATTAGCAGTTACTAAAGACACCATCTGAGGGTGTTTATTTCCAAACAGCTGCTCTCAAATCAGACTCCCTCCTTCCCAAAATATGGACATCTCACCCAAAAGGGAAACTTTGGATAAATCACTTTAAATTTGACTCAGACTTTTATTGTTTTTAAATATCCATATTATCTAATGTGCAGAACATTTGATCAGATTAAAATATGATCTACTTCCTAAAGATCATATCCTAGGGAAAGCCAAGACTGAAGTTAATGAATGAAATTATTTGTGGTTAAGGATACAGTAATAATTAAATTATTAGGAACAACTTGCTATTTTACATGAGAAAAACCCACCCACCCCCTGTTAATGCAACCATCTGCTGGGACAGTCAAAGAATTATAGTCAGGAAATGGATAAGTTAATGTTTTATATGTAATTTTAGCTTAGCTCTCCCTCTCAAGTGCTCGAATACAGAGACTTTAATTGCACAATCACATTCTTTTCTGCTCTCCACGGCAGGCCTATGTAATACATAACTATTTTCTACTGTAACGCTTGATGAGTCATTACTGTAGAAGGAACTGAGTATGTCTGGGAGCATGTGTATTTAATGGAACTGTAATCAAGTCAGGAAAATTCTCTCTTCCTGTAGTTTCCTTTTATGGAATTCAGAACAACAAAATAGAACAAAAGCTTAGGAGAGGGAGGAAGGGTGATCCCAAAGGTACGGTGTCATCCTCACCCTTCAGGACTTAAATTCAATCTCAAACCCGGCCTGTTCAGCCACTGGTGCCCTGCTGTAACCTGAATTAAGGCACTTTAGGTGAAGTTTTGCAACGTGGTTTCTTCCCTTTTGCCTTTGAGCAAGTAGGAGTGTTGCTAAGAAAAACTCCACTTCAGAAAATCATTACCTGTTCCTAAACGAAGATTCTCTTTTCGAAGCAGAAATAGCCCCACTTCATGCATATTTTTTGCTTCAAGTTGCCATCACCTCTCTTGCCCTCACCCTAGCTATTTTCTGAACCTCACTGACAGAAAATCAATCAGCAAGAGAGAAGAACACATTTCTATTAGTTTAGAGAGCAGAATCACCTGAACTCATCAAGGTGTGAGATGTATCCCAGTACCAGCCCAAGGGAAGAGGGGAGATGATTTTCACAAAGCAACAAGGTACTAGGTGACCAAATTTCCTACCCTATTTTGACTCTCTAAGCCTTGTATCACCCCCTGTGAGCGTTCATTACTTCATGGGGATATTCTGAGGGCAAACATGCCGTGGGTTACAATGCATTTGCTACAAATACGAGAGCCCTACATGGGCACTGGACAAATTGGTTTACTGCACTGATATGCCTTGTTCTACAGAGGGAGTGTCTCAAACTCACCTTCTTGGTAAGTTTATTCTGAGGTTGCTGGTGTTCTCTCTCCATGTTGTTTTCTTTGAACTTTCAGAAGATTTAGCATTTATAACAAGGGAGAGGTTTGCGCTTGTAGCGCTGCTCAGGGTGTAATTTTCAGAGATAAGCACCTCTTTCTAAAGAATTTTGTACAAGGAAATTCTGTGTCAAATAATACGTGTTGCTCTAGAGACCTCCTCACCTAGCACCACCTTAAGTATCTTTTCCCTCCTCCCCCAGAAAAAGTCATCCTGGTGTTTAGCATTTGTGTTGTAGCAAAGCAGACACTCTCTTGCTCTCTAACCTCATATGTTATACTGATTCTCTCATCTGTGATCTGCTCACCACCTGCTCCTGGTGCAGGAGGGCCCCAAGGAGGAGACACAGGGTTCTGCACCATGGCCGTGGCAAGGGCTGCACCACAGCCCGGCCTTCCTCATATCCAGTGATGTCTCCCACTCCAGTGCAGCTGGAAGTGCCCCCAGTGTGCTCCAGCACACAGCGTATCAGTTGCAGAGGGGATAAACAGCTGACATCTCAGCAAAGACTACAGGAAAGCAGACAGAAATAACCCAACACACTTCAGTGTGAGTCCCAGTGTCAGTGCCAGGTCAAAGAGTGGATTTGGCGACAGTGGAAGCCCTGCACATGGTGATTACTAGCTGCCGACAGGACCCTGTGTCTGCAAATGCTCAGGTCCTCTAACCTAAGGGATCTAAAGAGCATGGAGGAACTGAGTGGGAGTACAGGACAGGTGGGTGTTCATGAGTTGGAGAAGCCTCTCTCTGAGAGGTGATCTTCCTTATCCAAGGCATTTGCTCGTGTGAGGACAGTGCTGTGTGACCCTAGCCTGTTTGTCTCTCACAGACCTCATATGACAAGTCAGGCCAACAGGGTTTAGTGACCTGGTAGACATGCTGGATCTTTAACCAGCTGTCTCTAGACCACATCTGCTAGAAATTGTGAGATCTAATCTTTCCCTGGCAGAAAAGGACCTGGCTGTGCTGGTCAACAGTGGCTGAACATGAGCCAGATTGTGCCCAGTTGGCCAAGAACATCAATGGCATCCTGGGCTGTATCACAAATAGTGTCCAGCAGGAGCAGGGCAGTGATTGTCCCTCTGTGCTCAGCACTGATGCAGCCACACCTCAAATGCTGTGTCCAGTTTTGGGCCCCTCACTTCAAGAAAGGCATTGAGGTGCCGGAGCGAGTCCAGAGAAGAGAACAGAGCTGGGAGAGGGTCTGGAGCACAAGTCTGATCAGGAGTGGCTGAGAGTGTTTAGCCTGGAGAAAAGAAGGCTCAGGCCTGGAAGTGTCCAAAAACAGTGTGGATGTGGCACTTGGGGACATGGCTTAGTGGTGGGCTTGGCCATGTAAGGTTTACAACTGGACTCAATGACCTTTGAGGGTTTTTCCAACCTAAATGACTGTGTCATTCTATATTACTGTCAAGAGAGTAGAAGAAGAAGTATATCTAAGGAAGATTTTAAGGGAGATAATGGCAGAATCTGCACAGAAAGGGTGTATTTTGCAATGTTAGAAAGAACTGAATTCATGTCGGCCTAGAAGATAAAGGAAGAATCATGCATGGCTTTCCTCACAGCAAAGGGAATGCAGAACAAGACAGGAAAGGTTTCCTTCAGGGCAAAAGAGAAGACCACAGTTTTTATCATCTCTAAGACAAAGTGATCACTGTTTGAGTCTAGCCAACAGGAGTGATTCCTCGGCCTTCTTGTTGGGAAGCAAGGACTACGACTGGATGAATCAGGGACAGTACCTTTTCTACTAGTCAGTGACTAGAACTGCATTCCTTTGGTGGACTATTTTGTTCATTGTGCTGGTTCAGGTGAGTTTTTCTCTAATTTTCCAATATCTTTCAATCATCATCACCTCCCCCTGTGCCTGAAGCATGTACTATACAAGTCCTAAGTGGTAGAAATTTCTCTATTTGAAACGGATTTTTTCCCTTCGTTCAATGTATCAAATTTATGTCATGTAGTGACAAGTGCTAACATATTACCCACATACAACTTTCAGGCATTTAAAAAGAATTTTTACACTTCAGCAAAAGCTCTGATATTACCCAGGTAGAGCAACGTAATGAGGTTAAAATAAAATTAAAAGAAAAAAGCCCACAAAAACCAAAGAGTAAGACTATGAAAACTACCTATAATCTGAAAAACCTTGGGTTTTTCCCCATAGATAAAATGTGCAAAATTAATTCTGTGAGTTGGCATGTCAAGCGCTTTACTCCAGAGCGGCTTTACTGGCACTCGTGGAGAGCTTTCCACATGCACAGCCTCTCCACTCTTCTTGCTCTGCTATCATTACCAATTAGCAGTTGTGAGGAGTCCAGCAACCTTCCAGGCACGGAACAAATGGGCGGTGGGGGAACAGCTGTACCCTGGAAGCTGCTCACAGTTCGCTGGCAGTTCAGTCTCCACAACTGTTGCGAGCTGTGTTCCGTCTCACTGGAGCTCAACTGCAGTCTCCAGGCTTTCGTTAGTTATTTTTCAGTTTCATGGTGAAAATCTGAGGCTGATGGTGGTGGCTGAGTGTGGACAGAGTCTCTGTAAACTTCCTTTTGGAGCTCAGCTGAGCTTCCTCTCCCAACCCAAATGAGCCTCAGCATTGCACAACTTGGGGTCTCCTGAGGAGAGATCACAGACCATGCCAGACTGCAGACTGTATAATGGCAAGGTGGGGAAATGCTAATTAGGTGTCAGATTGAGACCACCAGCCTTATTTAACTGTGAGGTCAAGCTGACTGAAACCTTGTCTCCAAATTAGATATAGACAAACTGTTTTGTGAGCAACATTTCTGATAAAGTCTCCTTCTTCTTCTGTTTACACACAGGAAGCAGACTAAAACTCTCAGAAATATGTTCTTAGTTGTTCCTTGAACCGATTTTTTTTGTGACCAGAGGCTCATGAGTAAGGGCTAGACTGTCTGGTTTTCTTTGTCCTGTCAGCCCCCCAAAACATGATCAGATCCAAAAGTTAATCCATGAATTCTCTGTCTTTCTAGACTAAAAAAAAAAAAAATAAAGTATTTGGAGAGCATTTGTATCCATCCAGACAGTACAGGGCATTTTGATCTTAACTCCTTGGCAGGAATAGATTGCACTATGAGCAAGTTGGGTTTACAAGCACACTCTGTACCAAATTTCATGGCCCAGGAAAAAGCCTGTCAAGGCCTGCCAGTTCCTGGTGGTGTCTTGAGCACAGCCCTGAAAGGTCCAATGCTGTGCTCCTCCATTCTGACCGCAGCCTTTGACCAAAAAAAAAAAATTCAAAAAAATCTGTTCTGAGGGAGTCTGTCACCACCAGTGACAGAACCTCTCCTGCAGCTGCCCTGGGGATGGGTTTCTTGCTAAACACAACACAACTACCTCATGTAATGTAGCCATACAAAACTCAGCAGAGACGACATGCAATTAGAAGGCCTGGATGCCCAAACAAAGAAACATATTTCTTTGGATAATGGGAGTGACAAGGGGACTGCACAGGGCCATAAAGTTGAAAAGTCAAACAAGAAGAATATTGTTTTCTTCTTCCCTCTCTTTTTTAAAGACTTTCTCTCAAGAGGACAGGAAACCAGTTTAATTCCAATGATATAATACTGCCTAAACTGGCTGTGGTTCAGCTCCTCGTAGTGACAGCACTGTAAAGCTATGCCTTTCTTTTTGAGCTAAGCTTGTCTGATTTT
Source organism: Corvus moneduloides (assembly GCF_009650955.1). Lineage (NCBI taxonomy): Eukaryota > Metazoa > Chordata > Aves > Passeriformes > Corvidae > Corvus > Corvus moneduloides. The sequence continues at coordinate 5,994,415 of NC_045477.1, read as the reverse complement.
AGCTTTCACTTCAAAGATATTGACTGTTTAAAAGGGAAACAAATGATGTAAATTATATTTGACAAGTGCATTAGTGTTCTAATTCTAAACTAAAATAAATGAAAGAATCAGAGAAGGAACATTCATGTTAACCTCTTAAAACCAAGTCGTGGAAGACTTCTCTTTCATAATGCATAAAACCTTCATACAAAAAAGAAGAGAGACAGTACCTATTAGTAAATTTTGACACCACAGGGGCCTTGAAAGATCCCTTCCTTCCAGAAGAATGAACACATCCTTAAGCTATCTTTCTGTCATAAGTCCAAGTGCTACTCAATTCAAAATTTAAAAAATTACCAAATAGATAAATACTTAGAGTATGTGTCTGGCATTTGAGAAATGGGACAAATCTCGTAACAGACACAAGTAATTGCTTTCCTCATGAAGTTGCCACAGGAGGAAAACTTAAGGCTATTTTGCAGATCATTTGAACAAATGAAATTTCATTCAGACACCATTATTGCTTTCTCCCAATACATCACAGGGAATAAACAAAGATTGTTTGCTTCTGTTTGCTGTGTGGAGGTATAAGGGCTCTCGGTTTTGACGTGTTTCCTTTGACCTAGCTTCTTTTCAATTTCAACCAGTCACAGTAAATTGCATCTATGAAGGAGAAACAATTTTACTAAAGCACCAAATGGTAAGGAAACTGAGTTTTTATTTTTCTGGTTATAAGTTTCCCATATAATTGTCAGTACATGTTGGAAAACTGTTACAGAAAAATGAGTAAAAAGCCAGTTGGATGGCTCTCTCCTTAGATTTCTAGATAAATCAACTGTCCAAACCTATAAGCCAAAATTAATTATAAATTAAGCTACAAGGCATCATTTCCAAAATACAGACATTACTGTTTTAATTTTATTCTATTTTCCACTCTGCTCAGTCACCTTTTCCTTACTAGAATGATTCTGTTCCTCCAAAGAGGAAGAAAAATTCCTCAGCTGACACCAAATCAAAGGTGTGGTATCTACTTGTCATTTCAGAGTTGCAATTTAAAAAATAAATATCTTTAAGTTCATGGTTTTAGAATTGCAAACAGGTTATGAAATGTACTTTGCTCTCTGCTAAGATAATTCATGTCAGATTCAACACTGAAAAGAACATGTTAAAAAAAGAGAGATCTCTGATTTATTCTTGTGTTTGCAGCCTGTAGGGTAGCAATATTATTCCCCAGACTACATCCCTTGCTTTCTAGAACAGCTGTACTCATGAACACAAAACCAGAGGAGCTAGTTAGAATTTCTTCCCCAGTTAAAAAACAAACCAGAGAAAAATCATTTACATATCTGCCTTTTTATTTCTTTCACCTTTTGTTTGAAAAATGGAAAAATGTTATGAACCCCTAGTTTTGTCACTGGTATTTTTCTATGGTGAACAAGTGAAAGCTGTGCGTGCGCATTGAATGAAAAATGGGGAAAAAATTGTCATCAGTCATCTGAAAATTTATTGCCAGCTATTTAGCAACTTTTGCCATGGCACATGCATCCTCTTTGATTTAGAAACTCCCTCCTGACAGAACGGTAGCTCAGCACCTCTCTCATTATTCTGCATCCTCCCAGCTCCTGTACACCATATTTTACATTGCTTAGGTTCACCAGATTTCCATGCACCACTACCCTGAGTCAATGCAGAAGGATTCTTGGGGCTGGTCTTAGGACAGTGGCATTTGGGGGAATCTCAGTTATGCAGGGCATTCACAAATGTATGTAGTGCCACTCACTGCCTGCCACAAAGGGCCTATTTTTTAAACTGTCAAAGAAACACTTGTGGCATTGCAGAAACCAGAGAAAAGCTGTCAATTCTATTATTAAATTGACATTCCACACATGCTACTTTGAGATGATAGTCCATAATAAAGTTGCCCTATTTCTTTGCCCTCTATTCATGTCACTACCTAAAGTTTTCTCTTGCATCTTCCTCAGACACTGAGTGATAGAGCATCAGACATGTAAGCTCAACAAGAGGTCGTCATTGTGGAGCAGTGACAGATGTTTACAACACCTGAAAAACAAGAGGGGACGAAGGTCCTAAAGCACCCTTGGTACTCCAGGCTATTACAATGCACGGAGCAAGGACAGTGACATCTCCCAGGGTATTGTCAATCAAGGAGTACTGAAACAAAGACAGACAACAGGGACCATTGTAATCCCATTGGAGGGGAGAGGGGGGGAAAAAAAAGCATAACAAGGCTTTGTCCTGGTCTTCAGAACACAGACCCATCTGTGTGTTTCTCTAGCTGCTGCTAGCTAATAGGATAACACAAGTTGATCTGAGCCTAATGGGAATTGATACAAATTGGATGCTAATTCCATTGTGTCCAGTTCTCCAGTGAGGCCATATGTGCCAAGAGGCCTTCCCAAAGAGAAAGGAGCTCCCACTTTCCATGCTTGTTTGGTTTTAGACTTGTTCAAAAAGATATAGGTTGCAGGAGCCTGGGTTTCCCAGGTAAGCTGTCCCACAATGCTTCCTGCTGGGAAGCTTCTGTGAAAATGAGAAGACAACAGAGTCTCTCACCCTCAGGGGTGTCTGATTTAGGAAGGGGCTGTGATTGACAACTGTTAAGAGGAATGACAAGATATTTTACATCTGTTTGGCGTCCTGACTGTCACCAATTCCTTCCCACACTGGCTATTGTCATTCTTCCTATATCCAGGAATCCTACTGCTGCCAATGCAAATGTCAGACCACTGTGGAGCTATAGAGGCACGCAGCATACATTACACAAGAAACGAGAAGTGGATCAGGGTCATTGCATAGGGAATGCAATGAGTCCAAAGTATGTTCGTTATCTCAGACTTAACATTTTGGACCAATAATTGGACCACCAACTACTCAGTTGTGCATATCAAATCAGAGAATAAATCAAACACACATGGAGCTTTCTCTATGCTTTTTTAAAAAATTTTCCTCACAATTAATTTATTTACTTTGCAGCAAACCTCCAGTGATGATGAATGAATAATGCAGCACATCTAAAGTGCTTATTATGCATGGAAAACTCATATTTCTCCATTCCTATAGCATTCATAGGGACTTTGCATTTTCATGGGGTTTTTTATTCATATCAAACTTGCTCACTGTTAAGCAGTACTTTTTGTACCCTGGCAGAAACAGCGTATCAAGTATGGTATAAAAAAACCCATACACTCATTTTGGAGAAACCAGGTAATTTTGTCATGACTTGAAATACCAGTTAAGACAAACAAAACTGAAGTACATCCTGCAATGGTGTTCTGTCCAACTAATGAGGACAATGGGTTTTGCTCTAAATCTGGCCCAACAAATGCAAATAGAGAAAAGGCATAAAGCTCACTATGCAAAACCACAAATTACCTGCCCAATGAAGGCTATCCAAACCAGAAGAGATGTATAACTGATTAAAATAAACAACAATTATACTGAATACATTCTATCTTCATTACTCTTCAACCCACTCCAAGTCAAAATACTGTGTAAATTATGAGCTCTGCAGCATGTCTGGAATGTTAACAAACCTGAGCCCTGGAGCAGTGGTGGCAAGTGAACTACAGAGCGAAGGATCCTTCATAGGATTTCAGTCAGCTTCAAAAGTATCGTCATTCTCCAGCTAAAAAACATCTCAAGCTATTTTAAGCAAATCTAAATTCAGGCCACCAGTTTTTCCCCAAGAAGGGCAAACTACAGAGCCCCTGTGTGCTGCATTCTTGGTGTAGAACCCTAAAGCATGAGGAATACAGCACTTCCAAATTGTCCTTGCCTCACAGGCATCATCAGATCTCCAGCTAGAAGAGGTCTGGATAACACCTCCACGATCTTACTGGTGGCCCTTTCAACCCAAGCAGTCATGTCAAAATTGTTTATTTCAGGAGCTAACAACTGATTTGCTCGGAACAAGACCACTGGGATTCTGCATCCATGTTTGTCTACTATGGAAGATTAACATGGATTAATCAAATGAGATATAACCTCATTTCTGAAAGGGTGTGCCTGGCAATGAAAAGGGATGTAACAGTCTTTTGAGCATAGCTGAAATACAGCATCTTCAAAGGAGAAACTCAATTCAGGTGATGAACCCTGTGGATCAGATGTTATATATCTACCAGTCAGCAGAGAAAAGGGCTTTTCTACTCATCTCTACCTCTTTCATTCTTTCTGAGTGATGTTCTTCATGAAGTAGAGAAAGATACAGAAATTTCTACTCATTCTTTTTCCTATGGCTTGTAGTACTTGTTCTCCCATGTTTTCTCTCTTACCCTGTGCCACTGGGACAGATGGTGGAAACAAAGCCCTTGAGCACAGGTGCAATGGACACTCAAGAGGTCACCTGGTCCACATGTCATTGATAGAACTGCTACAGAAGACCCATTTCTTGTAAGTTACTAAAACCCTATGATCCAAGCTTTAATTGCTGGTTAGAGCTCCATTTAATGATTAAATCTGAAATAATCAAATAATTGATACCTAAAGTTCAATGTAACTTCTACCTGACCTGCAGCCTAGTCAGATCTCAGCATGAACAACGCTGTACAGCCTAACAATCCTAATATATTCTCATTGCTGCACCTACTAAATAAACTGAAGGAGAAGATGAGTTCTTCTGACTGAACTTATAATGATAGCGAGAGAAGGCAGGTTTTGCATTTTGCTCTCTAACCCCTGAGGTCCACAGTGAAAGCTTTGGCTCTGGATTTATTTCTCCAGCAGGCAGCTTTATTTTTCCCATAGAACATCGCTGTTGGCATAACAGAAGAACAGGATGCTGGCAAAATGGCATGAAACAAACAGCCCAGATCTTTTCCAAGCTGTTCCTGCTCCCAACTACGTAACTAAGAGTTTAATAAAATGTGCTACCAAGCTGCAAACATCTTGCATGCATTCAAGCATTTGCTTTATTAACTTAAGTGATAAACCTGCCTGTTCAATGCACATGTTCAAATACAAGCAATCTCAACCATCTGAGCCAAAATCTAATATAAAAAGACAAAGTGATTTTCAGACAACGATGATAACATTCAACATACTCTTTCCCCAGTTCAAAAATAAGAAGATGGAGCAAGATTCCTACAATCTGCTGGCTCACAAGAGAGAAGAAACTATTGTGTGGATTTGAACTCTAGTGTGTTGCCTTTAAGCATTTGGTGGTACTCACTACTGCTTAAGAAGATATTTAGAATTCCAACATGAAAGATCTGTTTCATATTTTAAGCCCAATAAATCTCGATCACAGCTCTCAATTGAGACAGCAGTCTGGCAAAACTACATGGACAGCAGACACTTTACTGTGGCTCTTTCTCCCCACTCAGCCTCTCCCTCCCCCACCTCCCTCAAATTGAAGTTTATTGTTGCCAGAAAAAACAAGAAACAGCATATCTGAAATTTAATCTTCCTTAAATTTGCAGAGCAAGCCTACAGAGAAGATTAACCATATAAGCAGAGCATACTTTCTTATTCCTCTTGGGATATGCATCATGCTTCCCCCCTACCCAGTGTTTTCTGTTGTTACTGATGATGGAGTTTCACCCCTCAGCCAGGCCAATCTTAGCAAAGTTAGTACTTTTTTGTGGGGTGGGTTTGTTTTCTTTTTCTCTTTTTCAGTACACCTTTGCTGTGAAAATAAAACTTGTTTGATGTCGCTGCTGCCGGGGAGATATTGTTGAGGGATGAAAACACTGGCAGAAAACAGCAACTTGTCTGATGCCTAATTAAAGCACACTAATTACACTGCAATCACCAGGGGTGTTTAAAAGCACACCTTCTCAGTATACCCCAGGAATTTATCTAACTACTTTTTTCAACTGGCCCAAGAAGCAGACAGCTGTTCTGTCCCTCTCCTTGTCCACCAATGCTCATCTGACAAAGATACTGCTGTAGATATCTGAAGGACAGCTGGGCTATACAGTGGTTTTGACTGGTATTAATCTTTTTTGAGACCAAAGTCTGTTCAGGCACCATCTGGAGCCTGATGAAGCTTGGGAAAATCCTCAGGTAGCCTCAGAAGCTTTGGGGAAATAGGTAGATCTATGGGGTTGATTCATATCATAAATGGAGCACTTGCTGATGAGCATAAGTGATAATCACTTCCTGGTGATTATCACTTATGACTTAAACAGAGAGGGTGTGAGAATACCCTGTGAGGTATTGAGGTTCCCTTGTTCTCACTGGAGGGGCATTCCTCAGGAGAGCTACCTGTGCAAGTACCATCAAAACGTGACAGCAGATTTTGCCAGCAGATGGATGGAGGTGTTTCATTTCTAACAACAGAAAGTTAGCGTTTCGTTAGGCAGGAAAAATACAAAGACTGAGATGTATAAAATGTAAGTGCAGATGAGTTTGCTTGCAGACAAGGTTTGGAGCACAGCTGAAGCCAAGTTGAATTCTTGGTGTTGTTACTGTTCATAGATTCACTGCTGCTCAAGTGAGAAAGCACAGCAGTGAACAACTCATCACGGGCTAACAGAGGACACAGGTTGACATCACCTAATCCCTAAATCAACCCTTTAACTTTCCTCTGACTGGGACTATTTCTCAATGCAAGTCCTGGTTTCAATACACTCAAAAATGAATTATCTATCAGAGATAAGTTATTACTACAACGAGGGCTTAAACTAAAAGCAGTAACATCTTGTGTAAGCATGTGTAGGGCCAAACAATTTTAATTTTGGCAGAAACAAAAATGGCACACCAACTACCACTTTAATTTTTGGCTCTGCTTTACCATACTCATGTGGCATATGTGAGAACATGTGTGAGCCCAAAAGAACAGGAAGAAAAGAAAACCTAAATCCAAGAAAGTTTGATCCAGTTTGTGCTTCAAACTTCCTGCGGATCTGGATGCAGAACTTCAGTTTCACTTGCATGACTGATTTAACAGTACGTGAGGAAAAACTCATGCTATCCATGATTTTGGCAATTTTATAAGGCAAGCTATTTGAGCTTAGAGAATAATCACAGGGGCCACTTAGAAAGGCTGTTCTGAATGTTAAGGGAAGGCCCCTCTCCTGGAAAAGGGCCCATTCATAGCAGCTCTTTAGTTCGTGCTTATTTCACACCAAAGCCAACATGCTGAAGTGCAGATCCCATAGCAAAGGAGATTTGAGCATGAGGCTTCACCCAGAAATCACACCTGGGGCATTAATACAGACACAGAAGTGGGAATGCTCAGAAGTATTTTGAAGTAAGAGGAACTAGGTGATACCAAGACCTTGGCCCCTACACAGCTCCATCTGGATCTTTCCGGTGTCTGAAGGCCTTATAGAGAAATTTCAGCTCACCATCTGAAGGTTAATTTTGTAACACATGAGGAAGTTACACATAGGAGTAACTCTGTATGCAGGGTGTGAAGAAGCAATCTGCTTTCCACCTGGCCTGATTCCCCATGTTCTTCAAGTATCCTGGGAAGAGGGACTTAGAAGGAGGTGCAGAGAGGATTAATTACATATCCGCTGGGTAAAAACCCAAACCAGATTATGTTGATCATCTTTCTTGCAGCTGATGACTGAAAGAACCCTTCCAGCTTGTTTCGGGCTCTGGGTTTTGATTCTGTTTTGTTTTCACTTGAATACATTGTCCTCAAGATTTTAGTACCACATGCAAGAACTTCCAGCCCTTTCATTATATGGCAAATATCGCTACAGGCCAAGGGAAGTGTAATGTCTGCTGAATTCACTGTCACTACTCCACCCCTGTCACGACTTAATGCAATTTCATATTAAAAGCAATGCAAGGCCACAGTTCATGCAGACTCTTTCTTCTTCCAAGAGAATTATTTTAATCAGATAATGTTAGTGGGATTTTCCTTTTCTCTTAAAGGCAGAAGAGAATGAATGAAGAATATGGAAATCATAGTTTTTTCCACTAATAATTTTCAGGGAAATACTCTATTGTCTACAGGCTGTGGTTTGCAAAACAATTTTTCTTTTAACAATCTATTAAAAAGAAGAGGGTATCCCTCATAACAGAATTAAAGAACCCCGAAGTCCTCTGATTTCTGATCAGCATCATTCAGAAGTCACTCAAATGATACTCTTTATAGAGCTCTTACTCTATCACAGGCCAGATTAAAGTGAATTTTCTAAGTCCTAGTTCTCCTTAGATCTAAATCTGTCTTTAGATGACCTTCCTGATTTAATCCAGATCATGAGTATGCTCAACATCCTTTTCTATATATTTGGTAGAAGCCAGTGAAATGGAATGCAGTACCAGAGTTGCCCTTATTTGTAATTTGTCTGGGAGGTGTTCCTATAGATGATAAGCACAGCTCTCCCTTTTTTTTGTTATGCTTTTATGAAAGGCTCATCTAACTTACTGATATCCTGAATAGGTGTTCCATTATAAAGGACATGGTGGTTTTGCTATTGTAATATTGTGGATTTTTTTCTGTGAAAGGTATTAAGTTTTTGAACTTAAAACTACTAAGAGGGGAAAAAAGAAAAAAACTCAAAGAATTAAAAATAAAGAGAAACAGCTCTTTCTCTGGGATATTTTTCTCTTTTTTTTTACAAGAATCATTCTATATTTATATGCTATTGGTCAAAATACAGTCTTCATTTCCATACCCCACCTCACTTAAAATTTAAGTGCCTTGTCCTCTAGATCTGAGATGATACAAAGTAATCAAGACCCTGAGAAATACAATATTTAGACATGACAAAACATACTATTATGCTACTGTATTGTTTCCACCGAGAGTTTTGCTAGGCTACCTTCCAGTATCTAGACATTGCAGGTTGAAAGCTCCTCAGAAAAAAAATGTTTCTTTGTATCCCTTCATTCAACCTTCACATTTATGACTCTGTGGCAAAGAAGTGGGGATTTCAAAAGGTATGGAAGAAACAGGGCTTAAAAAAAGGCACGGATCAAATAAAAGCAGAATCCTGCCTGTGATGCCCTTACAGTTCTGTCTTTTAGAAATATATTGTTTACAGATTAGTTACTGGTATCATTTTTTTCCACAACCTGACATAACAGGATTAAGCTTTCCCAAATGAAGACCAAGGATGATCCACAAGATCCACAGATCCACAAGAAGGTGCTGGAAAGTTTTGTACCAAGTACAACCCAAATTAGAAATGGGCATGGCAACAAAGAGAAGGAGAGGGCTTGGCAGAGCAGTTTAATGCTTAATGTTCACTAATGCATTCAGTCATATGATCATAACTATTTTCCCCAGACTGCACACCATTTTCTATCATTATAATAACTGGGTGTCTTTGTGTTGGACTAAGGGAATGCCTCTATTTAAGCTTCTGATGGTTGGAAGTGCAATTCTCAGCCAGCAGACCACAGCACTAAAGCTAATGTTTGCTGAGCACTGTATTTGAACTCTGTTAGGAACTATTTGGGCAAGAGTTTTTAACACATGGTTTAGCCTGGGTAATTTTCAGAAAAGCAGCCCATGACCTGGTTGACTATGAAAGGCAGAGCAAAATTTTCTTATGAAAACCAATTCTGCAACCAGGGAACGTAGCACCCTATTGATTTTGAGTGCCCAGGATCCCCTGGGTATGGCTTATAGGAAAAGATTGATGGTTTCCATGTGGGAAACACAAGAAAAGAGATATTCCTGATATAATTTCCCATACTGTGTTCAGCTCAGATATGAAGTACATCCATGATAGACAGATGACCAAATATAAGAATGAATGTCTCAACTCACAATGATATACCTAGTATTTCTACTTGCATCCAATGCTGATGTAAATTGAAATAAGGGTATAGCTTCAATCCATTGTTCACGAGGAAGAATAAGGTGCATATTGTACAAGAGAAAAACAAGTGTATTACTGATGGCAGGAGTTCTCTGACCCAACCTTCAGATTTGAACATCCAGCCTACCTTGACACTATAAACACGCTTGGAGCAGGCAGCAGCTGTGTCTAAATAACTGCAATTTGCTACAACACTGGAAGACAGAAAATATGAAAAGCTCTTCAGAAAACATCCCTAGTACTATGTCATTAAAATTGTTTATCAGTTAGTGAGCCAAGAAATTAGAGCACTAAAAAGATGGCTGTGGTGGAGGACCAGAGAACCTAAGTCTATTACTGAAACCCAGGAAGGAACCAGAAAACATACATTTTCCTTTAAGGGTGTGACCTTGTTTTCTCTCTCTCCTTTCTACCTGCAATTTGGTTCCTAGGTGAAGAATCATCTTCTTTCTCAGCAGATGTCCTTGTCTCTTGTGTCTCACCTTGTCCCAGTGTCTGCTCTCATTCTTTGCCTCCTTACATACCTGTTTCTTCTTTTTTGTCTTCAGCTTGTATCTACCACTGGCCGTGCAACACACCAAAGGCTGAGTTCACTTGGTGGGTTTGGTCCAAAGTGAGGGATGGAGTGAGTTCTTTCACTAGAAATGCTCATGGCAGAGCCAAGATGTCCTGTGCTAACTTTCTGTACTCAGGGCAATAATGCAGGTAGTCACATTTTTTCCACCAAAGCACGTTCTGTAAAAGAAGGGAAAGGCCTCTCCTGAAATGGATCCTTTTGGAGATGTGTTTTGTTCTGTTTTTTCTCTTTTGTAGATAGGTAAAGGAGCCCAAAATATTTCAGCTGTGTTTCTAAAATACAAGATTTTATGGAGACATTCAAAATAATTGGAAAACAAAGCTGGACTTCTGAGTGCTCAGCTATTCTGGTTGAGCCTTTCTGTTGATACTTGCAAATAAAGCATTTCTTAAGTTTTTCTGTAGCATTTTCTCCGCATTTTTTTAGTCAATCCTGGTTCTTACAGCTATGCCTTTGGGCTGAAGAATCAAGGTACCTTCTGTAGACACTGAACCCAAAAAGGCCTAATTGTCTTAGAGGCTGGTCAAAGATCTTTGCTTTACCATAGATCCCACCTTGCTTCAGCTTTCTGCTCCTCCAAAGCCAGCACTTACTAGTTCTGCTTCACAGCAAGCATGCAGACAGAGTATCAAAAGAGGCCTTCAGCAGCCTGCTCTTGAACTTGGTTTCCACATAGATGGGAAGAAGAAATACAGCTCTTTATTTTACACCATGGAGGGACTTGGGGCGCATTGTCTTGAAGAACCACTTCAAGTACCAAGAGTTGTTGAAATTATCCAAGGCTTTCTAGTGGCTAAAATATTCCCTCCCATATGCTGAGCATCCACTTTGAAAACCTTGCTCATTCTTTCCTGCATCTGGCATAGATTTTCAGGGGGGTGGGGCAGGCTCTGCGGTCGGCATGAGACGAGCCCGACTTCACAGCTGCTGTTTCCTTCCTCTGACAACGCAAAAAATATCTTCAAGGAGGGAATCCCATTTAACATGCAAGTGGTGATACCAAAGATGCCTCAGCTTCTCATCCTCCCTGTGACTGTCCTGAAGCAAACAGTGCAGCTAATGTTAACCCACAGGCCCTCCTCCAGTCTTCACCCCTTTTCTTATGTCATGACTGAGCTCAATGTAAACACCATAAAATAAAAATATCATTTAGTGATTTATAGTGAACAATTTTCTTTGGTGAGTTTCATCCCCTTTTGGGGTTTTTTTTCCAGCAGCTTTGATTTTTACACATCAATTTACATTCGGTTGATACGTGCCAAGTAGAATTCCAGTCACAGACTACTTTTCCCTACTTTTAATAGTATTTCTGCATCCTGGCAAAACTGGCTACACAGAATCTTTGCAACAGGGTAAAAAAGGGTACCCATACATACAATGGAAACACTGAATGTTATGATCTAAACAGAAGGGACAGAGGCACCACAGATGTTAAAGTTTAATCAGAGTCCCAAAGTGAGTTAAACCCAGCATGAGGACACTTAGGTGTAGCAGACCTCAGCCTTCTTATGTTCTGTAAGGAAAGGGACTTGCTTCTTCAATTAGAATATAAACAAAATGCATTTAGGTTGCATTTAGCTGCAGGTGGGCAAGCATTTTTAGGAACATCAACCACAGCCATATTGTGCCCAAAGGGATTTTTTTTTCCTATACATTGCCCTAGCTCGTTACTGGGTGATAACTTGTCACCACTCTTCAGCACATCTCTGGAAACATCCTGTGTGAGGTCTCTCTCTGTAGTACCATGGATCAGTAACATGGTTTACCAGGACCCTCTGTGTATCAGAGTTGGAAGAAACCCACAAGGATCATCAAGTCCAGCTCATAAGTGAATGGCCCATACAGGGACTGAATTCCCAATCTTGGTGTTATTAACAGCATGCTCTAACCAGCTAAGCCAATCTCAGGGTCCCATAATCACATCCCACAGCAGGGTAAAGACAACACATTTTTGATCCTCCTAAAAATTTGACTGAAGTGTTGCTGAGCTTAGCTAGAATATGCTAATAAGGTGACAAAGAAGAGAAAATTAGGTTACATACACAGGCTAGGATATGGCACTGCAGTTTCTCTAGTCCACACAATGTGTGGATACCCTGAGCTTAATGGAGAAAACTAATGGAAAGGGTCAGGTTTAGCTGGGGGCTGTAGACTGTCAAGATTAGTCCCACAGCCAAGACTCTTCTCTGGACATGTCAACACAGCCACAAAGCAGCAGCTGATCTGGGCTTTTCATGAATGGGCTTAGGACACGCTCAGGGAGAAGCAGAGAGCGCTGGGGTTAAGGGGGTAAGTAGGGGCTGCAGAGCAGTGTCCTTGGCTCCTATTGGACCCACTTCCTTCTCTCCCTCTTCCTCTGCACAGCCCTGGGCAGCAGGGAAAGCACCAGCCACAGGCAGGTCTGACATCTGTCCCAGGACACAGCAGGGAGCAGTAGAGCTTTTCCTTCCTCGTGCTCCCACAGCCCAGCTGGGCCCAGCTGGCCCTGCTCACTCACAGGACTGGGAAAACAGATGAATTACAGTCACTTAGACTACCTGAATTAAGCACTGAGGGTCTAAGTGTTTTAGAAGAGTTTTGCCTTAAGAATGGTTTTCTCTGCCTGTTATTTCTCAGCAAGAAGATTTTTGATCCAACTGCTAGTCCAGCTTATTTTACACAGGGCTATAATTTTCAGTGCCTTTCTACCAGTGCTTGTTATCTACTTAGATAGGAATGCCTGTTCATCTTTTTCAAACAATGTAAAAACTATACAAGCAAGTGGATTTTAGTCCAAATCCAAAAAGCTGGTACAAAAGATGCATAAATCTTAAGCTATCCCTATGCACTGAGCAGTCAACCTTCATTACATCTATTGTTTTTCTGTTCTTTCCATCTAAATTTTAGCCAGGAGAAGTGTTACTATGGTTGACCAACTTTTAAGTGAGGAGTGACCATCTCCAGGAAAAAAAAAACTTAAAAAAAATCTTAATATAGCAATGATCAAACACATTCAGTGCAAGGAATTATTATCTGCCTGTGAATTGCTCAGCCTGGAGGGATCTCAGTGAGTCCTGGGTAACTGAAGATAAATGTTTTAATTTCTCTGTTTGCCTCTACTGGAAAGATTATCCGCGGATAATTTCTGCGAAGTTTTTCCCTCCTTGGCCCTTCCCAAGCTGTTTGTTCTTAGCTGTATGGAATCTACCTCCTGCTATTGTGAACCTGGAGCCATTTGATCTAACATCTGCTAATTAATGTGTGCCATTTCCCTTATACCTGAACAAAATTAGAATGCTGTATCTCCCTTATTCTCAGTGATAGCATGGTCAGCCCTCATTCAATAGCAGAGTTTAACTCATAACACCACAGAGCTGAAGCAAAAATTGATCTTCACAGAGTGAAATAAATGCATTAAGAGGAAAATTAAGGATGAATGAGGTTTTGTGGCTTTGGTTTGTTGTTTCTTTGATTGGTGATTGCTTTGTTTGGTTGGGTTTTTCTAAGATATTCAGGTATTGAAATCAAAAGTGAAAAACATATTCCTCCCTTTTCTGCTCTTCCTCCTAACAAAAGTCAGACCATTTCAAGGGGGAAAAGAAGTAGTAAACAAAGAATATTTCTTGCTGATGGGTCAGCCACAGTTTTATGTAGGCTGAAAAGTAGATTGTAATCCTGTGAAACAGCAGCATACTTTTGTTCCTCCCTCCCTGCCCCCATCCTGAAAACACACATGGCTTGACAAAATGCCACTAGAACGTGCTTGAAAACAGTGATCTCATTGTGAAGGCTGAAAACTTAGGGCTCAGTATAGTTGGATGATTGAGAAGCACAACATGCTCAACAGATGTAAAAACTGTATAATTCATGACTTTCTCAAGTGGGGAATGAGCTTCCACAGCCAGTTACTAAACCGCTGCAAGAGGTGTAAAATATCCAGCGATTTCCTACGCGAGCGCACCAACTATTTCAGATATGCACATACTACTTGTGAGTTTTGGCTAGTGGGCACTGGGGTTATTTCTCTCTGCTTGGTTCCGTGCTTGCTTTGGGGTGTTTTAATAAGAGAGGAGAGACTCAACATTTTATCCTTCGTTTTCCTATTAAATGGCAGGAAGGTGGGGGGAAGGGAACAAGCAAACAAACTCCAAGCAACTTAAGTCCAGAGAAAACTTAAAAGGAGATTACAAACCTCGGACTTCCCACTTGTCTTAGTGAGCTGGCAGGAAAGCCAGTTTAATCCAACTGGGTTTGTTGTTCCCTTGGGTCTGCAATCCTGCATAGACCTCCCTGGCAGGCTCTGCAGCTTTGGAAAGCAAAACTGAGGCTCGCACGATCCCTTTTAATTTTTTTTTCCAGAGAGTTTCCATCCCTTGCTTTCTTCTGAACCTCAGAATCCAAAGCAATTAATTTCAGAAACTTTTCTTGAAATTTCCATATTTTCTTCCTTTAAGCAGCTCTCTCTGCTACTGCACATAGTTTCTGCAGGGCCTCACAGGGGAGAGCTGCTGAAATTTCTTGCTTCCAGATCAAGCAGGCAGCTGGAAGACATTTTACCTTTCCATACTACAGCTTACAACCGTGTCAAGGCTGCTCTAAGTTGTGGCCAAAGGACTTCTTGCTCACTAAGGACTGTCATTCCCATCCTGGCTGCACCTTCTCCAGCTCCAGATTTATGGGAACAGCCATCCCCACCTTTGTAAAACTACGTTGTTTCATTGCTCTTAATAGAATCGTGTGCCAGAAAAATAAAATAAAATTTGTGCATGGGTACAATGCTGGGTACCAGATTGCCAGCATCTGCTCAGAAAACAGGGAATTAGCCTGGGAAACAGGGAAATAAAAATCAACCTTGGCCCATCAGCTGTGCCCCAATATATATAAGTTTTGAAAGAGGATCTTCTTAACAATCATGATCTTCTTCACAAGAACATGAATTAGACAGAATTATGGCATATCCACCACCTCCCAGAGTTTTGAAGAAGTCTTCCCAAATAAACATGCCTCTTTAATTAAGACTAAAAAGAGCCTTCTAGGCAGCTCCCCAGCCTTCACAGCTGCTGGCAGGTAGAAGAGGATGGAGCATGAGATAAGAGCAGAAGAGTGAATGTTCCTTTTGAGAATATGCAGCCTCTGAAGGCAGAGGTTGATTTAGAGATTTCATTTGGCACCTGTCAGAGGTTATTGGGATTCTCATAATGGCTGTCCCCAGCATTAGTTTATCACTCTTGCCATGCAGTAGCTATTTAGGACAGTATTTTCACACAAAACCTCACTTTAAAAGACTTGCAGCTTCCCCTCTCTCTTTACTGTTTTGGGTAAAGATTTCTCACACTCTCTGAATACCCAAAGTGTGCAATTCTTTCTGGCCATGTCTGAAGCCATCCACATGTAAAAAATCACAGGTAGTCCAGCTGTTACATATGGTTAAATTCTTTTTTGAGATGGAATAAATCATCTCCCCTTCTCTCCTCTCTCTCTTTGTCTAAGGCTTCAGATTTGGCAGGTACCTACTGCTGAATGCTGAACTCATGCCTTGCCCCAGTTGAAGAATTTTCATTTCACACAACACAGGAATAGCATGTCAGGTGTAGTGAAATTTAACTGTGCAATTAGTTTTCCTTTTTTCACTTGGACTTCATGGAAACAGAGCAAGGTGCATGACTCCAAGGAGGTACTGGGTCACAATAGGCAAATGGTCTCACCAGCTGGCAAAGAAAATCTTTCTATCCTTGTCCCAGGAGAGTCAGGAATTTTACCCCCTCCTCCAAATCATCCTCCTGCTGCAGTTAGAAACACCTTTTCCATTCTCATTTTGATCTCCTTCCTCCACCTCAAGAAACAGTCACACACATTCACACACAGAATGAACAACTACCAAAAAAAAAATTCAGTCAAGATTCTTAAGTCAATATTACAGAATTATAGACAACCTCCCTCCCAGTTTTGCAGGCGTGAACATGCCATATTGCTATAGGAGATGGTTTAGTGACGTTGAAGTAGTAGATAAAAGGAGTGCAGAGCCTTGGCTTTCCTGCAGACTTCACAAGTTAAACAGCCTGGTTTGTCATTTGGAGAAATGTTGGCAAAAACTAGTGCACATTTTGTTCCAAGCTTGCTTTAGTTGTATTTTAGCTTATTTAAAAAAAAAAAAAAAAAAATCTATTTTTCATTCATTTACCTGAATTCAGCATGTTAATCCGTATTCTGCATGTCTAATTCTTGTATTTTGTGACCACGATCACTCATCAGAAAACTGCCAATTTTAACAAATCTTCTCAACTTTGTCAAACAAACAATCCAACAACCTATATCCTAAAACCTCTGAGCTTAATAAGCACAATTTTATTGTCACAAGTAACACTAAGTACTAAGACTGTTTTAGTGGGAATCATATGAGAAAACTTGTACTATGCACACATCGCTGGCCAAAATGATAAAAACTCTTCATGACTTTTCTGGTTCAGAAAGGGACAAGAAACCCAGAAAGAAATTACTTTAAAGCACAACTTCATTTAGCTGACAATCAAAGTGTATTTTTGCTGTGCCTTGCTACTGAATAGTGACAACACATGCACTCATACGTGGCAAGCCCACTGCCAAGTAAGTCATTGTGACACTTTCTATTATTTCAGTGCTTCTACAATTGAGATGGCTTTCACAGTCCAGTCACAGCTTATCCACCTCAAATAGGTTTGCTTGATGTCTAAGACCCACTAGAGAGATGTTTATCTTCATGCACAGGTTCATTGTGAGAAATCCCTTCATTTACAACTTGGGCAAAACCCAGCTGCTCTGATCTCAGTGGAGTTTGTCCACTCCATTGTGGACAATGCCACTGACTTCAGTGGAGCCAAACGTAATTTGTGATTATTTCATTAAAAGAAAGATGCTCAAAGTTACCCTTCTGCTGCACGTTCAGAGTTAAGAGAACAACCATGGCCAGAATTTGCTTATCATCAGTGTGATCTCTTGACTTTTTCTCAAGAATAGGGCATATCCTTTTAATTAACTAAAAAACATGGTGGTTGAAGTTATTGTGCATTTTTGTTCTTGTTCCCCACCTTTCAGAAGAGTTGCAGTTAAAAATAAGAAGATAGATCAGCCATCTCCATGGAAACCAGTAGGAAAAGTCAGTGCTGAAGGACATATTTCACGTGGAGTGAATCAAGTATCTCACACTGAGGCTGTTGCATTTTCTGGCTGTGTTACCTGAGCACTGACCTCTCCCGTGTGACAATAGCAAGAGTTAAACCTCCCAGTACAGATACTTCAAGTCACATCTGGAGGACTCTCTTCTCTCCTGAACAGGCAGGAAGGCAAGGTTGACGCAGGAAGGAATTCTAGGGGATGAAAACTTACTCTGAACATATGATTTGACAGTTCTGCTGTGGTCTGAAACTTAGCAGATTATCTTGGATTTACTGCTACAGCCCAAACAGGGAGGACTACCAATGTTATCACGTTCCCTGCTGCAGAGAGGACAACGGTAGGGGTGAGGTTTCCACTCAGGGTCACTCATCCCCTCCTCAGCCATCTCAGGTCCACACCAAAATCCATTAACTTTCAAGGAACCCTGTAAAACAGCTTAACCTGCTGAAACACTTGGTAAGAAAAAACTGTGGGGAAGCAAGGTAAATCATCAAACTGCTAGAAGAGATTTGTCTTCTTGCTGGTTACTTGTGTTTGGGAATCTGGCGTAATCTGAAAGGCTTTGTCATTATTTGTATTTTTCCTGTATTTATAATCATCTGTATAAGTGTTTGGTGTTTGAGGACAGGCACTTTAAAAGCAAAACTAAACATTGGCTCAGACCTTATTCCCAAATATTCTAAATAACAAAGTCATTCTGAAAGCAAATTGTGACCTTCCTTGGCATGGCTGCAGCATGATTACCCTCCATTCTCTCACAAGGAGAGGCGAAAGTTGGATACTTCAGTCAAAATAAGCAGCCTGGCTTGCTTAAAGACCTACTAAAAGTAAAGACTACTTAAAAACTTACTAAAGTAAACCCAAAATAATGAACTAACTTTGATTGTTAAATAAACATCTTTGAGATTGTTGTTTTAACACATCTGCTAACATGAAATGGCCTATTCTGAGTCGGTCAAGCATCCATGGATAGAAGATCCAGATCCTCATAAGCACAAAAGAAGCCACTCCACATTCTTATTTTCCAATTTGTCTTCTGTTTTGAATAATTTTAACCAAAAAGTGTCACTGAACCTACAGCACCTTTAAAGTAGGTGATTGAAGAGACCATAAGCATGAAGGAAAAATGAAAAGTAAATCCCTGTAGATTATGGATGAGGCAATAATTGCTGGGGTCTGCAAAATACTTCCAATGTATGGGCAAACCCAACAATAAATCAATAATCTTTATTCCTAGAACTATTCAAATTCACAGCATCCATTCACTGCACTGCCCTGCTGGGGAATTTCACTGCTGGTGTCCAGGTCTGGCAAGCAGGAAAAAGCTGCTATAAAGAAACTCCTGCACTCAGGGGAACTCTTGTCTACTGAAAAAGTCATCCAAGAGCATCACTGCATGATGTTGGCCTACTGGATGAAGAAAAAAACTGTGAAACCTTGTGAAGGTACCTAACCTGAATTTCCTGAAGTGCTTAAATTGACTGAATATATATTAATAATTCTTCTGAACTGAGAGCAACTTAGATATATGACTGTGTAAAGTCTGTCTTAAAATATTCTAGAGGTTAAATTTGTTGAAAGAAAGACAATTAAAGAATTGTGTGAGTAAAGTTTGGGTGGATAAAAACTACAGAGTTCTCATTTGTCAAGAAACAACATATCAAATTATGGCAAATCAGGTTATTGTGAGAAGGTCTTTGTATACAGTAATACTACATATTACACTATTGGTCTCACTCTAAGCTTTCTGTATGTGTAATTTGGGGGCATTATAGGGCTATGAATTTGGGGGCATTATAGAGCTATGTATCTTTAGCTGTCCACAACTTTTGGCTTCTGTAACTCTCAGCAATCAAAACTAATCCTGAAGTCAGAAAGCCAGTTGGTAATATATCAATATGATTCAAAAATGCTTCTGGGGATAATATCTTTTTAAAATATGTATCAACACATAGGTACACACACATGTATACCCATCCCACGTGAATCATAAACATGCATTCATTGATTAAAAAACTCCAAAGGCCAATTTCTCCATTTCCTTTATATGTATATATATTTATGTATTTCACAAACAAAGACAATATTTAACTTTCAGTCTGCTGTAAATCTTGAGGTTACTTTCACAGAATATTAAAGTGGTAATAAATTCCTTACTTCATAATACCATAAAGAAAGCCTTTCTTCCCTGAAAAACCCTAAATTTCATGTGACCTTGTAAATCCTATATTAATTTGTTCGATTTGTGGCCCGGAATAATATTAATGTTTTCCAGAAAAACCCATTCTTCTGTTGAATTAGTGTAATGAGCTTTATTAGCCTCTGAACTCATTATGATCCTTTTTAGTGACTACTATTTCTATGCAGCTAAGGAAGAATCTGTTATCAAAATGCAAGTGTACACTATATCCTGAAGACTTCCAGACACTCTTTCCAATATGAATAAATATTCCCCCAAAATTATTTAACTTAGTTATCTGAGCTCATTGGGAAAAAAAAAAAAAAGGAAGAATAATTGCAAAAGTCTTTTTCTCTTATGTAGTGGAGTTGATACACAGGAAAATTCTGCAATTCTTTCAGACGGATGTCTGGTTTGCCAAAAAACATCAAACTTTAGATCTAGACAAAGCAGTTTTTGGTCCATAGGGTGTGTCAATAATACCAGTGTGGTCTCTACTTACAGCCTAGGGAAAGATTGGTAATTTGCTCAAGATGGCACTATCAGTTCCCTGAACCATCTTTCTCCCTAGTAAAGGCAGAACCACCTCCTGCCTTTTGCTTCCTGCTCTGCAGCTACAATTTTCAGAATTCTCATCAAATTAGTCTAAAAAAAGCAGCTGGTCCTCTGTGATCCCAGGGAAATCTAATGACTCTCTTTAAACTGCTGTAATTAATAAGCACGCTTTTCATTTAAAGGAAAGCAAGTATTTTCTTCACATTTCCAGGATACAGGGAATGCCAAAAGCCAAATCTCTTACGTAAATTACTGTGAATACACAGCTAGGCCTTCTTCTATTGAATTTCCTCATCCTGAGTAGTACTTATGTATTACAAAATATGGGTCAACATGAGCAAAGGTGGCAGAGACTGGCCCCTAGAGCTGGTTTAATCCCTGCAGTAGCAGGGTTGAAATCCAATTTTGGACTAGAATTTGGGCAGCCAAGAGAGTAATTAAGGATTGCTCTGGTATCCCTACACAACGCCTGCACCACCATTGTACAGAAATGTTGCTCCCGCTCAGGGAGGAGATCATTTTGTGTTCAGTTTACTCTGGTTCAGGTTCACAAAAGAGTTATCGAATGAAACCTCAAGTCCTTCTTGGTTTCCTCAACTACTTTATTGCTCTGTCTCAAGGGAATTGGGAGAATTTGAACAGTAAGTCAAGGATGTTACTGGAATTCTGGAGTAACTTGGCTCAGAGTTTAATCCCCATTACCCACGGGTGCCAGGTTGAGCTCATCACAGTGAACAGAAACAGCTGGCCAGAATCACGCCCAAGCAGAAGGAGTTACTTTTGCAAGCGAGAGAAAACATCCTTTGTGGCAGGCAGTTGCTGCAGCGCTGTCTCCAGTGGTTGAGGGTGTGCACCAAGAGGTCTTCAAGGACAGACCACAAGTTCAGGATGTGCATTCCTGTCTGACTGACCAGCAGCACTGCCTGTAAGAGACTATGGTAGGTCAGAGTCCATCAGCTCCTCACCAGCGATGATCTGACTCCAATTACACCAGTTATTGTCTTTCCATATAAGATTACAGATGTGGAATTAAGCAGAACTAGAAATAATTAACCTCAAAACAAACTGCAAGACCTGAGATTGTCCCCAGTGGCTTCTCCAAGAATCCTGAGGTGGAAGTCTTCCCTTCAGTGACAGCCTTCAGGGTTAGGCCTGGGTCTGCCTGTGCATTCATGTCTTGCACTGTGTTCTCATTTGCTACCAGAAGCTCTATCTGGCACTGTCAGCACTTGAATAGAGGTGCTTCATCTTTGCCAGGTTCAGGACAAAATCCCAAGCAATTCAGCGGCAGCTGAACCCATGCTGACAACAACCCTAAGGCACTGACACTTTTGGGGTCTGTACAGGCACACAGACAGATCTTAAAAAACAAGCAATCAGGTAAGTAAATCCCTCAGCAACTTTTCTAAGGAAAGAGATAGTAACAAAATTTTATAGACTGTATGGGCTTTAAGTTGACTAACAGAGGTCATCTGGTTCATTCCTGACAGGGGAGAGCACTCAGATGCTACCACAGTAAAGAAAGATATTGCACAGAACAGGATTTTTAACTACAGGCTGTCAGGCTGAATTACATTTTTTTGTTAAATTCCAAGTAGCTGTTCTGAGGAAGTTCAAGTCCATAACAGGTGGTAGCAGGAACCGAGGACTCCGGTGTTTAATTTGTTGCATACTCACTTTCTGAGATTTAAGAGCACAAAGGAACCACTAAAGAAAGTCAGACTTGCCCGACAAAGCTATCAATGCTATATGAAGTAAAGGTGCATGTCTGACTGTATAACACGTGTAAAATAATAAAATAATATATAGTCTTAACACAGGGTTTTCTCCCACCCTGAAGCACAGGCCTTGGGAAGAAAAGAATGCATGTTAACCACATATTCTAGGAAAGAGTTTCCTTGGGCTCCCAAGATTTTTTGTCAGTTTGAAAGATGAATATCCCATTCCCAATGGACTGCTTTAATAAATTCAATTGCTAAGAAAATAATAACAAAAAGCAAGGACTCCAAGCCTACCTTTCAAGGATCTTAACTCTGAACTGACAAAACTAATATGAAAATCATATCCAAAATTAATTGGAAACAATCAATTATGCACTAGCTTTTATTCCCATAAAAGCCAAGCTAGTGAGAAGAGATAGAACAAGTGAGGGACTGACTGATGTAAAAATAAACCACTCCTGCTATAACCAAATATAATTTTAAGGTGCCTGTGCATTTGCATTATACTACAGCTCAATTCTCATCTGTCACTTCAGGAGCATTTTTAATGTGTTTTTCTCCATATTCTTCTCTGGAATCAGGACAGCAGAAGGGATTTTCCTTTTGGTTTCTGGGCAAACATGGACTCTGCCACAGAGCAAAGGTGTGGCACCTTTCCTCAACACATGACCCCTAAGAGGAAGATGTGTTTTGGACATTTGGTTGTTGCTTCAGTTCCCTGCAATCCCCCTGTTTTTGCACAGCAAGGAGGTGGCTGATGAGCTTGGTTCTGATTCACAGGGTGGCACAAGGGCCTGTGAGTTCCTAACACTGCTAGAGATAACCCTCACTTCAAATGGGATTTTAAAGTGCATGGGAAAGCCTGTGGTTACATTTAAAACCTTTTCCTGGCCAAAGGCTACTACTGCCACTGTGTATGCCCCTCCCCAGGGGACTATGTCTGGAGTTACTTTAATTCAGCAATAAATTTGCCTCCTTTCCTCATTTTTGAGCCTCATCCTACTCCTCAAGAAGAACTGTACAGGCAAACCACAGAGCAAGTAATGCAGGCAGACTCAGAAGCAAACCAGAAATGCTGCTGCTCAGAAATCATGCAGGAACTGGGGCCACAGCCCAGGAAAGCTCTGGTTTTTGCCATAATCTGCAATTTCTCATCAGGAAACCATGTCCTGGCTGTAGCTTTACCACAGGACATTGCATGGTTTTTATAGCTGGATCTGACAACTTCTCAGTGCAGCCTTCCCTCCAAGCAAGATGCTACAGCAGTTTTTGTAGGATGGCCTGAACCAACACCTTTCCAGGATCATGCTCATCCTAAATTCACCTGTGCTCCAGGGTGGACAGGAGCACCAATTTTGAGTGTTCTTTGCCAACGTTTCTGCAGCCAGCAATTTTCATGGCAGCACCTCCATTTGGAGAGCATCATTTGTTGGGTTCTGCAGGGTCTCAGCCAGGCTGTTGCCTCAGGAAATCACCATGGCACCAGACAAATGGCTTTCAGGGAAAAGCACCTAGATGCTGGCATGCAAGTCAGCTCAACCATTTTGACATTGGCCATTAATGTGGGTTCAGACTGAAAGAAATCCAATTTTTCATAATAAGGAAATCCTGAAAATAATTAGTCTGGCCCCAAAATAAATGTCCATTTGGTTCAAACAAAGCCCACTTTTGCTGAATTGTGACTATTTTTTCAATTAGTGACAGATTAATAAAGGGCAGAAGGAAAGAAGAAATGGTGAATAAGCATTTCGTGCAAAGAAATAGAGTATTTTAGTTTAAAAATGCTATACAAACCCCACCCCCCCTACCCCCCAGCAAGGTCTGAAACTCATCTCTGCTAAATGCTTTTATTTTGACAAATGACCATTTTCTAGGAGAGGGTCAGCCACCAGCTGTGCTGGCATAAGGCAGAACTATGTTCATAGGACCCACTGCCCAAAAATAATAACTACATCGGTACCCAGCACTGAAATAAGCAAAAAGCAGAAGATCAAAGGTGACAAATAATGAAAGAGGAAACACTAGGTCAAGTAAATCTGCTACAGACACTCAGGCTCAAGTAGTCTGTCTCTTGGATCAGGCAAAAAGTGTTTTAAACTACTAACTCACAGAAGGACTAAGCGTGTCAGATAATTAGCCCTTTATGCAAAAAGCCATTGATTTCTGACTTGGCCAGTGATTTGTTTTGCACTGGAAGAGTTTGAAACAGCAAACCAGAGTACAGAGAGCAAATAGAGCACCAGCAATATTATCAGATACCTGTGTTCCCCGGGACACAAAAGGAAGGGTATATCTAAAGGCACACCCAGGCAGTAC
Source organism: Corvus moneduloides (assembly GCF_009650955.1). NCBI lineage: Eukaryota > Metazoa > Chordata > Aves > Passeriformes > Corvidae > Corvus > Corvus moneduloides. Next base: position 5,970,211 of record NC_045477.1, on the reverse strand, counting down.
AAAACACTGCACACAGGCGAGTTGTACGAGTTGTACAGATGTCTTTTTAAAAAAATCTACCAGACTGTGAAGGAAAAGGGTGGTTTTACTTCTCAAGGTGCCTGTCTTCATTAATCAGCCTCGCAGCACTGCTGCCATCTCCACAGGCTACACATCCAACAGCTACACCCTCAGTCACACGTCCGTGGGCCTAGACCCACTGACTCTAGAATTTAATGGAAAGCATGCTTTCAGCATATTTTTGTGATCCTGAAGAGAAGTTGCCTGCCTTCTGTTCTTAAAACAAATGGGATTGTTCCAGATTTTCAGAATATCAGGTATTTATTTCATAACAGTGGTGTATTACAGTGATGTATGTTTACAATAAAAAATGCTGAAGTGATGTATTTCCTAATTACATTCTCAAAGAATTCACATCCAATACCAGCATCTCAACCTCCTCCCAAAAGTAATAATAGGGGTCCTCTCTGCTAGCCTGGGAGGGAAAATAAGCCCACAAGTCATAGGAAATTATATTTAAAATTCTTTCTAGAGGGTAAAGTGCCCTCTTAGGTGGCTCTTGAATAAATGGAAAGGACCCCACAGGAATCCTGCCGTTAATTGTGACAGGCTTTGGATCTGTCCCTATTGTTTCATTAAAAACGGGAAATAAGTCTTGTCTACTCAGATAATTTGAACCATACTGTAGCTATGCAAGTATAATTCACTGCAGTCCGAGCCTCCTGTGGGGATAGAGGCATAAATTCATATTATGTGAAAGGGACATAATCCATAACTGCATCCACAAGATGGCTCTGGCCAGAACAACATTTATTGATCAGAAAACCACCTGCCTTCCCCCTTCCCAACTCAGTCATGCACATGGCACAGCAGCTGTTCATCAGGGGCCTTCTTTCCCACACTCCTCCTAATTTGTGCCTATCACCCATCAGCATGCACACAGAGCTCTTCAGCTCCCATTTGCAAGGCCTCTCTGCTAATCCAGAAAGCCAGGACATTAAAAAAAAAAAAAAAAAGCTATTAAATACGTGAGCAAAAAAAAAAAAAAAGGGCAAGCAGCCAACATATTTCACATAGACTTGAATTGCTGATGCTACTTCTGCATATGGCCTGCGCTCCTCACAATGGGCACCTCTGACAGATTGCTTAAAAGTGAGGAAGTGCTTGAGTGCCTAACAGAAGGACACGTTTTTAAATACAAAAAAGAAAAAAGAAACCATGGGAAAAAGACCTTGACTGGTTGCCTTCTGATCTGAGCACCCCAGAGAGCTTGTGGAGGCCTTCACCTGGGAGATATCCAAAAGCTGTCTGGACAGAGTCCTGAGCAGTCAAGTCCAGGTGATGATGTTTGAGCAGGAAAGTTGAACAATGTGACATTCAGGGGTCCTTTCTAATGTCATTCTGTGAAAAATCTGACTTAGCCCAAGTCCATACAGGTCTTCAGAGCCATCTCCAATATTCTGAACAAAAGCATTAACTGGACATGTACCATGATTATTTCCAAAGCACTGTCTCTTCTTCTCTCCCCCACTAAAATTCAAAGTTGCCTCCTATGAGCTTTAAAGATTGTTTTGAAAAAACTAGCCAAAAATAGACACATGTTGTGCATAGCCCTACAGAGCTTCCAGCCAAGCAAATTATAGTCTGGGGTGGATGAAGGAAGCTGAACCAAAACATATCTCTGTACAAAATGCTTGTGGCTTAGCAAAAGTGGTCTTTTTCTTTCCTCTCATGGTTAAAATATATTGTGTTATGAGCCAGTGTCATGCTATGGAGCACAGAGGAAAAACCGTACTGGTCTTTTAAACAGAGAGTTGTGGGACCAAAGCTAATTCACAGAAAATTCCAAATACCTTTGAAAAGGAAGAGTTACATTGCTGTCTATCTTCAGATGTCTGACAATGGCCTCATACTAAATTTTATCATCACGGTCATAACATTATATTATATATATGTACACCATTGTGCATTTTAACAGCATTCAGAGACAGGGAGAGGAGAAAACATCTCTGAATTCTGACCAGAGCCCATGCCAAGCAAAATCAAAGTGTCAAGTTTTACTCTCGAACCAACCAACAAACAGGTTCAGCTGCAGGTTTTGCTGGTTCAGAACACAACCAGATTATTTCAGGTACAGATATTTGAATAGCACAGAGTTCAATGCAGACCAAAACCCACCCATACTTTGGCCTGACCCCACTAAAGCCAGTCTGTGTGGCTTCCAGTGCCCTGGGTCCCCCATGTCCCTGGCTACATTGTGATCAGCCCCCAGAAAGGGGTTTTTAATGCCTTAGGTTCATACTTAAGATCTCAACTCGATCTCTCTGGTTTATCATCCAGACATGAAAGCCTGTGTCTTTCAGTAAGGGAAATGCTGAACAATTCATATTGGTATGAGCAATTTCTGCTATGAAAATGGCCTAGATACTATGAAGTTTCCAGTTATCTTCCATAAGAAAATCTGTATCACCAAATGCAGCTGAGGGCTCAAGCAAGCATCAATAATCTTTGTATTGTGCACCAAACTGGAAATAATTTTTTGCCCCTGAGGGTCAGGTGTGCCACAAGCCACTTGGCTGACCACCCTCGTACAGACAGGTCACATTTTGTAAGGTTCCTCACACAAAGTCTTTGGGCAGCCTAATTAAAGTATTTGCACAAATCATATGGCCTTAAATTCTGGTTTGGCACCTCACCCCCTTGCATTCCTAGTGTTGAATAGCTGGCTGTGATTTTCACTCCATTTCATATTAAAGGTGCCAGAATACAACTCTAGGAGGAAGCACTGGAGAGAATATAGAGTCTGCGTATTTTTAATAGGCAGATATTACTCCATGTACCGTCCTTCATGGATTTGTGTAGTACTGCATTTGCATATCCTCAAAACAAAGAATTTTTTAAAAGTAAACAAATAAATAAATATCAAATCTTGTACTTCTCGTGCACAGTCACCATCCAAGTCCACTTGGACCAACATCCATCCTCTCTCAGCAATCTCTGTTCCTTGCTTTAGATTTTTAAGACTTAACAGCAAAAGAAAAATCTTTTAGCACAATTAAAAGACGCTAAACCAAAATGACCACAGCTCAGCTTTAAGACTGATGTCTGAAAAATTCAAGAGTTTCAATGTTCAGCATGGCTTCCTCTAGGTAAACATGGCTGGGGAGGGGGAGCTACAGTTCTTTTTTGTTTGCTTGCTTTTTAATTGGTGCAATAGTCGAGCAGATATATGAGCAAAAGCTTTCTCAGAGCATCTCATGTCTTGTGCTACACTATATTCTGTGACCACTTCAGAGGCAGCCAACTGGTTTTAATCATCCCAGTAGGAGACCATCTCATTCCTAGCAGAAAAGCTTCAGGAAAAAAAAAAAAGGGAAAACAAAATTTAAAAAATGAGAAAAACTCCGAGCTGGCAAAGACACCATTATTCAGATAAAGTTTTACACTGGGTCCATCTATTCATTCATTGCTGAATGCTGTCTCGTAGGAGCCAGTTTATGCAGAGAGAACAAGAGTCACCTCAGAGTCCTTCCCAGCACCTCCAGAGAATGTTTTCGCTTGCTTAGGGCTGTGCATGAGCAACTGCTCAGCACAGAGTGACAGATGGATTTGTCTGAAAGGTCTCTCTGCACCACCAACATGAAAGGGGCTGCTCTGGGCCAAACTACAAGTTGAAGGCATTTAGTTCACAGCTAAAATCCAATTATATATATATATAAAGAAAATATATTTATAAATGTATTATCCATAAATACATAATCTCTCAATGTCTCATGTATTGGGAGAGTCTGTACTGCCCCAGCTCTGGCCACAGTCAGTTCCCTGCCTTCCCTCATTTCTGTCTCAGTGGAACAAGAGTTGGATTTCTCATCCTGAAATGGGACTTAGGTCACATCCTGGGGGCAAGGGAGGGCCAGGCCAGAGCAAAGGAGTGTCACTGGGACAGTGGTGACCCTCAACACTGACTCCAGCACTTTTTAAGCTCCTCTGATTTATGCCAGCAGTTTGGTTTTCCTTTGAAGAGGATGACTTTAAAGTTCCCCTCAGCCTCCCATTAAGCAATTAAACCACATCTTCTATTCTCACAATCTGTTGGATGTTTTAAACAGATTTATTTCTACGAAATGAGTCACTGAAGGTGAAATGATTTCCCATCCTGGAAAGTATTATCTCCCTAGAGTACCTAGACAAGCTCCAGTGTAATTTTCTACACCCCGTGCCTGCAGTACTCTTGTTGAAACATCTGAGGCCCAAATTTATGCTGGAACATGTGCAATAGGAGACAAAATTTGGCTCCCCAAGTGTGAAATAGTTTAGTTGTCTACTGACTCTACATCAAAAAAAAGAAAAAATCATCAGCTTCTTGGGAAGGATTAATTTTAAAAACTTAAAGTAGTAAAGAGGTGAGGAGAGAGAAAAAAGAAAAGAAAAAACCACTTCATTTTTTACACAGTCAATATCCCTTCATAATGCTCTGTTGAAAACACTGACATGCGATAAACTTCTTTTGCCCCAAAATAAAGCAAATATTTTTCTGCTATCTTGAATTTCTCTTTCATCTTCCTAGCTAATGTTTATAAAGCATTTGTTGACACAACCAGGCTTAATTACAATTTACAGGAGCAATCCTCGTCACACCATCTGAATTCAGGCACCTCTGACAGCCAGCAGACGCTATGTTCTGCATTTGACTGGAGCAGCAGCAGCTTTGATGCTCATTTTCAATCCATATTTAAAAGGAGACCAGACTTAGCCTCCCAATACTCTGATAAAAATGAAAACAGATATCATTCAATGAGATTTTAATCTCCAGTTCAAGCAAAACCAAAACTGTTTCGGGGATCCTGCAGGACTCTCAGCTGACAAGGGGTGGCTGCTCCTGCTGCACATTCCCAGCCGGGCCGCCCGTGCTGTCACCCAAGCCAGGGGGAAGGCAGCTTTCCTAAGGGTCCAGCCAAACCTGCACCACAAAACCCCTGCTGACAACCCCAGGCATTTGATTCCAAGCATGGTGACATTTTCCTGGCTCAGAAATGTGTGTATGTGAATATTGCTGGTGGTTAAAGAGAGTAAATCACCAAGACCCATGGTCTTCATATGCAGCAGAGAATGAATTGTTGTGGAAGATGGGAATAGTGGGATCACACATCCCTCTGTTCCACCACTGCGAGACACCACAGTGTCCCAGTGACCAGCACAGAACCTGCTTCCCCCCTGCAGGACCACATCAGCTCTTACCCCCCAGCTTTGCTCATCCTTCCAGCCTCCCGCCGCACATTCCTCCCACCCATCATAAACACGGAGAGCAAAGCCCAGGGATTTTGCTGAACAGAGCTCTGAGTGGAGGGGATAAAGCTGTAGGACCTGATACCCCACTACATGAAAGCAAAAGATGCCAAAGTCTTAAAGTACTTTGGCAGAGAGCTCGCTCTGTATAACTAAGAATGCAAGCTCTGTGGTTAGTTTAATCCCTGGAATAGCTCTGCAGATTTCTGAGTAATATTGCACAGGGCAAGTTTGGCTGTAATTTTTTTTATATATCTTTAAATTATTTATTGGTGTACAGCCCTTTCTTTTCTTTATATAAGCTTTCTTCTAAAACATACAGGAGAAGTGAGACAAGCAAGTATCTGTCTGAAAACAACTTCCACTGTAAAAATTTTGAATCCTGGGAGAGAAATTAGTTCTTGTAGCTGCCCAAGCAGCCATGCAGCCCCATCTAGAAAGGATACATCTGCTGCCTCAAGGAGTTTTTCAAGGAAAAGGGCATTCAAAAACTTTTTATTAGTTTTATTAGTATTTTTATTGCCATTAATTGATTCTGAAGCTGTCAGACCTGCACCAAGCTGTTTCTGCATTATTGTCACTCTGCTGTGTCCAGAGAAATAACGTCAGGACAGAGACGGAGTAGAAGGGAGAATTGGAGTTGCAGGAGTGGGACAGATGAGTTGGAGTTATTACAGGGTATTTCAGAAATATTCTCTATTTTCCCCTTTTCTTCAAACACAGGCTTAACATCTGAATACAAAACTTTAGTTTAACAGAGAAAAGGGAGAGAAATGGTTTATGATTTCCATATGTTTTGGTACCTTTAAAATAAAGGCATGGTAATACTTAAATTGTGTTAAGCTTCAAACAGCTGGTACTGTGTTTGTTACTATAATCATCTCTCTAATTATAGTGGAATGTGACAAAAAAAAAATTAAAAAAGGGGGTTGCTTTGACAGCTCTGCACTCAGGGCTCCCAACAGGCCACCAATTAGAACCTGGAAAAAGGAAGGAACTTATAAAAACTAATGGCTGCTCAGCAATGGGATATAGGCTTATTTTTGTTATAAAAGTACTTTTTTTCCCCCTACAAAAAATCTAGGCTCCTTTAGCTACAGCAACTTTATTTAGGTCACATTCATGATATATAAACAAAATTAAAGATCTTTTTGTCAGTCAACACTTCTCTTCTGTTTTTCCAATTATATCCCCTGGTTTCTATAAACATGCAAAACCTGTCATGAGCCTAAAAGTGAGTTCCTGATGATAAACGAAGATATTCTGATTTCCAAAAGTCCATGATCGGTCTGAAGGGTTTTAGTCAGTGGTTCTGTGTAAATTTGCACAAAATGATCCAAGTCCCACAGCATTCAGAGAACAGGTTTACAACGCACTCATCCAGCCTCTATCCACTGGTGACCCATTTCTTCTCTCTCAGACTCAGTGACACCTCCCATGCTTAAGGCAGTAAAAACCCATATGTATACACACACTATATATAAACAATATAACACACACAATAATGCTGAGCACCCTCAGTGTTATTTAAGGCAGCTTAAAAAACAACACACAGAATGAGATGTAGAACGTGGTCCACTAAGGAAGTCAGTTATCCCAGTGCAAGGTTTAATCCAGCTGCACAGAGGTTAATGGGTATCTTTTCCCTCACTCCAGTGCAGTTGGATTTGGCTTAATTACTTTCTCTGTAATGAAAACAGCTTTTTACCCCCGCTTCATTTCTTTTACCACTGCTCTGTAGCTTCCATACCTTGTCTTTTCCACCACCCTGTTGTTGACATTTTAAAATAGAATTACATTTCCAATGTACAAGCACAATAGTATGTGAATTCAAAACTCATTTAAGTGAAGGCAAATAAATCTTTTCAAATGTTTTCAGATCTTGGTTTTGGTGCTTGTCTGAGTCTATCCCACAATACTTGGAAATTCAATTTTCTGTTTTGAAATTACACAGAATGTTTTTCCACAGAGAAGACTTGCCTAGGAAGTTCAAAGAAAGCCAAGTTTGAACAGGCATTTTTTATTTTTAAATCCCTGCATTGAGGATATTTGTACCCAGAAGCTCTGCTCAATGACAGCTGCACAATGAGAGCCTCAGCTGGAGGAAGGGTTTTGCTGGTATTGTCTGTCATTTCAAAGTGAGATGGTTCTAGCAAGAACCACTTATCTATGAACACACATGGCACACAAGTAATTCTGGCCTCCTATCGAAAAGAATCCTTTTAATTTGGCATTTGCAAACACGACTCCTGATGGGAGAGGTTCCTCTTTTTGGTGGGGGGTTGATTGGTTGTTCAGTGGCTTAATCCTACTTTACTTAAGAGCAAAGATTCTGATTCAGCCAAGGACTTGTGCCTAAATGCAATCACTCATATAAGCTATACACTTGCCCCAAGTTTTGATGATGGCCTGAAAGGCTGTAAATTTATAAAAGAAAAATACACTTACAGTTTATACTCAAATATGTTTGAAAAAATATATAGGGAGTAACCAAACTGATCTCTCAATAAGGTTTTTCTACCAGCATTTTCTTCAGTTCTTTAAGGCTCCCATTTTCCATGAATTTCTTACTCCATTTTGTCTAGATATGATAAAACCCACACATCTTTGAATGCCTTGTAATGAAAATCAAAAGTAATGGCCTCTTGAAGGTGTACATGGTTGATTTCAGTGCTTTCAATATTAGTATTAAAGGAGAGAATGTACACAAGAGATGAGAATGTCATCTTGAATACCTGCTACAATTTAGACTATGCTACAAAAGTTACATCAGTTAGGTTGTCTCATTGGCCCATCAGTTATTAGCATGGAATAAATGTTTAATTGCTCCATTTCTCTTCATGGCATACCTTTGGTCACCAAAGTTTTTGTATTTATATCTGCAGCTACAGCAGTGGAAGACATTTCCTGAGAGAAATCACAGAAATTTAAAATGGGTATTAATTTTTAATCACTCACTCTTTTCTTACCATTGCACGTAGCAGGCATTCAGAGAATACATCCTTGAAACAGCTCTAATACGTGTTTCCTATTATTTCAAACATTGCAACAGGCATCCAGAAATCTCTGCAAGGATCTTAAAGCTTATCAAGATGCCTTCCTACACGGTAACATTCTTTCCAGTTTCTGCTGTGAAGTTAAAGTCCATCTGGTTTTGGAACCCTAGCTTCTGAAAGCAGTTAATTAGTTCATGTAGATTTTCCATTAGTGATCTCACTGAACAGACTGAAATTGCTCTCAGAAACTAGCATTGTATTCTTCCACACTCTGCAGCTTCTTTCCTGCTCCCATGCAGCCCTGTGACAGTGATTCAAAAATTATTTGTGGTGCACAAGAGTAAAACCCTTTCCTTTATCAAAAGATACTTTGGCCTTACTAAGGCCTTGATTGCTAAGGAAGCTGCACCAGGCTGGCTTCTGAAGTTGATATTCATGATACATAAAATTTTAATCTAAAAGTTTAATCCAAAAGAGATAATCCCACTACAGCTACAAGGCAAACTTGTATAAAGCCACTTGGTGAGCCCTTTTGCCACCCAGATCTTTGTCACTTGTCCCTGACAGGTTGCCTCCAGGGACGTGCTGTGTGCTCAGCCTGTCCTACCCACCGAGCCAGGCACGTCAGCTTGGCTGTGCTTATCTCCTAACAAATATAAACCTAGAGCAACACAACATCCCAATGGCTTACAACATTTTCTGAGCTTCAAACCCAGCTCTGGTGTAAGAGGTTACTCTCCAACATGAACAAAGCACAAGGCTCAAAAAGAGCTAGGCATGCAAAGGGTATTTTTTCCTCTTTTCAAGCATGTAAGACTGTATATTTCCACTAAACCTCCTGGAGATGGACTGATACATCAGAGATTTCCATGCAACTAGTTAAATCATGGTTTCTATTTGTTTCACACAGACAGAGCTACAAGAAAAAAAAAAATTAAAAAACCCACTGCAAATAACAATAACACAGAAACCATGTCAGAGAGGGAATCTGGTCTGCTGGCTTTCTCTAATCATGCTGCAGCCAGTCAAAAGAGGTTCAAACAGGATCTTTCCAGAACAAAAACCCAAAAAGTGATAAACAACAACACTGATAGAAATGACAGAGTGGGGAGGGTTTGAACACATTCAGTGAAACCTTTGCCAGAAAAGGCTGACATCTCAAAGAACACCTGGAACGGGACATGATGATCCACACCCCAGGATGGTGGCACGGATGGCAGCACGAGGCTGGGCGGTCCCTTCGTTCAGCCCTGCCCCCGCTGGCAGCCTTCCCCAGAAGCAGAGCTGTGCACAGGCTGCTCCCGAGCACCACCTTTCCTGGTGTTTCAGGTCTAGCTCAGGGAAGCTATCCCACACAGCAAGCTGTCTCCTCACTTCAAAAGTTATACAACTTCCATTCTTTCCCCTGCTGCATTCCCCTTCCTGCACACACACACAGTTTTTGACCAATGTAAGAATTTCCTTTTTAAGGCCACTTCTGAGACCACACTGTGCACCTCTACTGGGGTAACAAGTTGGTTATAATAGCACTGATTTATTCTGCAGTGTTAAAAGGATCATGTTAAAAAATTAAATTCTCAAAGCAAACCAAAGAGTGCTGTAAAAGCAGATACAGGTAAAGCACTCAGCTTTACTGAATGACCAGTTTCATAGTAAGTTACATCATTACCCATTTCACCTCCTGCTCAACAGCTTTCCCCAGCCTTGTTTCCCAGCTTGAATTCTCTAGATGAGATCAGCTGTTCATATCCAGTTCATAAACAGCTGGAGAGATTTACCCTGCTGTGAATGAGACTTTGTTTGTGTCACTCAGGACAATTAGCTCAATCTTAATTCCTCTGTTAAGGACAGAAAAGCAGCCTGCTGAAAGAGTGCACACAAGACCTAAATACATATACAGGTGTCCTCAAAGTAGTTTGTAAATATGAGAGCCTGTACATAGTTTTTAAGGGTAGATTTACAGCGTAAATCCCTAGATCTTAAAAAAATGAAGACAAAACCTCTACAGGTATATTCAGTCCAAAGCCATTTGCTTTCACTGTGGTTCATACAGCTACTTTTCATGTTAGCAGTTTGGTGCCAGCAAAAATGCTATTGCCTTCAATAATAATTAGAGAGGTGGCAGCAAGGGTGTTCTAATTAAAGCGGATTTAACTTTTGTATGTTAATTACTCACAGTTAGTATCAATCAAGTAGAGGAATAATGGGGTCGTTTCACATTTAAATCACAGACGCTTCAAGCATAAGCTGCCTTAGAGGAAATTACCTTGTAATTTAACAGTGTTATTAATAATTGCTTGTAAATGGTAACAGCCAAGCTGTTGCTCAGGCTGTGCCTAGTGGTTGCAATTATAACCATCCACACAAAAACTGACAGAGGTAAATTCTAAATAATCCTTTCTCAGGGTTTCAATCTGCTCATTTTGTTTACATCTCCTGCCTTCGTAATTAATGTTATCCATCTTTGCCCATCAGCCAGACATTCGTTTCGCAGGGCACTACGATGTGCTGTTTCACCACACCATCCCTGCCTGTGCTCACCTGCCTCCTGACAGCAGGGGGACCTCCCTGTTCTCCCAGCTGCTCTCAGCTGCACTTACAGGCAATTTTTCCAGCGTAAAGACCTGCTTCTACATGCAGCAGTTAACACAGAGTGAGACTACAGTGTGAGAACTAATTGATAATATTGTCCACTGACACATTTCAACTTCCTTTTGCCTGTGCAGTCTCTATTTAGAGTCTAAATACATAACCAAGCAACTGGTACATGTTGTCCACAGAAAATAAAATAGATACTTATCTTCATAATGAGCTTAAATCCTTAAGTTATGGGTAGTTTTTTTCTGAAGGGGTGGAGAGAATGTGCGTGCATCTCACAATTAGATAGGAGTAGCTTGGGAAAGCAGATCAAAATTAATATCAAAATGCTGTTTACCTTCAGCTGAGCTATAATTTTACTCAAGGACTCTGGCAGCAGGAGATCTTGTGCTGTCTTACCCATTCCAAGAAACACTGTTATTGTGCATCCACCAAAATAAAAGACTGCACCCCTTAAAGAATTCAATGCAAATGAAATCTTCTCTAAAAATTCCCAAGAGGAAAAGAATATTTTTTAAAAATGGATAGGAAGAACCTCTAATCTGCAAGACTGCATGATTGCCTCAGTAAAGAAACTAAATACATAAGTACAACAAAACACAGCAAACACATCATGGTGTGCCTCTAAGCTTCCTCTTACTTAAGGATCTCAGGTAACTTTTGAAAGTTTTCCTAAATGAGCAGCTGCAGGAAAGTTACTGCAAAGCCAAGTAACATCTTCAACTTCAGCAACAGAATCACAGAAGATATGACCCACATATCAGCTTTAGCTGATTTCAGTGCTCCTGGCCAGACCCTACTGAAACAAAGAAGGCCATTTCACTGGTGAAAAGATAGATGAAAACTTACCTGAGTTGTAGTCTTTTCTCAGGAATGGTCTGGTGAAATACAACAAAATCTCTTTCTTCAGCTTGGTCAGCAGTCAGCTCAACTATGAATTTCTATGTAATTACTCTGAAATCAAGCTTTTCTGTATCTTACAACACACTGATCACAAAGTATAATGTTCATTTCTATCCTGGAACTGAACTCTCCTTTGACAATGCTCACTCAGTGAGCCAACACCTATAAAACCAGAGCAGCATCCATCACTCTGTGTTTCCTAACCACTGTTTCCTCCCTCCAGACATTACATCAGGGGTGCTAAGAAGTCTGTCCATATTCAGCTGTGTACTGAGAATGGCAACACCTGTTACAGGGCTCTGATGTGCACAAAACACCCAGAATCAAGGGTGGTACTGCTTTTTTTTGGATAACTTTTGGATAACTGCTTTAATAACTTTTGGTATTAAAGCACTTCCATAATAGGACAGAAAGAACAAAGTGGAGGAATTGTTTTGCTGAACTTCTGGGAAGTTTTCACAGACAGCTTCCTCTTAGTGAGTCAGTTTATAGGGAGAGGGAGAAAACATAACCTGAGAACTGTTTTCTTGTACCCATTTGAACTTTTAGAAGCCATGACTAGGGTAGGAATATGGAGACAAACAGATATGGCCGAGGAGCAGCACTGACAGAGCTGCACTCCTGTACAGCTCCTGGCTCTTCGCAGGGGTTGTGTAAAGCTGAGTCTTTTTCAGAGGCTGAGCACTGCTCGTAGCAGACACAAATTGCGTTTGGATCCCACAACACTTTCTCTACCATTTGTTTTCGGATAGTCTCACGTTGCTCTCTCCTTGAAATGTCCCACATGTCATTTCAGAGCTCAGTAAGTTGCTCTCTCTTAAGGCACTTTTTTTTCCTGAGATTTATTTCAGGTTCTCTCCTTCCTTGAGCCTCTTGTGCTTTTCTCAAGAAGGGACAGGAAATGCTACAGATGCACCTGCTCAGAGATCACAGTAAAGCACTTGCAGCTTCCCATATGGGAATTAATCTCTTAATTAACAGACAGCAGAAAACCACATGAAAAAGTATAGCTCTGAGAGACCAGGCCAGCATTTTGTATCCTTTTTTCATGTATAATTTACAAAGATAGTGCTGGGCAGCAAAGGAATAAAGTGAATATTTGCCTTTTTTTTTTTTTTTTCCCAGAGCTTGAAAGAAAGCAGTGTAGAAAGCAGATCTCCTGAATCAGCATCCTGCTGGGCGGGCTGGATGCAGCTCCCTCACCTCACTCACACTGCTCGGTGTGGGATGCGACCCATAGCAATGGCACATCTGTCCCGAGGAGTCTGGCAGAGCCAGGGACAGCAGGATGCTGGGGATGATTTTCTGCCTTTTGGCCTCTTTTATGCTCTTTAACGTCAGCGTTAAGTGAGTGTGAATGAGCACAAGCAGTGCTGAGTGGGGACATTTCACACCCACTTGGTGCAGGAGCAAAGAACTGTGCAAAGTGCAGAGCAGGGAGCACAACACACCCTTCACGAAATCCTGCTGAGGCTGTGAATAGTACTCGAGGAAATGATCCCTCGGTGACAGCGAGTTTTGATGCACTTAAACCTAAATCTTGTTCCTCTTTCCAACAGGAGTGTACTTTCCAGATTAATGAGAGTGACGCGAGAGTAGGATTTGGCCTCTGTTCTGTGTGTCCTACCCTTTCGGGGCTCCCTGCCATAATATTGCAAATACATCTCTGATTTTTTTGGGTTTCCTGTTGAAGTTAGGATCCGGGCCCCCAAAATGGGTGGGGGGAAATAACCCAAAATAACTGAAACATCTCCAGGCCTTTCCCTTCCTCCCACAGTAGCCAAATTATGCCAACTGCAGCAGCAGAGTCCCATTTTACCTGGATCCAAAGATGAATGGGAAGCTGGGTCTTCTGAGCTATAATTGAGGACAAATATCTGATAAACCATTTCCAAAATTGCTTTCAATTTGTGCTGTTGTACAACACATCCAGTAACCACAGAATAACAGGAGTGCAACTCAATTTTTGTGCACTGCAAGGGTTCAGATGGCTTAATGATAGATAATAGCTCACAGTTCACAAATGTCTTCTTCTCTTAGGTTTAGCTTAGTTCAAGAACATTCTGTCTACAGATATAGACAGTCAAATTATTTGGGGGTTAAAAATACAATGTGGATAAACACCAATATGACAGTGTCGGCCACAGGAGATGGAAATGATACCTGATTGTCACTTCAGAGCAGAAAATTACACCTCCCAGTGACTTCATAGTATTAGCAGTCTCAAAACTAATGATGAAAAGGACAAAAGCTTTATTGTTAACTGTCTTAGCCCATGTTGCTGATGTTAATATTGAAAGACCCCAAACAACAAACCAACATACAACATCACAGCAGAAATCTCCCACTAAATGGAAAAAAACAGGTATCAGGAAGCCCAGCAGTCATAAACTTCAATTTGATAACTAAGAATTGCACTCTTTATGCAAAGACACTGAGGCATGTAAGAAGATTTGAGTTTTAGATCACTTTGGAAACTCATTTATGGTTCCTGAAGATGGCCAGCTTGGTGCAAGCACACTGAATGGCCACTCTTTTGAAGACCAACAACAAAAGCACTAGCAGCAAGATGCACAAGCTCCCAGCGGTGGATCCAGCTCTCGAAGACTGAATCCCTGCAGCAAGGCCTGCTTTCAAAAGCAGTCATAGTGCTGGTATCCCCAAGGAGCCACTAGTGTTGGCCATGAAGCAACAATCTCACCCCTGCTGGGAGGGCTTGAGTCACAGCTCCTGGTGTCCCTCCTAGAAAGCTCTGCTTCCAGCCCTTTTTCATTGGCTGCTGTTGTTAATGATGGGGCCATAAATTAAAGTGGATTATAAAAGCAGTATGTCATGACAGGTACTGGAAGCGATGGCTGCAGCCTCTGCCATGTGGTGTGACAGTCACCAAGCGCTGCCAATGTGATGTATTGTGACTATCAGTTGGAGAGGCACCCCCTCATGCCAAAACCAACAGGGTCTCAACTGAGGCCCAGCAGAAGCAGTACATAATTCAGTGAATAATTCTCTCAGAAAAGCCCTTGAGTATGGCTAAATAATGACCTTGTTTACCTCATTTAGCCCCAAGTTCTCCAAGTATGAGTTGGCCATGAAGAGCTCTTGTGCTCTCTGATATCTAGCTGGGACAACGTGTCCCGTCTTTGTTTTCAGCCATCAGGCTTGTGTCAAACACACCCTGACAGCTGCAAAATTTTTTGGTGAAAACAATAATTCCACTTTTCCTTTCCATCTGCCTGCAGATGGTTTAAATCTGACCCATCAAACAGCAAAGAAAAAAAACAAAAAAAAAAAAAGGAAAAGTAATATTCCAGCTGAAATGAAATTATAATGATTACTGATTTCATATATCTCATGAAATCTCAGGCCTGAGATTTGCATAAGAGTCTTTGTAATGGTGAATTAAACTGTGCACAGGAGAACTGGAGGTTTTATCAGTGGATCTGGGTTCTCTATACTTCCTCTCAGACCTCTGCAAGCTAGCAAACAGCCACATGAAAAATAATCAGCAGAGTCTGTCACGGATGACAGCTGCATCTTCTCCCTCACTAGGGAGAACCTTTGTCAAGAACCACAGAAGTGCAGCCCAAAATATTACAAGGGAATTGTTTCTGAAGGGACAGATTTGAAGCTTGAGGAACTTAGTTTCAATGTTAAGTTTCTCCATGCTTCAAATCCAAATAAAAAAAGAAAAATTGATATAATTCCCTTTTTTTTATCAACTCCTGCACCACAAACACTGTTTTGCAAGTGCCCACTGTGAATGCTGAGTTTGTTCATCAAGGTTTTGCTTGTCAGGCACTGTCCAACCGGTTTCAGTGCATGTTTGACAGGACCAGCACACACTGCAAAGTATCATAGACACAAAGCAACTAAAAGAAATTCCTTTCTGCCAGTGATCTGGGGGTGAAGAACGAAATGCTGTGTCTTCTCGTGCTGGTCTCACCACAACGTGCGGGCATCGGATGGAGGAGGAAAGAAAGAAGTTCAGTGTTCTGTTCTTGAGTTGTTTCTGGCTCTCTGTTTGGCTCACCGAAATCTGGCACAAGTAGTGTTTTCTGGTCTTTTGATGTCTACTTTCATACAGAGAGCAACTATTTCTCCATCACAGAAGAGAACAGAAAACCAGGCCATATAGGAGCCATAAAAAAGTAAAATTTTTTCAGTCATGGGCTTTAACAGTGGCTTCAAAAATTTTACTACATCATCCAGACTGGTTGCAATTTCTGGTCATTTCAAGGTAAAACTGGTGGTGGCATATATGCAAGTCACAGGAAGATTTTATGTGGGGTAAGAGCCAAGGAAACAAGAGTTCAGGAATGTGTCACTCTGTAAAGTAGGAGAATGTAGAATTAAGGAATTGCAAATTGCTGTAGATTGCCAGAGTGTTCATCCCCACGGTGACGGGGACACCGGTAAGGTGACATTACAGCACAGGCCAGGTGATGATGAGGTTCAGTACCAGATCTCATAAAGATCTCCTTAAGCCTGGTCACAGAGAAATCTCAGTGACAGCAAGGCAAAGAGGCCAGCTAACACTGCCTGCCTGGGAGCAAGGAGAATGAGCAGCAGCAAATCTGTGTAGGATGCACTTAGACTATTTCCATGGACAGAGTAAATGGGACTTTTCCTGAGGGAGCCAGAAGGTCTCCTGAGCTGCTCTGCTTCCACTTTGTCCTTCACCCAGGCTGCTGTTCCTGTCAAGCACTTCCCTTTTTTGTCACTGAAACCACCAAGCAAACAGAAAGAGCTTCCATTTGTTCTGCACCTTTGGACATCTACACATCCAAGTGTCCCAGCTGATGGACAGGAGAAACTCAGTGTGCACACAGAAGTGTGACACAGAGCTGCTGCTCCATGGGCCTGGACATCCACACTGCCAGACAGCCAGGAGTTTGGAACACTGCCCTTAAAGCAGTGGGAGTGGAAAACAAGAGCAAGGAAAGAGGTGGAAAAAACTCAGTAAAAACAACAGGTGGCTAAGTCACACCAAATATCCTGTAGAACTTGGAAGTGGTACAGTTACTACGCATAGAGGATGAATTACCCTCTGGAAGGGTGTCTAAAAAGCAGCATAATGGTCAATTTAAAAAAATATGTTAAGAGTTTCGGTGATTTTTTTTTTTCTTCTCACTGCAGTGCTCCCTAAGCCTGATGCAGGGATGTAGGCTTCAACTCTCCCTGGCTAAATAAAGGCTAAATTGAGGTTGCAAAACTGTCTTCCTCTCCTAAGCAACAGATCCAGCTCAGGAAATTGAGCTCCATGCGCGGGTGACTAACGCTGTTGTCACGCTCGTTACGTGGCGCTGCCTAAGGACGGCTCCGCTCTCCCACTGCCCCTCCTGAAGGGTCAAGCTCAACCAGACCCAGCACTGTCCCACCTCTGGTGGAAAGGGGTTCCTGTGTGCTGCACTCAGGTGCCCTGTGGAAAGCAGTTCCCCCGTTCACTAAGAGGTTCTTCACAGAATTTCAGTCAGACTTCAGGGGATCACTCCAGCCCATCCAGCCTCCTCCCTCTCAGTCCAGTGGGAATCACAGATTATCTTGGAACAGACACAGATGCTTAAAAAAAGACAGGATGATGGAAAAAAACATTACAGAGAGCCTCCTCACGTGAGCAATGAGTACACCCCACAGCTGTTAGCTTTGTTTTGCATATTTTACATATTTACATACACAAGATATTTCCAAACATCCTTGTGTTTATTTAAAACTCCATCAGAAACATGTCTGGCAAAACAGATCCAGTGCAAATATATTTACTGGATGACACTTCCCTGCATTGTTTTTAAAATGCATTAGGGGTCCAAGGCTCAAAAAAAAAAAAAAAAAGGAAAAAAGTCATACTTTTCTAAATGAGGAACACCTAACTGTAATCCTTCAGTATTCACCTTACAGCAAAGGCCTTCAGCCAAACAGTCTGCAAATGAATGAAGCAACACTTCTGAAACAAGGGCAGCTGCTACATTAAAGAAAGGGCTTTTTCTGCTCACATGTCACACATGCCAGTTGCTTATGGGTGGGTGGTGGGGGTGGGCTGGAATGGCAATAAATCCTTCGAAGGAAAGGCTGAATAGCCCTCCTCAGATGGTGTAGGGCAGTTTAAAAAAACCCCATTTCAAGATCAGAAAGGGGATGTGGGTGTAGGTGTGTGCCTCCTCCTAAAAGCATATCCTAGCTTAAAAACAGGCAGTGGCACCCACGTGCACGCTCATCTTCAGGGAGTATTAACTCACCTCCAGAAAAGGTCAGATCACCGCCTGACAAAGTGCTGTACCATAAACATTTCTGCTTTTTCTTTGTACAACATCCTTTCTCTCCCAGCCCAGCCAGCCAGGAAGGGCACTGGGTAGCCCCACTGCCCACAGTCACTCTCTGAGGGCACGACACACCTGGAAAGCCACAGAAAAGAGCATAGGGATGACTTCTCACATCTTCCCCCAGTTAGAAAACCAAGGGGATCATGGGCTGACTGCTGCTCCACATTACCTTGTCAAGCTGCCTTGTCAGGTGGAGCAGGGGTCTGTCCCTCAGCGCCAAGGGATTAACTTCTCCACAAAAGCAAACCAGAAAGTAAAGGGCGCAGAGCGAGCAGGGGTATTTGTGCAATTTGTGGCATTCCCATTCAGCATGGGCTCTGTTGCTCACAAATCAGACAGGGCAGTGCAGGAAAAGCACACCAGCAAGTAGGGAAGATTTATCCGGACTGCCACCCCAAAAGGGCTTCACTGATGGAGTTCTACAGAAGCTTCCTCATTGGCTTCTACACACATGCCAAAAAATAAGTGCATACCTTTTACATTGGCCATTTGAGAGAGACCAGGGAGTTTCCCACTGAGAAACTGGCTTCCTTAAAGTTGAATTTTCTCTTTAGCCATCTCCATCAGAAAAGAATAGAGTGCTATTCTTAAAAGGGAACAGATTTTTTGGTTTTGGCCAGAGATAGAAATCTTTGTTGCTATATTTGGCTTCCAATGCAGGACTCTCTGCTTGCTGGTGGGAGGAGGAAATTAGAGCTGGTGTTACTCATAACTAAATGGGCACGAAAAACAAACCATCTCCCTTTGAACATCGGTGCTACTATGGGCATTCACGTAACAAATCATTTTCAAAGCCTGTGATACCTCTGTACATGCAACAGCCAACATCAAAACTTTATTACCGACTCATTTTCCCATAGTGATAAACTGTTGCAGATGTACAGTTATTGTCAAGGCAAACACATTGGTGCAGTTCCTGGTGTTGGTTTGTTGTTTCGGGTTTTTTTTAATATAATTTCTTACTTGTCTTCAAAGAAAGCAAAAGTGATATTTTGGAGACAGTTACTGGAAGGCTGTGGCATCCAGCCCCCCTCCTCCTCCTCCTCCTAGCAGCCCCAAAAAAGAAATCAGCTAAATTACTCGGCATCCCAGCCCAACGCACAGCTCAGCCGTGAGGAATTCTCACCAGATGTCTTGGTCCCCACCCAGCCTCCCACATCACGCAGGCAGCATAAACCCTCTGAGCCCGAGGTCCTGCCAGGACGGCCAGCCCCACCATGCCTGGAATGTCCATGACAGGCAGGTGACACCCCTGTCCCACCAGGGACACCCAGCCACAGCCACCCCAGCCACGCTTGTCTGCCCCGTCAGCACAGAGGAGTTCAGTCCCACTCCTCTCCTTTCTTGTGACCTTCCCCTGTGCAAGGTGGATTGAGCACCAGAGGCTACCCAGCTAGATCCTGGCTCTGAAGGAAGTACCGCTCCCATGCACCCTTCTAGGGCCCAGTTTCCAGTTGGTAACACACAAAACAAGATTTATCCGGATGTAACTGGTAAGATTCTCCACAGGTGTTAAGTTCACTAAAGCCAACGGAGTGCCAGTGATTGGAGTGGATCATTGTAAATAAAATCCATCACAAAACAATGTATAACTTCCCCTGCTTTCATGTCTTGATGCCATGAGAGTACATGGTTATTTCTCACCTGGAAACCCAGGTGAGAGGTTATTTCTCACCTGGGTTTATTTCTCACCTGGAAACCCAGGTGAGGTTATTTCTCACCTGGAAACCCAGGTGTGCGGCAATGCAGCTGGAGACCAGCTCTGGCAAGAGCAGAAGCTACAGAGAGAACAAAAAGCACTTCAGGTATCCCACTCCCCAGATTAGCACACTCCTGCTTCCTTAAAGCACATTTCTCTCTGTGGGTAACTGTGGTTGTCTTAAAGCAAAGGGGTCCCATGCCTCTTCTCACTGACTAAACCACGGTGTGCACACCTTACTTCAAAGAAATTTTCTGCAGTGCTTATCCTACGTTTTCCTTCCAAATTTCTAAGTCCTCACATTATTCTGGTATTTTTTGACAGCTGTCACATCCCACTCCAGATCATTCATCATGAGGCATTATTTATTTTCCAGCAGTCCGCATCCCATCTTCATCTCCGCTGTCCAAGGAGATTGTTCCTGTCCCAAGAGCTCCCAACCCCATTCTCTCCTACAGAAAGCTTTTTGAACCCTCTCTTCTCCTTTCCTGGCCTCCCTCTCCCGGAGTTATTGGCTGACAGCTCTCCACACCTCTTTCTCACAGCCTGAGAAAGAAGAGCACAGTGACTCTGCACAAAGTACCGTGCTCACTGTCTGGTCCAGGAAAGAGGGCCTGGAGCGGGATGTATGGGAAAAATCCTGCTCATCTCCCGATGCTCTGAAACAGAGCACATCCCATATGGTCAGGATCTTCAGAGGATTTTGCAACTAAATGCTTAACAGCTCCCTGCTGATTGCGTGCAAGTGGCAATTTTTCAAAAGCTGAGTGCTTGGCCAAAGCTTGGAGGTTTTTTTTCCCCTACTGTTGGAGCAGTAAATGATGTATCTGTGACCAAAACACCAAACCTTCAGCCCTCGAGCCAGAACACAGACATGCAAACATTTCTTAATTAAACAGTTGTAAAATAATTTTAGCAAGGGCAGTTACCTCCTTAGCAGGAATTACTGAACTTTGCCAAAAAAAATCAATTTGAGGTAAATAACTTGCATGGAAAATCCCTGCCTGATGACTGTCAAAACTGCCAGGAAACGATAAAATTAAAAAAGCCTTACACTAAGAAGTCTCAGGTTGTGATTCCACTAGGTCTGATTGTAAAATGGTGTTAATGTAATTTAAAAAAAGATATTCAGAATAAAAGAGAACATTGTAGCATAAGCACTTGACAGCATCTGAAAAGGCAAGCCTGTGCCTTCATGAGATCTCTGCTTGAAATCCCTTCAATTCAAGGCTTTCGCTCTGTTTAATTTTAGTACAGAACCAGTTTAGAACACTTGTTTTACAACGTTTTCAACAGAAGACAAATCCTTGGCTCTAAAAATTAATCTCGTGCAAAGAATAGAAACTCAGGATGCAGAAATTCACAAAGAGATTTATGAGTTCGCCAGTTGCATAAGAATAAAAAGAAAGAATTAGCTAATTGTTGAGAAATACAGACCAAACCAAAAATGCTACATAAAAAATATAACAATAAAATTCACATTAAATTATTTATTCAGTAATAAACAGTGACACTTTTTCTTTATATAAAGCCCCCCCCCCCCTCAGTTTTGATGAGAGAGGCAAAAATTGCAAAAATTTCAATGGAGTTTTGAGGGAAGCAAGGTGATGAAACAGGTGGGGGGAAGAGAGGGACCCTGATTTGACTGATGGTTTTAAGCAACAGCTACAAAGAGCGAGCAGGGAAAGTGCAGCACAGTTCTGCAGATACTTCAGTCAATTACTGTAAACCTCAACTCCTATAAACACTGCTTGTCTATAGGTACCAAATACCTGAGCCCCAGCTCACCAGAATCAATGCTGGACCAGCCCCCAGGCCACCACTGGACTGCAATTCAGGCTTTCAAGACTGGTCCAAACCATCTCGACGCCACTGAAGGTTTCCAAGGACACTGAAGGGAGGAAACAGCTTCTATAGGCAAATGGCCATGGTGCACAGCTGATTTATCTTAGAGGCTTGAGCCTTTGAGCAGGTGCACAAAATTACTGGGGTGTTTTAATTACCCCCATCCCTAAACTTTCTTCATTGGGAGCTTAAAAAAAAAAAAAAAAAACAAACAAATGGTGCATTTCCCAGGGAACTCCAGCCCAGCTTTCATAGGTCCCCCCTGCGGTGTTGTGGAGACTGCACAGCAAGAACAGGGAGAGGGTCACAGGCACTGAGCAGACCAAGGGCAGCTAAAACATGGCTTTCCAGGGACAGCTACTATTCCCTTTGGCAACCAGTTCACCCCATAAGAACAAACCTCCTAACACAGCCTAAATTTAGTACACTGACCAGTGTCTGCCCAATCATGTACCTACAATTTTGGAGAGGATCATCTCTGCTCTCAGCTCCACCAGATCAACTTTTCCAAGACCTCTCCTGCCTCTCCTGGATTTTGAATTTGCTCAGGCAAGAGACCCTTACTTTTTAAAGGGACATCTCCCTGCACCACAACTCTCAGATTGTGCCCATAGGGCTAATATGTAAAAGCAGTATTTATTTTTAAATACCTTCCCACTTTACATGAGATTTTAGTTCCAAATAACATGCATCAACTTTTTAAAAACCCACACACAAACAATATTTATCATCCACATACCCTTTAGAAGCTCAAAGGCTGACAAACTAAAACCAAGAATTCCACTTGAAAAATAGGTATCTTTCTAAATTGTTTATAAGGAGATATATATATTGCTGGTCCATTGATATGGAACAAAAGCTTGTACCTGAAATGAAATAAAATAATCTTATTCAGAGATAGGCTTGTCTGCTGAATGGCAACATACTGCATCTCTCCACATTGCTGATTCCATGGTCATCTTTACAGATACAAATCAGGTGATTTGAAAGAGTTTGGTTTTTTTTTTTTTTGATGTGTTTTGGTTGTGCTGTTTTGGGGGTTTTTTTTAACAAGCATGGAAAAATCCTATTCACACCTGAGTTAACAGAGAATGAAATAAAATGCCTACATTTTCCATCTCAGATGAGACTTGGTGAAGTCATTCACTTTATCTCCAAAGGACATACGAGAGTGGAATGGAGGGAACCAGGTATAGCTACACGTGGATGTGTATAAATATATTTGTAGAGAAATATAAACATACACATGAAGAATTGTGGGAGGGGGACAGCAAGACATAAGTAACAGCCTGGAAGCAGAAAGGCTGGGTGCAGCAAGGCAACTCTAAGGTCAGGTGGGGGGAAATGTGACACTCCCCTCCCAGAAAACTCTGCTCTCTGAAAGCTGTGATGAGAGATCTGCTCATGAAAGTGTTTTGATGCAGGTGTGGATGATGGAGAGAAAACTGCCATTCACTGAGGACCACCTGAACTTGTGTGTCTGGTGAGAACAGGAATCAGAACAGAGTCCATTTTACTACTGCCAAGTGCAGCTTATTCAGCTCTCCAGAATTCCAGCCTCCTGGGCAGTCAGTGGCTGCACTATTCCATCTGCTTGTTGGGATGGCAATGAGCTGCTGAAAAAAACTAGCATCTGCCTCTCAAAAAGTGGTGGACAGCTTGAGCCCTCACAGTCTTCAAATGAAGACATAAAAATTGATGGCAGATTTCTCAACATTAACAGGAATAAAATAAAATCCTGGACAACTTTAAGGAGGTCAGTATTTTGAGTTTCTTGAAATAAAACAATAATTTCCCTATGTTCTCCTAGAAACAGTGACAGAGTACAACATGTTTTATAAGCCCTCTCAAAATGAATCATCCACTTTCTTGGGACAGCATCAGAACACGCCACATAAAAAGAATGAAACAACTCCTTTAGTAATGCAGTAAGACACACAACTTATCTGTGACCTGATTTCAAGGGCCTTTTTTTCCTATCTGCAGAAACATGACCAGTCTCAACCTTTCCATTCTTTCTCTCTGCCATCAATTCCCCACCACTGCAGCATTGCAGTCGAGAGCTCCCTCCTCTTCCAAGAGCAAAACCATGGCAGCATCTGCTTCTCATAAGCACTTCTGTGCGTGTGTGTGAGCGTGCATGTACGGGGAAGAGGGAGAGAAGGAAATCTGCTGAATTGAACTTAAAAGTTTGTCACAGAGAAGGGTTTGTTTTTTTTCCTTTTCCATCCCTCAAATTGTAGAACACAGAAGTAGGGCTACTGCTACACACTTAGGCTTTTACTTCCAGCTCACTTGCTAGCACAAGGGACAGTTAGTGACTGAGGGGAAAGAAGAATTTGTTTCACTTTCAAAGTCAGCACACTGGTGCATGAATGGCTACAGATGACAGCCGGTTTTTATTGGCACTTGTCTCCCAGAGTGCGCAGAAGTTCCTCCAGCTCACTCCCAGGTTCAGCAGTGGAAACTGGGTGCAGAACAGCAGTCCTGGAGGTGGAAGAGGCAACAGCTTCCCCACTTCTTCATCCCCACTTACCAACAACTCAGTGATACAATCCAGAAAGAGATTCCAGTGCAAACTGTGGGCCTGTTTCTTTCCTGTCCCCTTTTGCTTTGACACCTATAGGGAACCAGAGGAGGTCCCCTGCAGCACAAGCTTG
Organism: Corvus moneduloides; assembly: GCF_009650955.1. Lineage (NCBI taxonomy): Eukaryota > Metazoa > Chordata > Aves > Passeriformes > Corvidae > Corvus > Corvus moneduloides. The sequence goes on along the minus strand of NC_045477.1, from coordinate 5,945,907 downwards.
TGAAGGGGAAGCCAGTGAGCAGACTGCTCTTGTTAGGCTTTAAACTGTTTCAGGAAGTCAAACACACCTCAAAAAGAAATGCTGCCTTTTCTTTGCTTCCCCTGCCACCCAAACACTCCATCCCTGAAGTTCAAATTTCCACCTTTGCCAAGTCCAGAGGAAAATAAAAAACAAATCAGATTTTTTTTTCCCCTCACAGTATTTCTAATACTGTCAACATTCCTAAGTCAGAACTCAGATATTTCCTGAACTGTATTGTCCTGATAAGAAAGTGAACTGTGGCAGCTGGTACACCACTCCCTCTCACACAGTTTTCCCACTGCATTATGAATTTATTGACAAATCGAGGAGCTAGCTCCACCAAGGCAGCAATAATATGTAGAACTGTCATGAGAGTGAAACTTATTGAGAGAAAGAAATACTGATGGACTACAAAGACAAGGAAAAAACCCCACCACATTTAATTCATCATCCCAACACAGAGACTACAACGTTATTATTTTAAAGCAATATTTAAGCATAGTCCATTCAGCATTTATACGCTGTCTAAAACTTCAAATCAGCAAGGTAGGGACTTAAGGGTCTTGCCAAATTGTGATATAATCCTAATGCCTCCAATGCCAGCATGTCAAGCCCTCTCCCTTGACAAAGGAGAATGCTCAACACCTCATAAGATCAAATTCAAAAAGCCTGGAGGGAAGCAGCAGTGCAAGGAAGGAGCCCTGAACCTCGGAGTGGCATGCACTTCCCAACGCCCCCCCTCCCCTTTCACACACAGATCCATGTGGTCTCCACCTGACAAAACTATATTTACAATGCTCAGTGCCTTAAAATTAAACTCTTTCTTATCTCAGCCATGTGTTCGTATCTTGGTTTTTCCACTCGGCCGGTGCGTCTTTCAAACAGGGATGTCTGAGAGCAGTGGTGACAGAAATGTAACGCTTTGTAAGAGCCTCAGGAAATATTACAGAGGGACCCTGAGTGCACAGAGCAGGAAGGCAACATCTCTGAGCAACAGCCAGGATCCAGCAACCCAGGTCCTGATCCCGGGCCCACCTCAGTCCCATCTAAGCAGACGCTGACACTTGGAGTCCCCAAGGGCTGGGCACGGAGACTGACCCAGCTCCAGCCCACGGCTGCCCAGGGTGACCTCACAGCCCTTACTCAGGATTTGATCACCCTGGCTCCAACTAAAGCCTTTATTATGCACGTCAGACCCAAGGCCCAGGCCAGGGGGGCTTCCCAAGCACAAGGCTGTGGTTCCATGTGGCCATGGTGCTTTTCCAAGGCCAGGCCCTGGCCCTGGCAGCCACCAAGCCCCGGTGTGTGCACGCTCAGCACGTGCAGCTGGTTACGAAACTGCAGAGCTGCAGCTGGGGTCCAGCAAGCCCCACAGCACAGCCGAGGTCAGGCAAACACATTCTGAAGTCAACAGGAGTTGAGAATGGTAGTGCTTTCCTTGAGCTGCTCAGCACATGGATCAGGCCAGTCGAAATGCTTTGGTTTCCACAAGCCACACATTTTTATAAACCTGGATTTTTTTCTTTTTTTCCCTGAATATTGATGTTGTAAGTTACCACCTTGAAATGGCTTACCTGAAGTCCTGCCTGTACGATTGTACTGATATTTATGAGCACTATGAGGGGCCTGCAACATAACCCACAGGGCACTGGGTTCAACAGCTTCAATGGATCATAGATGAGGCCCATATTCGTGTCTGATTTAAGAGTATTTGGTCCATTTTGAAAGAATGGATGAGTTGGAAATGCAGTTCTGTAACTTCAAGCTTTGCTCTATACTAAAGGTGTTTGCAAGCTTCCGACAATCAGCACAGCACAAAACCACCTTTAGAAGCAAGAAAAACAAAAACACTTTTACTATAATCTAACACCGGGAAAAAATATTTGGCTGAAACTTCAGGTGCGAATTATACTTGCTTAGGCTAGAACAAAAGGACAAAAACATCAGAATCTAGTAGTGTGGAAACAAAGGCGTTTAGCTCTTTAAAAAGAAAGGAAAGATAGACATTTGAGGTAACAAACAAAAAAACCCAAAATGCACAAACACATCACAAAATAGCATTTTATACATTTTTGCCAGTGCTTCTCTGAGAGCAAGTTCTTTAAACAGAACTTAACAATTTTACAATTTTTTTTAAAAAAATATGTCATCCTAAAATAGCCCATCAATCCTTACCCAAACTTTCTGTATTTCTACAAAAATAGATGCACAAAGAGCTACAAAATACTGTATTCCTGAAAGAAGGCGCACTGTAGTCAAGGGAGAGTCTTTTTCCTGACTATTGAGACTGTTCATAAAAATATCAAGCTGAACAAAACGAAACACTGTTAAAGGAGCAGAAAGGAGTTAGGTTGCCCAGCTGCAGCAGGCTCAGATGAGGAAAGAAAGAAAAGTTAGGTTTCTGGTTTTCTTCCAACACTGTGGGACCCATAAACGGCCTTACAAATAAAAGGCTCAATAGCAAAACCAGAATAGTTTTGGCTCTTCATCTTCATGTGTGTCCTTTGCTCCACGCAGAAGGAGTCAACCACTGCTGTATCACCCGCCCAGCTCTGCCGACTCCAGCTCTAGCTGGTCTTAATTGCTCTGCACTTCAGAACCAAGCAGTTTCCTTGCTCTTGTCCTGATGCTGTAGACCTACATTTCAGAAGAGAAAAGGGAAATAATTAATATTAGTAAATGCTAGTTAAATTAATAAATTCGATGGTTTTTTTCTTCCCCCTCCCCCAAGCAACTGAAGTAAACACGTTTTGATTAAAAAAATAAATAAACAAAGAAAAATGAAAATTAAAAAAACCCCACAATATAACAGTTTAAAGGACTTGTTAGCAACAGTGTTACTGCTCCAAACTTTTCAGTTTATGAGAGGTAAGATTAAACCACAGTGAAGTTTGATTCTGGCTCAGGGAGCTCAGAAATGGTGATAAAATTCCTGTACGCACTTCCTTGGTTTGAGCTAATGCGGAGCATGGCACGGAGTGAAAAACCCCTCCAGAAAGGTCTGCATCAATTATCCAGTATGCAGCAGAGCAAATTGCCTGCCAGAGGCCAGCCACAGACACCATCTCCTCTAGAAAAGGCCTGAGACACTTCAGGACTTCACAGTTTCTGTGGCATTTTTACCTCAAAGAGGAGGGAGGGAAAATGTTCCTGCAACATGCGAAAAACCCCAAACAATTTCACCTACAGAGTGTAAGATTTTCAGCCAAGAATGGCTAGTGCTTCCACATGGGAAAAATTAATGGTTTTCAGCTTGCATTTGTTATAAGTTCCTCTAACATTTTCCTTTGTAAAAAGTGAGGACTATCTAATAAATGTGGTGCTGTGTTGTGGCTTTAGCATTATAGACTTGGAACTTGTGTTATAATCTGGGATTTCTCTGCTCCAGAGGGATTCAATCTCCTCTAGATTCACACCTAACAGGGCGTAAACCTCAAATCCAGACAAGAGACGGGGAGGTGAGGATTACATTTCCCAAAGATACATTCTTGCTCATTTATAGGGAAAGTAAAGGAGAGAGATGCAGGCACGTATATTTAGAGGTAGTAAGGCACTCAAGTCTCAACCATTTAAAACCTGCCCCTCGGTATTTTGAGGCAAGTAAACCACGTTTCACGAAATGAAGGTCCATTTCCCACTATAAATCATCATTCCTACACCGAGAGCAAAGCTCTACTGTGTCATCCTATACACTGCCCTGTGTACCAAGGCACCTGACCTGCTAAGAATTTAGGGTTAATTTCACCACTAGCTAACTCCAGGCCTCAATGATGTTGTAACCATCAGAGCTCCATGTTCATTTGATGTTCACCCTGCGAAAATTGGCAGATCCATGTGCTAGGCATGAATCTCGTTTCCATATCCAGTCACACAGTGAAACACGAAAGAAAACCCGTAAGTTTTCAGAAAGCCTAACAGGCATGGAGGGTTCAGATCTGACAGCTACCTCCTTGCATTAAGAGTACAAACAGTTAAATATTTAATGATGATCAACACTTGAGAGCTGAGCTGCAAAGCAATTAGCACTCACATAAAAGATGAGAGCATATGGCTCTATCCATGTGAGGATTCCCAAGCAGGGTACAAACACGTGTGTGTCCAGAAGTGAAGGGACAGGGAAAGCAGAGCCCACAGGTGTGGTGCACCAAACCTTGTTTAGTGCTTTCTGCTCCATTTCACATGCACTTGTACCTATTTCTTCAGATTGGAAAACTGGGATATCCCTCAGCTAGAGCATGCCTATAAAAACATGCTCAGAGGCTCTTTATTCAATGAAGATGTCTCCTTGTTGCTTAAGAGCTATTTGTTTCCCTGGCAGCATTGTACACAGACAGTCATAATGAACTGCTGTTAGTTCCCTTCAAAGCTCCCTCAAAGTTAGTGATGACAATTTGGGCCTATTTTTCCCCTGCTGCTTCCAATTTTTTTAAACAAAGATGATAAAAAAAAAAGAAAAAAAAAAGGGGAGTCAGACTGCAGAAACCTTTCAGAGCATAAAAAAGTCATTTAAGTTCACCAGTAGAGCACTAAAGGACATCAGAGGCAATGGAAGCCTAGAAGAGAAACAGGTTATATGGTTCCTTGCAGCTTAAAAAAATGACGCACACACCTGTTTAAGAGATCTTCCACCTGACAGCAGCAAGTGGCAGAAGAGGAATAACCAGCTGAACAGGCACCTTCCTAGGCAGGTGTCTTTGCAAGACACAAATAACTCTTACAAGGAGGTTTAAGACATAGCTGTGGGCTCTACACAGCCAGAGAAAACAATCCAAAAAACCAAAGTTGCCCTATTTACATTTATGAATGCGAAACACTTTCCATGCCTTTTCCTCATTAAATTCCTATCTCCTTCAAGGCAAGGCCATCTGCAGTCGTAATACAGAAACCAAGGCCAACTCTGGTACTCACCCAGAGCTTCCACTTGCAGTGGAAGTGCTGCAGTGCTTTCCTCTTAGCAAGGACATCCTCACTTGCACTGCATGAGCCAACACTGCCACTCCAGCACAATTCCCCTTCCCTAGGACACCAACATTAGAGCTAATTGCCACAGAGACATTACGCAGGTTCTGTGGGAACATCTAACCAAATTTACTGAGTTGTGACAAACTTGGGGGATGTGTGTGAACAGAGACAAATGTACAGAAGGGATCGGACTGGCCCCTCAAATTCCAAATTCAATGTCTCGCACTGATGTACAGGCATTTCCAAAAGTGGAGTTTCCGTAGTAAGTCAGGACTAAAGGCTGTTGATTGATTCACCTAAATTTGAAATTATTCATCTCAATGTGCACAACTTTACAGGATAAAGAATGTGCACCTTAATTTTAATAGACTTACAGGCATCACTCATGCCAAAGTCCTGCTTTGCTTTTAGTGTGCTGGGGCTGCAGGAAGCCTCCTCCAGCACATCTGTCCCACAGCAGGACAGGATATCCTCCTGGGCTCTGCAACAGCCAGGCAAGTTGCTCTGCTCTCCTCCCCAGGGGCTGCCAGCACAGCCAGATCCCACTGCTCACCTGAAGGGCCTGGTGTGCAGGACAACCTCCCACCCTGCTCCTGAGGGATGCACTGATGGCTACAACCACCAGCAACACTGCAAGGTAGAAATTCCCCTCCTCAAGCTCTGATCTCAAGTGCTGGACGTGGCTTGTGCACCCTCAACGTGAGCAGGTGGCTTTAGTGGTGACACTGGATTATGGCTGCAGGCCTGAGCCAAAGGCAGCACTGGTGACAGCCCAACCTTGCTTTGCTTGACATCAGCAGAGCAAGGAACTGAGGCCGAAGCTCCAAACAATCTGTGCTTATTCCAATGTGATTATATCAATGCTTGATATGAAATGTACTTTTCTAGTGAGCATTGTAGCTTGTGCACTTTGGAAAGATGCTACACACCAGCAGACACAAACCTAACAGGTTTTAATAGCTCTTGATGCAGACCAGCATTTTCTTTAATGCCACTTGTACTGATACAGAAGCTTCTAAAAGGGTTAATTTGCAGCCTACACTGTGAGGATTAAGCCACATTTATGGCAATCAGGTAGCTAAATCCCTCTTCATCCCCCAAAACAGGACCATGTAAGTTCAAACAGATGTGCAAGACAGATCAATAGTTTGCCAGCTCTGTGAAGGGCGCTGTGCTGATGTCCCACACAATGTGTTCTGAAACATAAATTCCCAAACTACACTGTGCATGCACTGGGAACCTCCTCTTAACCTCTGAAGTGATTCAGCATCATCCATTCATGAGATCGATTATTTGGTTCAGCATGGCCGAGATGCAACGATGTAGCTGGAAGAGGCTAAGATTACAGCCAGCCTGCCCTGATCCCAACACTATCATTCCACATAATTCAGCGTGAGGAATTTTTCAAATGTTCCTATAATCATGTGACAGTAGCACAAGAAATGTGACCCATGGTAAGCAGGGGAAGAACCGGTTTGTATCTAAAGGATTCCAAAAAGCAACGTCTAGACCAAATGAACTTCTTTAACATAAATCACCTGAAACTCGTGGAATTTGATATATTAACAGCTCCACAGGTGATTTTCTCCAGGGATATACGAGCAAACACTTTCAGAACTGACATATTCTTGCCACTATGGCTTTACCCTACTCTGGAGAAACCACTTTATGTCACTAAAAGCCAGTTCACTCTCTCCAGGCCCTCGAGTTTGTAGCCTCTTGGCTGAGATAGCTGCTTCACGTTAGAGTGAGATGTAATGAAATCCTGTGTGATGTGGAGATTTATCCAGTATAATCCACTTTCCCTGGAGTGCAGATGAAGCAAGTGCTGGATGTGCCTCCGTGTGGTACTCGAGCAGGCCCCTCCTGTCCCCACACTGTCCCTGTGATGACACTGCTGGATGTGGACACAAAACACTGAGGCAATGAAGCTCCCTCTTCTCTCCACGCCTCAAGTGCCTGTAACCACAGCATTTGTCTCAACTGCATAAGCTGCAGGCAAGGCTGAAAAGGGAGCTTGGACTTCCTGCCCTTCCCAGCAAGCCTCTGCTTGGAAAGCACAGGAGAGATGAGTGTGCAGGGAAAGAGAGCAAATAATTGTAATGTCACAGGTTTCCACTGCCTGCTGTGTTTCACTGCTTGCACCCTTGTTTCCAGAACTGGGGCTGCCTAACAGGGTTTTGCTGTTGTGTTTCAGTGTGTGACCCCTTTGAATAGTCTCAAACAAGTGAGATGTTGGTCTGCTGAGATTCTCTGTCTCTTCAGCCATACATTTCTCCTCTTTCTTCTCCCTCACAGGAACTCATGGACTAAAACCCACACATCAAGCATGGGGGAGAAGTTAATAGTTCAGATCTTTTCCACTGCCTCCCACGCTGAGCAACCAAAAGACATGCAAGGCACTGCCAAATCAGGATCCTGACAAAAGCAGCACCCAGTTGTACCCCTCCACAGGGATTTCCACAAGGAGCAGGCAGCACCAAGCCAAAGCTGCGTTTGTTCTCTAAGGCAGTGCTAAGACCCAGAGTCCTTTTTGAGGTACTTGCTCTTTAAAGAGAAAAACAACTCACAGTCTAGGCTGGACTTGTACCTAAGCCAGGTAGTGGTTTTTCCTGACTTACAATTCCTCATGCAGTTAGTTCTCAGTTCCATCCCCAAAAGGTTTAGTCAAATACCAGGGCACTGCAGCTGGACTGCTGGGGTTGGTCCAGGGGGAAGCGTCCCTTAAACCAGCGGCAGTGACAGTCTGCTTGTGCTTCGGAGAACGCAGCTCACTCCCCTTACGGAATTTGTCACAAAGGAAAAACTCAAGACCCCAGTCTGGTTAGACTATCATTCTGTACCCAAAAGCATAAAATATAATTATTCTTGTCTCGCTGGTATAGCTGGAAATGTTATTCATACATAAATTGTCCAGTGTTAAGAATCCTAATAAGCATTTTCTTAATTTCACTGACATCAAGACAACAAGTGGCACAGTATTTAGGAGAGATTATTGGTTCCCAGTTGCTTTAAAAGGAAGAGAGGGAGATCTGTATTAGGTTCATAGTATTTCATCTTTACGAAACAGCTTTTTTTTCTCCACCCATTTTTGTCCCCCTGCCCACTAATCAAGGCAAAGAAGTGCTTCTCACACATGGAACCAGTCAGAGAGAGCTATCCAAAAGGGAGACAGATACTTTAAGGAAAAGGGAACAAAGCTACAAACCTAGTGTTCCCTCAATCAGGTAACATACTGTCTTTAAGAAGTACTAATCTGCAAAGATCGCTGCTGGTGAGATAAATATCAAACAAAAAAAGGAGCCCTCGGTGGGGCCTATGAGCTCCAGGATGGACACACTGAGAACTGTCAGTCACCCATCACTTGACTGCAAGAAACTTCAAACACTGAGGGCTGCCAGGCTGCTCCTGATACTGAGACAAGAGCCTGCCACTCAAAGCTCACAGACACGGATGGAGCTCATGGTCTGCAGTTCATACTACAGACCTTGCAATAAAATGAATTTAACTCACAGGTCTCTGCCTAGACCCTATAATGTTTAGTCTGATGGTGAGCACAGCTCAACCAGCACCTCTACTCTCCATGTGACACCTGGATACTACAGAGGAAGGAAATGCTGAGCTGGTCCACCTCAAGATGCAATCCTCATGTACTGCAAGTTATTAGTTCATTGGAGTTGTATGCTGGTGAATGTACATATGAACTAGCTGAACAAGCTGAGAACTTTCCCATGGAACCATAATTAATATTTTCCCACAAGATTTAAACAAGAACAAACAAACAAACAAAAAATGCAGATCATGTCTCAACTCATCCAGCTTGAATGGGACCAAGGCAGACAAAGGTCTCTCAGCAAAAGACAGGTGAGAGCTGGATGTTTCACAGCTCACCTGCCCTGACAGCAATCACAGGAGGGATTCCCCCCTGAAAATACATTTGGACATGGCTCTGAGAACCAGCCCAGCTCCAGCTGCAGGGAGCTCACATCTCTGCTAAAACAAGCCACACACACAAAAAAAAAAAAAAATCAAACCGTCTTACCTGTATCAAAGCCGAAACTTGGCACAATGTCCACGGTTCCGTGAAAGGCTCCAGCCCAAGCTGAGGTAGCGCTGGTGACAGCAGCGGGGTCTGACTTTGTCACGTCACACTGAGGAGCAGGAATCCTGGCGGCGCGCACCGACGGCACCAGCAGGGAGCCGTAGCGGGGGTCACGGTGCGAGCCGGGATGGTGGTGGTGCATGTGGGGATGAGGGTGATGGCGGTGCATGTACACATCGTGCATGTGTGCATACGAAGGGCTCACCTGAGATGCTAAAGGGTAATGCCAGGACTCAGAGGCAGCAGGGGGAGGAGGTGGGGCAGTCTGGTGAAGGCCGTGTCCTGGCCAGCTGCTGGGGTCTGGTGTCGGGAAGGTGCCTGGTGCAGTCACGGGGAAATCGGGGTGTACTCCACTTAAGCAGGGTGGAGGAGGAGGCTGGTAAGAGCTGGTCCAGAACGAGGTTGGGAAACCGCTCCTCTGGCTTGAAATCGTTGAGCTTTCTGGTAGAAAGGAAAGAAGTGAAGCATAACTGAAGCTGAACAACACACTTCGTGAGAAAAACCCCACAATGATTTGCTACTCTCAAGTTTGTAACGCTGAACTTCAGCTTCCACAGTAACTACAGAATCACAGGACATCTGAAGCAGGAGGATTGTCTAGTCCAATTCCCCTGCTCAAGTGGGGTCACCTGGAGCAGGTTGTCCAGGACCATGTCCAGTCAGATTTTGAGTGAGATCCAAACACCACAGCCTCTCAAGAAAACTCCCCAAAAACAAAAACCAGCCTAAAAACCCCAACAAAACAAAAAGTTTTCTTGTATTCAGATGGAATTTCCTGTTTTCTAATCTCTGCCTATTGCCTCCTGTCCTGTCAGCAAGCATTGCTGAAGGGAGCCTGGCTCTCCCATCTTCATTCCCTCCCATCACGTTTTTATAAACATAAGATCCCCTCCAAGAAGACTTTTCTTCTTCAGGCCATAGAGTCAGAGCCCTCTCAGGACCTTGGTACAGGAATTGTGAGGAGAGGCTAACTCCTGCCCAGAGCAGAGCACATCATTTAGCACATCATTTAGAAAGGCAGCTGTTGTGGTTGCAAATGCTTCTGAGGAGAGAGAACCAGCTCACACTGCAGAACAAGAAACATTTGGCTAAAAGAATACCTGATCTTCTCAAACTAACTGCATGCTTTGATGGGATAAAGGTCATATCTAACCCAGCTTATGTTAGTAGTCCCTTACAGAATGCACCATGATGCCCTGTACCCAATAGGAGCATACAAGCAGAACCATCTCTGTAGCTCAAACAGGTTTTTGTCAGAAATAAGACTTGCTGCTTCTTACAGCTAGGACTCAGCTTATATTTAAATGGATTCCAGTACCTCTACATTATGAAATCACATTCTAAAAATTCCTCTTTTGAAGAAGCAGTTAGTGTTTTTGATGTGTAGGAAAGTCTTGGCATCTCCATTCTCACAATCCTCTTGGCCAGCTCATGCTAGAAAGTGCTGCTCCATGCAATATGTCTCAGCTCCAACAGGATTTTTTTTTGGTCAAAGATGGAAACATAAAAATACAGAACTTCGCCTCTGATGAAAGAACAGTCATAAAAATAGCCTATGGAGAAATAAAGCCAGGGAAGTTTAATATTTGATGAGGCAAGGAATCCTCTGCTCCTCATAACTTTTGTAGAAGTATTTTTTTTTTTTAAATCACCTTTTGTTTTGCTTTGTTTAATAAGCAGCTGGAACGAGACTTGGGTGAAGACACCACTGAGAATGAACAGATTTCTTCAAACACTCCTGCCTGCCTCTGAACTTTGCTTATACAAAAATATTTAGGGAACAAAAAACTTAAAAGTGTTTTCTGACTGCATCACTAGGACACCCATGTCTCTGTTTTAAAATCCACTAAAACAGAAATTCTTCCACACATCAGTTGGCTTTGATTTAGGCAGTTTATAGACTCTGATTAACTTCCAATATTGGAAACAAACTTTGCAATTGTACCATGGACAAATGCAGAGGATGCTTTGTGCCAAAATGCTTCAGAGGCTGCAAGCTTATCTGGCAAACTGCACCCCAACATGGTTTTCTTCAAAAGGTTGTGTTGTTTTTAGCAATGTATTTCTATTGCAATTCATGCTTGGAAACTGGAGAGAGCTTCAAGCATCTTATAGAAGCCCCAGCACTCCTCCAAAATTGGTATAGTTCCTTGTTTGTAAACCATTCATTGTAAAAAGGGATTACACTGAGATGGCGAGTGTGTATGGCTTGTGCTGTTGGCAGCAGGGCCAACACAAAAAAAAATAAAAAGCCAACTTCATGTCCAGTCTGTTGCTTAACAGAGGAGCACAGCTTGACAATGCTCTGCCAGTATTCTGAAAAATTAACCTCTGTAATCAAGTTTTTGAAAACTATCTGGCTGTTATCTACATGGAAAAGCCCTAAATCCAAAGCACTGCACTTCAAAAAGGCACAGAAAACCACAAAGTATCTGCAGGACAGCTTTAATAACAGGAGAGAGCACTTTAAATCACCGAATTTGCCAACATGAATTCATCCCAGATTGCATAACAGCTTGGCTTTGCCAGTCATGCAGGAGGTCTAGGCCACAGAAAACATTTTTGGTCATCTCCATTTTTCAAACCTGTGCAGGTTTCACAAAGCCATCGGTGCTGTCTGGCTCTGTCACGGACCAGCCCGCACTGGCATCACTGAGTGTGGCCACCCTCACTGGGGAAAGGTCAGTTCTGCCACTGGAGATACAGGCTCCATCCAGGTTATACAAACATGCAGGAAGATTTCACCCACCCCGAGTGTTCAGGGATACCTGGCCTCCATGGAACATGCTGAAACAGCCTTTTCCACACTGTCCTTGAGCAAGGAAAAAAATAAAAATAAAAAAATCTCTGTGCTTCCATGGCCTTTCGGGAGGCATTTAACAAAAACTGTCCGCCAAGAAAGATAATACAGTTACCACAATTTCCTACCCTAAGTACAGGGAGGCTGGGACAAGGCAACATCCCAGGGACCACGAAGTTGTAGCTGATGCAAATGCTCACGGTGGCCAACCCAAATGTTCATGGTGGCCAACCCAAATGTTCACAACACACACTGGAAATATGCCAGAGGTGCACACTGGGAGGGATAGAACATATAGAGCTTTCTCTAGTACAACATCAGCTCTCACTTAAGGCAAGAGGGGAGAAAAGTAAGAAAGAAAAACAACCCAACGCTTTCAGCAAGGAAAAACATGTTTATAAAAATACCATTAAGGTAACATTAGTGTCAAGGTATCATTAGCACCTGCAAAAGATTTCAGGCAGCTACACCTACAATTGAATATTCATATTACTTGAGCCTGTCATAAGGCTTTTTTATTTTATTAAAAAAACAGTTTTCAAATTAATTTTAGCCTAAACTGATCAGCAGTTTCAACATACAAATGATGAAAACTTGCTCTTTTCAGAACAACAGGTTCTACTTTTTGCACGTAAGCAAAATCCCTCCTCAGAACAAACAAAAAAACCCCCTGAAATATCACCTTAATGATAAAGTCAGAGTTTGCACTTTCATGAGAACACCTTAAAAAAAAAAAAGAAATAAAATAAGCACAAAAAGATTAAAAAAAAAAAGTTAAAATCATTGCTAATCCCTCCTTTCAGAGTGGAGAAAATGCAGTGAGCTGGGGAGCCAGTTCATGCTCACACATTTTCCACTGAAACCTGTACCTCCCAAAACAGCGATTGCAAAAGCGTTTTTCTTTCTCATTTATCTCTGAGTAAGAAACTGACAGCAATTCTGACTACCCATGAAGGTTATTTATGGAAGAACTCCAAGCTAATGATACTTTAACTTCTTTAGGTAATGGGATACAAATTCACATTCGTGTGCTGTAACTGAGCACCTTTGCCACCGTGCGTAAACCAGAAGACCAAGCTGTCAGCGTTGTTCCTTCTCCATTGTTTTCAAGCAGGAATATTTCAGAAACCTATTTGGGCCTGATAAAGCTCTCTTCTCTGAAGCAGAAAATGCCCTCAGCTCTCTCAGCACCCAGCAGCCTCCCCAGGGATTTCCATGACCCTTCAGCAGGTGCAGGGGAGGCACAGGGCGTATCTCCTTACTTTATTCCCGGAAGACGTTCAGGACACGCAGACCTCCATTCCCCACTGAGGGCATGGGGCACATGGGGTTAGGAGGCAGCATGGCTGGAGAACCCTCACACCAGGCCACCCATGTCCCCCGCAGAGTCCTCTGGGCATGGTTGTGAAACCACAGGGGGAGACAGGGAAAAACAACAGGGTATGTCTGAGGCCAAAGGGGAGACGCGCAACCCCACCCACGGAACGTCCCCAAGCTTGCTGAAGAGGGCTTGCTGTGGGCGTGGGGTCTCTGGGGACTGCCTTGATCCCATTGCTAAAACATTTATAGCCTGTCTGGGCCATTTATAAATGCTCCAGTCTCCTTTTTAGTAAGCATAGGTTCAATCCTGCTCTCAGTCGAGTCAACGGAAAATTTCCCATTAACGTTAATGGTCCCGGCTCAAGCCATAAATTCCTCTAGCTCCCCAGCCACTTCTACTGACCTCTGCTTAAACTTCCTCGGATTTGTCATCATCCTTCTGGAAAGCAAATCCTTCTGTGCTATTTTTCTCTTCACAGTTGTTTCCAAAAATCCCATCTCTCTTTAGGATCCGTGGCTTTCATCAACGCAGTCTCACCTCCACATCACTGACTAGGAACACCACTGCTCCTGCTCAGATCCCACCAGTATCTCTCTCACCAACCCAGTGTAAGGCCATTGCTCACCATGCTTAGATTGCATCCCTCTGCCAGTCCACATAAGGATGTGACCAGAAATAATGCAGCTGTGGGTAACTGAAAAAACACCCAGACTGCCACATCCAACAAAATGGAAACAGCATCTCACTGTTACACTTTTTCCTGTCACCAGTTCGGAAATCTCGTCTGTAAGGGCGACCTAGTGCCTCTGGCAAGATCTGCTCTTTGTCACATCAATACATGAAACGTATACAAGCATTTATGTGCATAACAAGAGGTAGGCGCTGGGACAGCGAGTAAATGCCTCACAGAACCTACCACATTTCTGCTCCCTGCTTGGAGGCAGAGTAATGTCAACCCCATTTTACACCCAGGAAGCCATAACATCATCTGTACCTCTCCCACAAGCAGGCTGCAATGGAAAGCACCACGTGGCTGCAGCCACAGGAGCCAGGGCTTGCCCCTCAGCCTACTCCATCCTGTGCTGGCTCCTCCCCACCTGGAAAGCAGCCGTGGACAAATCCTAATCACCTGGCAAAGTCACTCAAGAAGGTTTCCTTCATGTCCAAGGCCAGGATCCCAAACAGCTTTGCTCTTGCCTCACAGGCCAAGTTTCACACTTGGAGCTCGAAAAAAAAAAAGCCTCCAACCTTGCAGCAGACGTTTGTGAAGCCACGTGAGCTCTGCCCCCTCCCATCCAGCCCCTGGCAGAGACAGGATATGGCAGGAGCGGGAGACGCCTGCTCCTTCCATGCCTTTGGCTGCTCTCTCCCCCTTTAACACCTCAGATCACTCAACCCAAGAAGTTCCTCGGTTCTTGGAGATTTGAGGGGGATTTTTCCACCTCCACAGAGAAGTAAAATTTCAGCTGCAATGCAATGTCTGTTACTGCAATGCAGCCCAAGTCTTACCTCTCCACAGAGGATTCAGCCCTGCCTTGCTCTTGGAAAGGGCAGTCTCTGAATTGAAGCTACTGGCTTGGCTCAAAGCTCTTGAGAAGTGTTCATCCACCACTGAACCAATGTCTCCCTGGAAGTAAGTGAACAGGACGCAGCGAGAGTTCAGGTACTCCATCTCCGCAGGCTGGTCTTTCTCATCCTCCTCTTGCTTGCTGGGAAGGGTCACTTCCAGAGACTCCTGCATCTTGTTGTACACAGCTAACTTCTTCTGGGATCAGAAACAAAACAAACAAGAGATGTATCAGTGATGGCATTCAGTGGAAGCTCAACATATGGCTTCCTTAACAAAATATAACTGAATACATTGAATATTCATTACATGATTTAAGTTGGGCTACCAGGATATTTCACATTGGCATTTCACAAAGAAGAGAATACCAGTGCCCACTTAAGAGTCTCTATTCCTCTCACACACATGGACCTGCTTCTCAGGCATGTTTCACAACCACCACTTATCAGCACCAGCTTTCACTCAATACTTTCAAAAGAAAGCAGACAGGCACACAATTCCCTCCTGACTCCCACCTGGAGAGGATATTCCCATCAATAAAGGGTACAGAGGTCGAGCCCAGCCCTGCGGAAGGGTGGCCAGACACTCAGCATCTGCATTTCACACATCCAGAGCACCAGGTTTTGTCCTGCCACACTCCTCCAGCTGAGTGTACAGGGCCCTTCTGGATTCCCCACACTTACTGCTGGAGTGGTAAAGATGGGAGAGTTTCCTGCTTCCTGAAAAATTTTCTGCTGTTCTATCAAACTCCAGAAAATGCGTAAGTTTTCACTCACTGACAATAGAATTTTTATCACAGGAAGTTATACCTTGGGCTGGTGATTGGGGTTTGATCAGGGGCTTGAGATCTTGGTTTTTTGGTTGGTTTGGGGTGGGAGGGTTTTTTTTCCTTTTTATTTTTTTTTTTAACACCAGCTTTTGGGAAAAAGGACAAAAAATTCAAGTCATAAAAAATTAAACACGTGATCTGGGGGAAGAGGGGGATTGACAAGTCCGCAAACACATGCAGAAAAATCCACCCCAAACCAAAAACACGGAGAAGCATATAAAAAAGTAAAACCCTCACAAGCCATCTGTGAATGGCTATTTCAGAATCTTCTCTCTCTCTCTCAAATCAAACCTAAATGTCAAAATAAATGTGTGTGAAGATCCATTTTGCATGGAACATATTTTTCAGATGTTCCACTTTACAACAGTTTTCACAGAAAAAAACCCTCTCCCCAGAACAGTCAAGCTGCAGGAATCACAGTTTTTAGCTAGCCAGCCATTTCCACAGCTGACTTTACACACAAGCACTTTCAGGAACCCAAAAACAACTACAGTCCACATGCAGAAGTATTTCATAGCATTCCTATAGAATTACAGTTTGACTTATCTTTAATGGTTTGCTTGGCAACACTCTAGCGCCATCAGAATCTCTTTAAGTTTATGGCTTTTTTACCCTTTTTCCAAAGAAGTTCTATAGAAAAAGTTAAACAACTACACAGTCTATAAAGTTTCATTTTTACAGCAAATAGGCTTGTACATTTTAAAAATAATTGAAAGTCATTTTCTGACCTTGTGTACCGTCAATACACTTAAATTCGGTGCTTCCTAAAATCATATAATCCGATATGAACTCTCTCACTGCAATTCGAAATAAATGCTCTGGGGCGAAGTCCTAATTATGAACGGTTATTTTAAAAAATAACTGTAAGAAAGAGCTATTGACAAGTGGTATTGAAACCTATTATACTAAAAGCTCATGGCAACTTAATCTGACATTCCAGTGGGTTAACTGATAAATGTAAAACATCTCAGTGATACCATTAATTCAGATGCTGCTGCACAAACTGCAGTGAGGGACGTACACAATGTTATTTCAGTTGGGGATATCCAGGCAATGGCCTGGAATTCAAGTAAATCTGTGCTTCACAAAGCAAGTTATACTGTGGCTCACTTTAGCACAATATTACTTACTTAGACTTAGGGGAGAACCGCTGGGATTCACTTGTAAAAACAAATAAAACAAACAAAAACACGGAAACAGCAAAACGGTGCAGTTTCACTAGAAACTAGAATTGCTAAAATGAAACAGAGGCTGTAAACATATTTTTGCAAAGGCAGAATTTGGGGTAACCTGTACATTTTTTGGAAATGCTTTGTGCCTTTTGTAAACAAACAAATGTCTCAGAAGAGGTCCCCTAATATTTGTTACCCAAACATTTAACTAGGATATCACTCAAAGTGAGCTTCATGGTTTTGCCCGAGTAACCACGGACCACTGAGACTTCGGTAAGACAAAAACAGTTCTAGCAACACTGCACATACAGGAGACATTGGAAACCTGCAACGCATCTACCTCAGTGACTTGGCCACTCCTGGATTTGTACCACAACTCAGATCCTCTTAAAAAGGCAAGCAAGTGGCTGGGGAGGGTGCTTTTCTCATTTTTGATTTCGGCTGGGCTTTGCGTTTCGAGTAGAGACAATGCATGAAAGAGATCCTTTAGAGAAATCTAAATAGGTCTGTTACATGCCAGACCTTGAACACAGGCAGCACATGTTAAAAGTTGACTCCCATCCCTACAGGTGCTCGTACTGATGCTGCAGTTATGCAAATGCATGCACAAGCACGCAATTATAGACAGACACATGCCGCTAATACAGCCCCTGGCTTGACTCGGTGATCAGGAAGGAAGTCTTTCAATGTTCCTATACAGGGACTGGAGCTCAGGAAATTAAAACTTATCTCCAGAGTCGCTTCTCTGCGCAGGAATGTTCTCCCTTCCACAGCTTAAGAATCTAATTCGTTTTCCATTTCAACTCTCTTCCCTCCCCTCCAGTCCATGGGCAGTCATTACAAGATGCTCTGAGCACTTGCTCCTTTGGAAAACACTAAATCTGACCCGTTTTTTAATGTAAAAAAAAAGACAGTAGGACTGGTGGACAAGCACAAGGCCTTGTGTGCAGACTGAAGTTACTTACGGTGCAAAGTTGTGGTTTGCAGTGAGTTATCTGCAAAGGATGAGAGTTCTATATTACAAGATTTTTCAAAGCAGCAAGCCCGTGATCAGACAAAGATCTAATTAATTTGCATTTCAGGAAGAAATTATCAGCCTGTAATTGCAAAACACTTTAAATAAGAGATTACAGTGAGAGAAAGTGACTCAACAAGTTTTCCTTTTATGCAATGTATATATATCCTTTCCACTGTATACATTCTTTGATAATGTGAGGGTTTTTCCCCCCAAATCACCTAAAATACCCTGTTTGCACACGAATTCCCTAATTTTTGTTCTGACCTTAACAGTAATCTTCTCATAGTATTTCTGACTGCAGTTGTGTGAGTGGAAAACTATGCAAGATCATCAGCTGCTAAATGAATTTGTCCCACAATCACGGGGAGCGAGGGAACAAAAACAAAAAAATCCACAACCACCGAGTTCGGTTTATGTTAACTAACCTCAGCTAGTCCAGTTTCACTTGTACTTTTTCATCTGAACAGTTCTGGCATGTATTTAAGCACCCAATAACCTCAGTAAGATCTTTACAAAGAGTATTTTCTGACCAAACACGGTGTTATCTCTTGTCACTGTTCAATACATTCATGAAATAACACCTCTCCCTTCCTTACACCAGAGACTGACATTAGGCAGCCTCTGAAAAGCAAAACAAAACAAACACGCAGAATCTTCTCTTGGCCAAGATGCAGAATACAGAATTTAAATTCAGAATACAGAATTTAAAAGGAAAACAGTGAAATTCAGTGTCTAGATCCCTTAGATAACAGATCCTAGTTCATGGCTGAAATGGCACAGTCTCTGGGTAAATAGTGCAGTACAGTCCAGGCTGAATTCAGCTTCAACCAACACTGCATTTTTTTTTTTATTTTATATACTCACAAACAGGCAATTCCAAAGAAAACCTCAACCCTTCACTTCAAATCGTACAACAAAAGGAAACTAAAGGTCAACAGTGTATCACTGCTGATATGGGAATACTAAAGAGAAAGTTTATTCTGAACAACCATTATCCTGTCTCCCCAAGCGCTTTTAGACCAAGAAAACGTGTAGTCCAAAATCTCGCACAAAATCCCCGCCTCGAAGATTCCTGTTATTTTCTGACATACCCTACCCAGAACCGAGCAACACGGTTCTCATGCAGCGAAATGTTGGCCACATGAAAGCGTGTGGCAAAAGTCCAACTGACTTCAAGGGTCCCGGGTCTCACCCAGAGTGTCTGGTAAAAATGTCAGAACATTCCTCTTCACAAACCGAAAAAATTCACTTCCAGCAGAAAACAGCTAGTAGCCAGCAAAACAACAACAAAAAACCCCCAAAACAACCACACTTTGAGAACAGAGAAGATCTTGCTTTAGCCAAGTTTGAATCAAAAATTCAGGCCAGCTCTTGTTTTTCATATAAACTGGTTGCCTGTTCCTACAATTTGTTATCTCCATACATGCCACCATACAGCATATGGTCCTTTACGCTCCCAAGCATGAAAGTCTGGTGTGCCTGTGGCCACCTGTTACAGATTTTCCATTATGAGAAAAAGAACAGGAACCAAAAATAAAGAATAACTACACTGAGGAAACACTATATGACCCTATCCTGAGAAAAAGGCTGTCATTTGACATAAGCTTCTGAGAAGGAATTCCAGCAACAAACTCGAGGCAAATCCTCAGACAGGCCTCCATTTGTGGAGCTGTCTGCCAAGCAGGCTCCGATTGATAACACAGAAAGTATTCAAAGAAGAAGATCATTCCAAGCAATCAGGGCACTGAATGCTGGGCCTGAGAGATGTATTTATGGCACTGCCCTAAAAACATGAAACATCTTCTACCCACACAAATGAGCAAGGTGAGAGCTTGTTTCCAGCTGAGCCACTGGATTTGTAGCAGTAGAGCCTGGAAATCTTGCTATGCTCTGCTGATGGAGGGAAATGGTGAAAAAAGAATGAATTTATACATCTTTTGCTGTACATGTAAACAGAGATGTACCCTTAAAGTGTAAAGGTCTAATTTTATGTAGCTAGAAGAATATCAAATAGAATTTGGTCCCAGTCAGAATGATAGAGTGAAGCAAACCAAACTTTTTAAATCAGTGGTATCTCATGGGATCGAACCAAACAAAACCTCACACACAGGGCAAGACCTAACCCAGGTTTTACATCCTGTAAATCAGAGAGTAGGTGAGTTATATGGGTCATACAGCTTCCAGAGAAGCCAGTAGAGCAAACAGCAAAGGAATAGCCTTGAGAAAGAAGCTGAACTGCGAAAATTGAATGTGAAGCCATGCTCTGCTGTTATCTGCGGACTGCCACGCAGCATAAGCAGTATAAGCCCATTCTCAAAAGTTGTGAGCCCATGATGCAAGGAACTTTACTGACAAAACAAGTTACAGTATGTGACTGGGGTTTAGCCACAGCCAGCTGACACAGCATCAAATGCGACCTGTCCTTGTCTGCAACTCTGTCAGTTTGGAAGGAAGAGCCGAGTTAGTGACCTAAATTGCTAATGAAGACAAGCCCTTATCTGGACAAAGTCTGTCTACAGCACTGCCAGCAAAAAGTCTGACTTGAGTGTATCACAACTCCTTATGCAAGACTTGATTTAGGCAAGGATGGTGTTGGCTTAGATGTTGGCTTGCCTCTACATACCATGGAGAAATTCCAAAACTACCATTTACTGGAACTTCCCATTTCAAAGGTCTTGAGCTGGTGTGTTAGAGAGCCAGGGTGAGTCCCACCTGAGCCTCAGCCCTGCAGCTTGCTGTGCCTAGCCTGACGTGACAGGACAAGCCGCCCCTGTGTGCCGGGAATACAATGGGATTCTGCTCCAATTACGTGTTCCCAAAGCCTCTCCGAATTCCGTTACACCCATTCCTCACCCAGCCCATAGGAAAGCCAAAGCTCCCTCCTGCAGCTGCACAGCCCCTCAGGAAAGTGGACAGCAGAAAGCATTTTAATTTTGCCAGTCTGCAGGGTTTTACCTTCACGCCTGCATGGCTCCCACCAGACACGGAAACACGTTCGTATCCTAACACCGGCACACACTCGCGCCGTCTTTTGGCAAAGGAGTACGGAAATCCCGATTTATCTGTAAAATTAGGGACACACCCCACTTTCATCAGTTCATTCTGGCACCATATGAGCATGCATACATCCATGTTTTGCTTACTTCCCTCCAGCAAACACCCTGGACTTGAGCAATCTCAAGGATCTAAGGTGCTAAGCCTCCACTCCCATTAACATTCAAGAGGAATTCAGGCTTCAGTCCATTAAGAGCTTTAAAAAAAAAAAAATCCCATCTAAATTAATTTGCCAGCAAGTCCTTTCCTGGCTAAGGACCAGTGAAAGTTACATTTCCAGAAATTCTGCCTTTCTGTGCAAGGCAAAAATCAATTCTGTCCTGATTTTAAGGGAGGAAAAAATACAGACACAGAAACGCGGGAATAAATATAATAAATATTTTAAAAAATTATATTATATTATATTTATGATCTATAATATATAATAAAACTTTAGGGCGGGGAAACTTTAAAAAGGCATGATGGACCACCCCCTAAAAAAACACCACCACTTCGGCACAACCCAGGTGCACACCAGTCCATCATTTTAAAGCAGCCTGAGATTTCCCATTAAAAAAATTTAAAAAAAAAAAAAAAAAAGGAAACAACCATTTGAACCCCCTTCCTCTTGCTGCAGTCACTGGCCCTGACCCACAGAAACACGACGGGTTTGGCTCTCCAGAGAGACCCTAGGGCCCAGAACTTGAGCCTGCAATGGCAGCTCCACAGTTAAAGAGCTGCTTGGCTCTTTAAAGCACACAGAACTGATGTCCAAAGCTGGCATAACAATTACACTTTTGAGATGGCTTTGCTACAAATACCTGTGGAGATGCACAGGCTTTAGTTAGAGTAACACACCTACATCTCCTTGCCCTGAGAAGAAAAGGAAAGCCAAGAGCAGCACAGCATGGAAGAGCTTCCTCTCTCAGAAAACAAACTGAAAGACACCAGCATAGTACAGTAACCCTGAAAAATGCTTCGGTGGAGTCCTCGGATATTTTAAGGGTGAGCTCCATTTTATCATCTCCAATGCAGAGACTTATTTTTAAGATATCCCACTAATTCATCTTCCCTCAGTGTTATTTTTAAACCACGGTTTTAATTCCAGCAAGGAGGAACATTCTTTAAAATGGTCATCATCCTCACAAAGAGTGCAGGAGTGTTTTACATGTTGAACACATGTGTAAGAACCAAAAACCTGGCAACAGATTCTTCATATTTCTTTCTTACGCTCTCTACCAGTTGATTAAACATCCCTGACAGGACTATTCTCAAGGAACAGAGACTTGCAAAAATGTCATTCGTTACCCAAACAATAAATCTTTCCACTATGACTGCAGATGCATGAGGAGCTCATTTTATGTTTACTATTTTTTTTTTTTTAATTTAGAAAACATTGGATTCAGAGAAAATACATGAACCGCTCTAAAGTCAGCAGCTGTTAGAATTAGAGGGTGTAACACTTTCTCCAGCAACAAGAGCTCAGCTTTTCAGTCTGGCATCAAACAAGCTCGTGAGGACCCTTCAGCTCCAAGTGTGCCAGGAAAACCAGTGCAATCAGGATTAATTAAACTAAATTGACAATAAGGTGTAGGACAGCCATGTGTAAAAAGCTTTTAGGTGGAAATGTAGTATCTGGTGCCAGGAGAGACTCATGAGCTGTACTGGCTCATCAGGGCTATCTACTTTTCTTGCCTTGCTTATCTACCTCTACTTGTTAAACAGCATAACCCAAAAGAACTCAGTTTGTTTAAAACGAAATTTCAAGAAACTTCATTGCTCATTAGAGTGCCTCTGGGACATTTTACATATGTCCCTGTTTTTTGGATGAGGAAGAAATTTCATACTTATTCTTAAAAAGAAAAATCACTTGCACTTGAACATGACATGATCACTTAATAGATTTCCCCATACTAAGTGTTCTACAGATCTGGAAGAGAAATACAGACAATCACTTCCAGAGTTAAACGTCAGAAAGCTCAGCAAATTTTCAATTGTGCTTTTCTACTTCTAGGTCTCTCAGTCAGAGAATCAGGCTATTAGTGATTCTTTATTTATTTTTCCCTCCAAATCACAGAGGCTACGAACTGGAGCTCCAGATATCCAAAGACAAACTTCATAAGCAAAATTACTGAACAGATGGAAGGTTCTGCAAGCTGTGACCTAGATTAGAGAGAAATAATAGCAAAGGCACTTTGCAAGAGGCAGAACTCACAAGTTTTCCAGAGCTCGCGTTTAGAGTGAACATGAGCAACCTGGATAAGTTCACTAGGGTATCATTTCTGCAAACGGGCTCTATCTCCCAACAATAAAGGAAAAAAGCAGCAACACACGATAGGAATTTTAATGTTTTAGCCCATACTCGTGTCTCCCAGGCAAGTTGATACTAGGGGTCACTTCCCATGTACGGAGAAAACAATCTTCACGGATAATAATGATAAAACCTTATGGAATGCAGCAACAACCAAAAAATGTATTCTCAGATGACTACACCAGGGCCAAGTCAATATTAGTCCCACTTCACCCACGCACTGCATAGTCTAAAAATGCTGTCAGCCTGATAAGAATTTCCTGATTCACTTAAGAAAAAAAAAAAAAAAAAAATACATCTGATCACCAAATTCAGCTAGAAACTCGCCGGAGACGACGATCTTCCAGGAGTGCCGGAGAGAGCGGCGCGGCGCGGCGCGGCGCGCCCCGTCCGCGGGGAGTGGCGCGGGTCCGTCCCGCCGGCGGGCGGAGGTTCCGCCCGTGTGCGCGGCCGCGGACCGCAGCGCACCGCGCGGGGCGAAGGCGCTGCTCCGTGCCGGCAAACGGGGCGAGCGGGGAGAGTCGTCAAGTAAGGAACGACGGCGGACAGAAGGGGGAGAGAAGTAAGGAAATAACTTTTTCCCCCTGCCCCACTCCAGCTGAGCAAGCCAACATCCACCCGCCAGACACAAGAATTTGGGGGGAAATCTTTTTTTTCTTGTCAGGAGAGGTCTTACCAGGCTCCGTTGCTCTGGGGCAGCCTCACCAGCTCCCCGCATCTCCAAATCAGGCCGGGGGCTGCGGAGCGCATCGCTGGCTGGCCGGGGCGGAGGTCTCCGCCCAGGGCAGCCAGCGATGCGCCATGCAGCCCGCTGAGGGGGGGCCTCCCCAAAAAGCCCCCGCACCTCCCAGTCTTCCCCACCGCGGCCACTCGCGCAGCCCCGCCCTCCCCGCGGCTCACCTGCGCGCAGCCCGCCGCGGGCGCGGCCAGATAGCGGGGCGCCCCGCACGCCGCCGGGGCGGGCTGCTGCATGGCCACGTCCGAGCAGCTCATGGCCGCGGCCGCCCCGCGCCACCGCCGTCTCCCCCTTCCTCTTCTTCCTCCTTCTGCTGCTCCCGCTCCCCGGCGCGGGGCGGCCGCGGCCAGGCGCCGCGCAGCCCCGGCTGCCAGCGCATCTTCGGCGGCCGGCGCGCCCCGCGCCCGCACTTATAGCGCGGCGGGGCTGCGCGGGGCGCCCCGGCGGCCGCGGCGGCAGCGGCAGCGCCGGGAGGGCGGGGACGGCACCGCGCCCCGCCCGCCCGGTCCGCGGGCGCGCAGCACCTGCCCGGCCCCGCCCGCCGCTCCGAGCGCCCCGCGGATAACATTTATTGGCTCTCGGAGCGGGGCCCCCCTCGCTCCCGGCTGCGAGCGGGAAGCGCCCCGGTGCCGCTTTGCGGTCCGTGAGGAGCTCAGCCCAGCCTAAGCAGCGAGGGCTCCCTGGATAGGTGTCACCTGTATCAGCTCCCCAGGGATTTATCCTGGAAATTCATCTGGGAGGAAGGAGGAACCTACGTGTTCCATAGGAGGATGGATGCACGTTGGATGCAGGTTGAACTGGCCCGGAATGTCTCTTCCCTCCCCCCATTTGGTCCAAAATGTTTTTAAAAAAAAAAAAAATTAAGTGCACTTCTCTACTTGAAAAAATATATGGAAAACTAGGATGTGGTTGTAATGACTTTATTTGTACTCAGATATATTCCTGGTCTTCCTCTGTGTCCACACTTCTGCCAGCGAGCTGCCCTACTGCAGTGCCACGCTTGGAAGCTTTCGATACCATTCCTCACATGGAAAAGACTATGCCTTGTTAGCATTATCCCAGCTTATGAGCCTGGGAAGGACTTACACGTGTTTGCTCTTTTATTCTTCTCATCAGGTCTAAAGTGAATTATTTGAAGTTTTTTGGTTTTGTTTTTTTGGGGTTTTTTTCACAAAATTTGTTTTGAAGTTTACCTACATTTAATAGCAGCCAGGAATTGAAGCCTTCAATCAAAAATTCTAAATTTATACTCTCTCCCTCTCTTTGTATATATATACACACACAATCACACACACACATCTCCTTGGCCAGAACAGTTAGATGAATACACAAGGTTAAAATAGCTCTGTCTGACCCCAGTAGGATTCCGTGTTTGTAGAAAGCGTTTGTCCAAAACATTCAATCCAGTACTTTGAACAAAGATCCAATTTCCTGCAGACATCTTTAGTTTCTTTTTTTTTGTTTTGTTTTGTGCATACAGATTTTAAGGTAGCTATATACTTTTTAAGTAGCACTCTGATAACCTGTTCCTGTTGTATTTTGGATATCTGTGTCAATGGATTTCCAGCTGAAGCACTCACCTTTGCAGTCACTCCGAAGCTTCTGCAAGGGTACAACGCACTTGCATATACCAAATGCGTGGGCTCCTGACCGGTTTCTTTGTCAAAACAGAAAATCCAAGTGCTGATTGCTATCTACAAATCTCTGCTCGATCTGGGCCCTATTAATTTGAGAAACCTCTTTCCCCTCATTACCTACTGCAGCAAGCCTAAGGCAGGACACCACCCGCCAGCGGCGCTTACAGGAGCCGGAGGCCGCAGGCTGGCAACACCAAGCACCACCTTCTGAAGTTCGCTGTTCCTGGCCACGAGCCTGCTCCTGACCTGGAGGGTTTCACCGCAAGCACATGGCCAGGCTGCCTCCAGGCATTCCTCTGGCCGCCCTGTCTCCTGGCTCCCGGCCTCCTCGCCTCTGGACGGCTGGCTGCTATCCACCCTCGCAGATCCTCCCCGGGAAGCTTGTGCCGCTTGCCGCAGAGGATTGTGAAACATGTTTCCTGGTTTAGGGGAGGTGTTGTTTAGCGCCGTTCTCTCTGAGGTGAAACGCTTTCAGATGCAATGACAACAAGGCCTGGTGTTGGTTTATAAAAAACGACATCCGAAAAACCCAAAAGAAAAGCCTCCTACGCTTAATAACAGTAAGAAAACAAGCCTGTAAAGTCACAAATAGAAACAAATTCTTTCAATGCCGATTGATCATTTCTAGGAGAAAATCCAGTATTGGTCCTTAAAGCAGAACAGACCGAAATAGAAAATGATTTATCGTTTATTATGTTAATGTGACACATTGAAGTGGGAGTACATTAGTGATCATTTTTCACCCAAGTACATGAGGCATTTGCAAGAGATTTATAAATGCACTAACACAGAGATCACTGTTTTCCACAAAATTCCAGAATTCTCCAATACTAGCACACATTTCTTTTTCCCAGATCCCGACAGAATTCCTATCAGATGCCTTCGGGCATGGTACAGTGGCATGATGCATCATGTCAAAAAGCAGATCAGGACCATTATCAGGCAGATGTTTGACATGATGCATCATATTACTCAGCCAGTGGCACACTGCCATTGCTCAAAAGGATTTTGACATGATACAGTGTGCCAATGCTGTAGCACAAAACCAGCATGTTCCAAAAATAGGGACAAATTCACCTCTGGCATAAGTAGAAGTAACTGCAGTGACTTCATTAGATTTGCATCTGCTTATGTCAACAGTGAGTTTGGCTCGTAATCTCAAATTTATATAAAAGAGTGGTAGGTGGCTGCATTTTCAGGTATTTGTTATACTGTTTTCTACTCCCAGCATTCAACTATGATGAAACAGCTGGGGTGAAACCGCCACCTTTCTCAATTCCTTCCCCTCCACCCCACAAGAAGCAGCAACAAATTTCCATTTTTAACAGTGTAACAATACCTCCGAGTATGTAGAGGGCCACTCTTCTCAGAAACTTGGGAGGTTGTGAGTTTGGGAATTTCACAAGCAATAGGAATTTACAAAAAGGGAGAGAGAGGATCTCTGCTTTCTGCCTCCATACTATTTCTCAACAGTAGCTGCAAGTGCTGGGTGCACAGCAGCAGCAAAATAAATTTTGAGTGGCAATTAGAGTAATAGTAAAAGAATGACATAAAAGAGCAGCAAGGATGAAATGTGAGATCTGATAAGATTTGGAGACTTCTTAAAAGGCATTGTAATTTATTGTTTTCCCCTTTCATCACTTTGGAATGAAAAGCACAGCTTGCTAATGCAGATGCATCACACTGACAAAAGGAGAGGAGGGGAACCAGCTAAGGTAGGGCTGGTGCGAGATCTTTACAGAAGAGAAACATCCTGGCTGTCTGCCACAGTCTGTTTCTTTAGTGAGGAAAAGAACTGGCTGGTTCTGTTTTAAATAAAGTTCATTCATCTTTGCTGTATGTTCTAGCTTCTTAAATCCATCAGGGTTTCTTGGATTCTTGGACCAGCTGAACTTCAGTGATGCTAAGAGTAATCAAAAGGAATAAAGACCAGAAGATCCTCAGAGAGCACTAAGTAAATACCACCACCAAACATGACTTGGTACAGCAGCTGTGTGGGTTGTAACATCAAGGGAAAATGGCTTGTCTGGTACACTGGAGATCTGGAGGAGAGAAGAAGAGCATAGCAACGTGGTAAAGCAATCTGCACAGGCTCTTCAAGCATTCATTTACTTGTCTGCTTTGAGATGAGCTTTACTGTTGGATTTAGAGGTGCTCACCGCTTCCACAGATCAGAAGACTTATCTAGAGGCCTAAATAAGTTCTGGAAACAGCTGCAAGCATCTCAAACGTTTTGAACAATATTAGCAAGAAGTAAGGGTCTTTCCCCTCCCTTCTCACTGCCATACAATTATTCCCAAATCTTTCTTTGAGGAGACAGCTCTGTACAGTGAGCATTCCCCCAGAGATTACAGCCACCAAAACAACCACTCCACTGCTGTATCCCCATTCCTCCTGGTTTCACCCTCTGCTGGCATCCTATAAATATTTAAATCACTGGAAACCACACTCTAGCTAGCTGTGGCTGGTGCTTACAGGCAAAGCCCCTTGGCTTTGCTGTTATGGCCCATTCGACAGCCAAAAACTGTAACACGTTGGTTTTTCCTAAAGGAGACCAAATTGGAAGATACACATGGCATCCCAAGGAAATACACACCAGGCATTACCTATGCCTTATGTATAAAGGAATAGGAAGGCTAAAAACAATATCTGTTCACAGCTTGCTGGGAATTCTCTGACGAGATGGACAGTGTTTTGGTTTTTTTTTTTTTCAAGAAGTCAACTTTGATGAAATAGCTTATTTTTGTGGGGAACAATCAATCTTGAAAAAAGCACTCTGCAAAGCAAGTTAAGTTTCTGGTGAAATCTGCCACCACAAAAATGTCTAAAGATTTCCCACCAAACTACATTGTACTGAGTATCCCAGCTGGGAAGTTTATCATGACCTCAAGACTCAGGGAGTGCTAGGCACGTTCCTGTAAAGCTATAATGCCATCACCACTGGGATCTACACTTCCAGCTGATCCACTGCAAATCCCAGAAGAGCAGAAGGCAACAGAGAGCTCAAACACTCCTGGGCTGAGCTCTGTCTTTCCCCATTCCCTGGGGAGGAAGCACAAGCTGGAAGCAGGCAGGCACTTGCTTTCATTTCTGAAGGAAAGGAATGGAAACAGCCTGCCCCAAACACCTGAGGAGGACAGAAGGATGAGAGTTACCTCCATTCTGGAGGACAATGCTTCTCTCTGTACATATTTATATTTCTCCAATTTGAAGCAATACAGAAATTGAAGGGTTGAGTGTTTAAAGCAAAGTGTTCCATTCACACAATGCAATTTTAATTCATACAGTGCCTTGTGAGTACAGGAAACAGGCTTAACATTTTCCTTAGACTTGCAGCCATACACCCTCACCACTAAGGTTTTGACCCCACTGGAATAGGAGGCAGCATCTCATGTGTGGCAAATACATTACCCTGAGATTTTTAAGACCTCTTGGTTCAAAAAGCAGCAAACCACTGGCCAAAGCTATGGTCATGAGATGCACCATAGTCTCTCCATAGAATGTGAGGATCTGGACACCTCTCTGGTCATCTCTTTCATATTTTGTAATAAAACCAAAGCTGCAGTGCCAATTACAGCAAATATCTTTCTTCAAACCACTAACAGCTTTCACATCTCATGCCTGTAATCTTCAGCAAATAGATCAAGGACTGTTATTCATTTTAATGCCTGAATGCATTATATTTATTCTTGTTATAATATGTTCTGTTACCACAGAAAATGTTTGGCTCCCAAAGAAAAAGAGGGAATTGTGTCAAAAGTCCAAATTCTTCCTTGAAATGCAAACATTTTTAATGGCTTTAATGGAAGATATGCATTGGAATCCCAGGGCACAATCTGGCACTGAAATCCTCCATCTAAACTGGAATTTTTCACCATGTCTTTTTCATAATCTATTATTAAGCATGTTTCCATCTCAGCAGTTGAAATTTGGGGCCCTGTTGCATCTGAGAGGGAAGTGCAAAGCAGCTGGGAAATAACTGTAAAGGAGAAGCAGAAAACATATTGAAGCCCTCATATGCTGGACAATGCTGTTCTCTTCCATCCTTCTCCTCACAGGAACAAAAAGCACATTGGGGTGATCCCACAAACTTCCAGCTGGAACAGTAGCAGCATCTGACCCAGTGCAGGGCGGCTTCAGTGCTGTTCCCAGTCACCCCAAGGGTTTCTTTGGTCCCTAACTGGCCACAGATTGAGCACAGATTCCCTCCCTGCTTCCCCTGTGAAGCTCTCAGGCTGCAGCAAAAGTGGTGAATGTGGAGCGACAGAGGGTGAAGCCCAGCAGCTCCTGGCAAGTGAAAAGCCTGGGAGAACTGGTTTTCTTGTTCTGTAGCCCTGGTGACCAGTTCATGAGCACTGACTGACACCTGGCTCTGACATCAGTCCTGTTGTCAGTGTAGCCACTCACAGAATATCCTAGCAAATCCTCCAGGCTTTGGCACAGCCCCTGTAACTGCGGAATGATGTGTATGGACACTTTTTGAATGACTTAGCCAGAATATGATACAGAGTGTCTGCCAGTTTTATGCATGTGTGTCTAAATGGCTAACAGTACAGAGACACCAGTACAAACTAAGACTAATGCCGTGATATAATGATCACTTTGATCTTGGATTAATTATTAGTTTGAAAAAAAATCCCACAGTCTTACAATCTTGCTCCCCTCTGCTCAAACAATGCCTAAATGTCCTACAACCATCCCTGCTAGCACAGCTCACATCCTGTCTTGCGTTCAGACATTGCAATCTACAGGAGAACAGGAGTGATTTGCCATTCCTGCTTCACCCTCAGACCGATATCACACTCCAACAGTTTTGTCACCAAACATTGAAAGTCCGTCTTTCCCAGGAAACTTCTCATGAAACAAAGGAATTGCAGTACTGTGGCCAGTTGAACTGCATTCACTTTACTTCCTCCTTCTCTCGCTTTGCTTGACATAAGTGGTTTCAATAATATTTCAGCTAATAACACTCCTTATACTTTATTGGGTGTGAATTGTGACTATAGGAACATTTGATGAACACTCTGGTTTGCAGAAACAGGGCAGTGTGAACCCTTTCTTTGGCTCACAGGACAGAAAGCATTTACTACAAGGAATACTGCCATGTTTTTAATACTACATACCATTTCCCAACTCTAAATAAATATATGTTAAATGGAAGTGAAAAGTTGTTTTGCTGCAGTTTCATAAATGCCTTTAAAAATTTAACAACTGCTTGGGTTTGGGGTTTTTTTTGGTGCAGTTTTTTCACTCCTTTTGCCAAGAGTTTGTATTAGAGTAATAATATAATTTGCTTCTATACTAGATTATTATAATAATCAAAACTGCCAGCACTTCCCAATTTCTTTTCATACTGCTCTTGTGATCTCGTTATCATAGGCTTTTCATTAGCTTTTCTTTGCTCATCAAAAGAAATTGTGTGTCTGGTGAAGGAAATGACTAAAAAAATACTTCTAGAGCATTACCAATCTCTTGGTAAATAAAAAGCAGCCATTAATAACACTTAGCCAGCTCTTCTCAGTTCTCTGTGACTTTGTTCCTTTCCCATCACAGTGGGAAAGCAAGTAATTAATTCCTAGTGAAATAATATGTGGCATAGTAAAATGTGTAAAATATTTATATATGATTGCACTAATTCTCACAATGACCACACTGAGCTATCACCACTATTTCTCTTAGAGCTGGAGATACAGAAGCTGTGGGTTTAATCAGCTCAAGTCATGGCCAGAACTTTTGTCATTCAGGCATGGGCTTCAGTCATGCAACTTGTTTTGCCTCTTGTAGGGAGCAAGATTCATTGTCATGCTTATTTCCCACTCTCTGGGTATCTCTGTGCTTAGGATGTGACTGCTTTAACAAAAAAAAAAAAAAAAGGAGGTCTTTAAGTGAGCAAAACCAGCATCCTGAAACTAGAAAAATGAGCTTAAAAAGGAAGATATTGCTCACAGTGATGATTTGTTCCTTCCCAGAAAGCCAGAGGAGGTGGGAAATGAAGGAGAATTTTGCTTGCACAAAAGCCAAAGCGTACTACTGAATAGACATAATATTCCCAAAATCAGGGGTAAGAGAGCTGAATATTAAGCTCCATCATCTTTTTCCACAATGGAATTTTCCAACCAGTTAAACAGTCCTTACCTCTTACACACATGCATTATCTCTAACATCTGGAAGAAACACTGTGCCTCTGTCTTAAAAGTACAGACAACAGTGTTCTGGAGGAGATGGGTCCAATGCAACAGTACTCAGTGTTTTACTTCATTAATATAAACTTGTATAAAAGAAAAATACATTAAGTGCTTTCTTCTAAATTCATCTTTCATATTTCTAAGTGAGACAGGGAATTATCACCTCTGGAAAGGTACATTTGAGCTAACATAACAAGCAGGCTAAGAGCTCTGGAATAGCTCCTGTAGCTCAGTATGAATAAAATACGTAATTCTCCAAGTGTATCAGTACCACAGCTCACATAAACACCATCAGTTTTTGGTGAAAGATTGAGGGTTTGGGGGTTTTTTTAAGCCTGCTGCAATAGAGAAATAGGAAGTGGTTAACAACACAAAGACTAAACCCAGGCATTTGACAGTCCATTACAATTTTAGAGATATCTCCACAATTTAGGTAGAGCTTACTGGGGAGTCTCTTTGCAGCCTCAATTCACTTAATTTAAAGAAGTACTAATTGCTTTCCAAATTAGAGAAGGCTGCACCACTGGAGAATCGTAGCATGGCTGGGGTTGGAAGGGACCTTGAAGATCTTCTTTTTCCACCCCTCTGCCATGGGAGAGAAACTCCCCCTAGATTAGGTTGCTCAAGGCCTCACCCAAACTGGCCTTGAACACTGGCACGTTCTTTTACTGTAAGCAGCTTATTCTTTGCAGGCCTCTCCCAGAGATACCAAACACAAACTTATTTGCTTCCTATTGCTCTCAATCCCAGCCCAAAAAGCAAGCAGTAAAGAGAGGTTGCTCACCTGTTCTTGAAATTCTTGCAGAGAAGAGCCATGTGGGAAGGATACATAGGCAGCAATGGAGGAGAATTTCCTCTCCCGGGACAGGGAGCACAGCAACACCCCTTCCTAAAGCATTTTCCTTGGAAGGAGAATAGGAGCCTGTTTGTCTCCTCCGTCCTTACACCTAAGCCCTGGGGTCCAAGTGTGCTGCTGTAACTCCAAGCTAGAGGTGGCAAAGTCCTTTCACTCTGACTAAAGGCAGCTATTTCTTCCACCAATGGCATCTGCATATTCCCAATCAGGGAACGCTTTAATAAGCTGCAGCATCTGAGAAAGGTGGGCTGCAGGGTCCTAATTAAATAGTGACTGACATATCGCTTTTCAAACTAAACATCCAGCTGGGATGCTCAGGGTAGCACTCTTGGTTTGTAAACAACAGCACAGAGCACTCCACAGAGCAGCCCTGTGCCCTTCTGCCACAAAACACTGCAGAGGCTCCCTGCGCCCTTGTAACAAATGATCTAATGATCCTCAGGAGCAGGGAACAAGGCTAATTTGTAGCTCTCTTCAAGAGGCTAAGCCAGTTAAGCAAGACTTCTTAATTGCCTGCTCTTTATTATTTAATGCATAAGCTAGAAAAAAATAAAACCCTTAGGGCCAGATCCCAAAAAGTTATTGAGGTATCCAAGCCAGGCAGAAGTCAGCTGCAATTACGAACAGTGATACTGAAAACTTCTGCTCAGCTGCTGCCCAGCTCAGAAGGCTCTTAAACCTAAGTAGGTACCTATTTCAATTTTAAAGTTCTCCAGGTGCCCAGCATTCAGCTCCTGCACATGCCAAGAAACACTTCGCTCCTGACAGTGCCGAGGAAGCTCATGCCAGCCCAGTGCTGAACCTCTTGAGAGCCAGGAGAAGCCCAAGAGGTTTCAGTCCCAATGAATGTTCACCTGGTGGACAGAAACACCTGAAAACCTACCTGTATCTCTTGAATGGGTTATAAATAATGTCAGCCTAATTATAAGTTACGACGTGGCCAGCAGACAGGCCTGCTCAAAGGCACGTCACAGGTCCAGCAGGTACATGAAGGAAAGCAAAGCAGCAGGGAGGCAATCCCAGTGTTCTCAGAAACACTCAGAGCTGCAACTTATTAAGGACAAATGAGCCAGGTACCTCACCCACAGCAAGGCAAGAAACATGCTTTTAAAACACTGCAGCTTCTCTCTTCAGACTGAACTGTGGGAAAAATGATCCTTTAAATGAGTTGGACTCAAGTCAGACTAACACTGAAGTTCATCAGCTGTGGGGTCTGAAAACAGTGGAGCAGCCCCTGTAGCCTTGGCCCACTCAGACTCCTGCCAGGAGCGTAGAGGGAGAGACAGGAATGAGAGCAGGAGCACTTTTTCCCCTCTTCTCACATTTCCCATCAGTGGTCCTATGCACAGATCACTTGAAAAATCTCGCTTTCCCAAAGAGCGGCATTTGTGCTGTGCAGTTTAGATATCACCATTTTGAAAAAAGTTTGTTGTTCTCTCTTGTTGCACATAATCTTATTCTCTTTGGTATCTGCTCGAGAGGGATGTGGCTCGCTCAGGAGAGCCTTTGGGCCTGTGTTCCACACACAGCAACATCTAATAAGATTTATTGCCATATTTCCTTGCTTTGCTGCAAATTCAGGTACTGCACTAATGGAACAATGAGATAGGCACTTGACTTGGTAAATACAGAATAAAAAAAGGCTTATGTAAGAGCCTATAAAAACAAGACAGTTCAGAATTCAGGCAGCTGCTCTATTCTTGATTCCTTCCATTGTGCCTCAGGATGGACAGACGTCAGCCAGCCAGATCTCTTATATGCATTATAGTATTCTGTGAAGTTTGGGCATAACAGAAACAAAGGCAAAGATGAAATGGTAATGTTAACTTTTCTGTTCATCTTCTGACACACTTTAAATCACTTCATGTGGCATTGCACTCCTAGAATATTTGATTACTTTTAAAATTAATACTGTGTAAGGAAAAAAATGTCCCTTAGGCCTGTTGCAGTATTTATACAGGTAACTTCTCTGTTTGCAGAATATTTAACCTCAGCAGAGATATTCCCCTTGTTGTGAATGGCATCTATAGAGCTAAACAATACAAAAATCAGTCTTTGGTTCCAGGAGTCATTTTGATTTATGTCTCACTTGTTGTCATGGTCAGTGCCAGGAGATGACTCCAGGACAATGGAAATGGTAATGCTCCATACTGAAAACTGGTTGGAAGCAAAGCCTGTGTGGCATGAGGCTTCTGCCTCCTCAGAGTGAGGGTAGAGCTCCCACAGCTCTAGAATGAAGAGGACACAAATTGCTACAGAAGACAGAATTTTCTGCAGATAAAAAGGTAAAAGGCTCCACCAGAGTCCTGGCAAATGTGAATAATGATTCCATCAGATATGAGAAATTGTTGAAAACATTCACAGAGACAATTATAGCTATTTTAGTAATTGAACCAACTCTTTCCCTTCCCACCTTCATCTCTTTAAGGACAATATAAACATCACCATGCACAGCTGGAAGTTGCTCAGACATTACTGTCATTTTTTATATTTCTGTATACAAGGAATAAAATTGATGATCTATGAATACTAGTGTGAACTTCAATAATTTATATTTTTAATGTGCTAAAGGGAATGAAGTTGTTGCATTCATTCATGGTGTCCTCTCTCAGAAAAATAAGAAAGCTGAGTGCACACAGTGAATTTAGTCAAATTAGAAAGTTAATCCATTGCATGGAGTTAAGCACTGACACATGACATGTCACTAATCAATTGTCTCACTATTAGGCTTTTGAAAAGTCCAAATGACAACTTGAGTAGGGTTTTATGGAATTTCTCTGGTTTTAGACCAGCCTTAGAAGGTTGTTAGAATTGAAATTTTTTGAGAGCAGTAAGCATTTTTCATACAGAATTGCCAAGTTGGAAACCCTGAAGTTTCTGGGTAGACATTCCCATTTCAGAGGAAGGTCCTTGCTCTAGTGAGAGTGCAAGATACCACAAGAGGAAGAGGTCTTGTCTAATGGCAAACATCAATTTTTAAGAGAAGTGAATGGTTGGGAATGCTCCTCTACTCATTCTGCAGAGCATTAGGGACAGCACAGCTCACTGGGTATGCAATTAGCCTGATGCGGGCACTTGAAGGAGAAAACACGCACAGCAGGACACTCAGGGCTCAGAGGCCATCCAAGCAGGACTTACACTCTCCAGTTACACTGTGGTTGCTGCTCTCGTGTTAAACAGCTGAAGGGAGTGATCACTGTGTTGGCTGGGATTCAGAAACATGGATCGGTTCAGTCAGACAGCACCAGCGAAGGGATGCTCCAGGGAGAAGAGATGACTGCAGCATATAGGCATCAACAGTGCAACCTTTCCATGCTGACATGAGGGGAGGATGTGAAATGCAGCAGGATTCCCATTTCTGGCGGTCCAACACTTGGTTTGGTACTGCAATACATACACTTTTGGATGATTTTGAATAGATGGTCTCAAAACCATGTGGCAGGTTCGAGAGGGTTTTGTAATTTGTTTCTTGTTCTCTGAGCCATGCTTAATTCCATGCAATATTGTAGCCAACCTGATGAGGGACTTGGGATGCTGTGAGTTATTCATCAGAAATAAAATTGATATAGAGCTGTCTGTTAATAATGCTGATTCAAGGTTTTACCTCTCTGTTTCACAGGACTCCTATTTTTAAATACAGCTCAGGTACACTGCAATTACACATGCCAGTTGTGCATCTCCTAGGCAGCAAGATCTAGTGCACACAAGTAAGAGGATTCATTTCAGTCTCTCAGGAGTCTTTTGTGGTGTGATGTCTTCTAAAAGAAATGGAGAGGGAATGCAGAACTGTGCCTTTAATTCATTTATTTGGTTTAGGTCTCCCAGGCAGTGATCAATCACTCTTCTCCAGAATTTCCACTCATTTTCTGGTGGTAAATTTATCAGCAGGGAACCACCTATAGTCCAGATTTTGAACTTGAAAGATGTAGGTAAGAATCTGTGGGAAAAAAGTGAGAATATGAGTCTGTCAATAACAGACAGGCTTACTGAGAAAAGCAGTCCATCCAAGAAATTCTCTTGCAGTCTTCAAGAATTCGCAGATAAACCCCCATCCTTTAAGAGAAGTAAATCCCATTTATGCTCACAGACAGTACATATTGGGTTTGGCTGCTGTGATATCAGTTTGTGTCCTGCAGATGGACATCACAGGCAAGAAGCTGAAAGGTTTGGGTCTGCACGGGACTCTGGGCAGAATAAAAACACCAAACAGGGCACTTGAGTAGTGACAGCTGGATATGATCATCCCCACTGATGGCCAGGCATGTCCATTCCCAGTGCCTCAGCAAACACAAGCATGGACTGGACTGTTTCTGGGAGGTTACCCACGAGGAAAGAGCTGTTGGTTATTTTCTCGACTTTAATACAGTAAGGCACTACTTTTGGTCTATTGTAACCAGAGCTCACAAGTGGGTGGGCTCCTAAATCATAACTTCAAATCAACCTTAAGCAATTTTAAGATTGAGCCCGCCAGAATTCTTTATCAGATTTCTGAGGGCTTCTGAGCCTTTGGGTTAATTCTGGTTTGAGCTTTATTTGAGTCGGATTATTTGAAAAACACCATTCTTATGTTTTCTCAGTAACTGTGAGAAGAAAATTTCATTTGCATTTTAAAAGAAAAGTAAGGAATGTAAAAAAACCAATCATCACATGACTCAAAGAATAGATGTGTAAACACAGCAAATACTGTGTGATTTGAAACAAGAATAAACTTTTTTGGTAAAACTGGTAGGAGCAAATTTTCTTCTCTTAATGTTTGAGGTTCATATTTGGAATTATACACTCAGGCTCTTTGGTAAATACATGGGAATGCAGAGCCCTGCTTGAATTATATTTCTAAACTAAGGGTTGAGCTATAAAAGCCCCTTTTGCATAACATACAAGATAAGCTTAGATTTGTCCAAATCTGAATGCCACCTGACTTCAAAAACAGAACTAAACTCACTAGAGGATTTCTCCAAGAAATCCTGGAATACTCTAAACCTCTGAAAGTGGCATTTGGCAACAGCAGCATGGAAATGCAGGCCAGGCTCAAGGTAAGAATGAATTAATACAGTAACACGTAGAAAACCGCAGGATCAGAGAGGTGATAAATTCACTTTATGAGATCAACCAGCGGTTTCTTACACGTCTGCTACTTCCACTTTCAGGGTTAGGTTCTGGTTTGAACACCCTGTTAGTGAACACCACAGAGCATCACTGGCTGGAGAAGTCATTGTTTCTAGCACGGCTGGTGCTTTCTAAGCAGCTGCTCAGCCCACCTCTGTCTCAGCCGCAGGGTGGAAAAAGAACATAATGCCTGTGGGGACACTTGTTGGTTTTTGTGGGACAAATTTCATAATCCTGAGGATCATGGGACAATTCATTAGTGAACCAATCTGCATTTAGCATGCTTTTCAAAAAAAGCAAACAAGGAGCTTTAATAAAAGGCCATTTTTGTTTCTTGAAGAGGAAATAGAAATACTGTGCATGCAAATTAATGTTTCTAGACCACAGTCATGCAACCTACTGCTTAACTCAATAATACTCTGAAAGACAAACAGACATTAAAAAATGAATTAACCTCCAGGCTGCAAAATTTTAATTAAAATAGATCTTAAATAGATAAAGAGCAAGCCTTCCAAAACCCATGGAATTAAATTGCTTTTATATTTCCTTTTTCTTCCTATAGCTTTACCTCAGAATAGTATTTTCATTATAATTGCATCAGCAGTTTTGTATTGTTCTTCAAAGTCAATCTTCCATAACTCAAGCTAGCCATGAATAATTTTGTTTCTAAAATGAAAAATCAAAACCTGGGCTATTTTAAGTGGATTATATGACCACTGTTCCTCAAGGGAAATAGAAATACCACTTCTCATTGTGGTCCAGAGTCATACTGAATATGCTTTTCCATGCTTGCTGATAAGAAGTTGCTCATCATGGGAGGAGAAATTCAGATGGTGACCTTAACCCCTAGAGTTCAGTAGAGTTGTGGAGTAATTGATCCTGACTCCTCAGTCTCCCCAGCCAAACCTGCCTTTTTCTGGGAGCACAGGAACTACAAGAAACAGAAAGGGAGACTAGTGAAATATTCCTCTCTGAACAACTGCAGGAAACACCTGAAAATTGTCTGATTTCAGTCTTGATAAGACAGCCTGAATTGCAGGAGGAGGCAGAATTCAAAAATGAGTCTCTGTCTTCTTTGACATAGGTAGATAAAGCCACTTCAGTTGAAATAGATCTGAATTCCTGATGGATCCTATCAAATGTGATCATAAAAACGTCTCTTAAATATTGAAACTATGAGTAACTTTTATTGTACATTGCACTAATTTTTTGTTTTATTTAAGGGGACACCTCTATTACCACACTGGGCCTTAATCAGTTGGCAGAAACATTCATGCAAGTTTAAGAAAGCCTACTGAGGATGAGAGCAGGCACTGCAGAAAATATCTTATCTGATTAAAAGTGAGTAATAAGGACAGGCCAAATTGCTGGGGAGTAGTTGCCACAGGACAGTCAGTGATATGATGTCAATCAGGGGCGTAGCAGAGAAATCCACAGTGATGACTTAGTGATGGAAAGCCCAAAGAAAATGCCAACTCTCTGCTAGGCATCTATAATGTGGATTTATAAGGACAAAATGAAATGCAAAGTACCCAAGTTAGCTGAATTTTATTCAATCATGCCTTCTGTCTATTTATCTACTTTTCTTTTAAGCATATTAATCTATCATTTTCATATTCATTCTGTAACTGGAAGCAAGGTTTCCTTTGAATGATGATTTCATTAGGATATGTTCTGCCAGATAGCGATGCCTCCAGAGTTATGTACTACATTAATTCTGTCACTTCTTTTACCTTCTATTTTTGTTTCACACAAATTATGAAAAAAAAAAACCCTACATGCTGATAAGGAGAGGATGCTATTTTCATGCATTTGGCATAATTTAGATGAAATTTGAACCTTCAAATAATACAGAGTTCACAAAGTAGGAGTGCTTACTATGCTAACTGAATGAGGCTGTAGCTTATCAGAAAATTATTACAAAAGACAAGAATCACATTATTTAAAGTCAAAGACAAGTAAGTCCTCACCATTATTAGGAGCTCTTGGAAAAGTCAACTCTTTCAAAATAGCCTTTGGTGCAAGCTCTACGTGCTCCTTACCACGATCCAGTCATTCCTGCAGTTATATTAAACAGCTCTCTCCATACGAGAAAAACGATGAGACAAAGCTCGTGATAAATCATGGAGTCACTAGAAAACTATGTAGTAGCAACAAGCTCAGTTCATCTGCCCCGATGTAGTGTCCTCCCATCTGAAAGATGGAAGAGGACACACTCAGTATAAGGACTGAGCACTCAAAACATGCAAGAGCATTTAGGTTGCCCCAGCATGAAGAGGCACTCGCTGTCCAAAACCAAAAGTGAGTTAGACCCTACTTGTATCTCTGTTCCAGCAAAGAAATTCTGCCGGTTCAGTCAAAGCAAGAATATCTGGATAACTTTCATGCAAGGACCGTTTGGACCTTGCCAACAGAGCCTGTCAAATAAAATGTAGTGAATTAACCTATTTCTTCCTGCACTACAGCCTTTCCCCCACCAAGAATCCTGGGAAAAAGGCATAGTATGGGAGGGAACAGAACAGACAATTCATCACACTTCTCAATCTTTTTAGGCTTTCACCAGCATCATCTGCTGTCACGAGCCTCCTCCAGAGAAGAGGGTTTTGACCACCAGGCTAAAGCAGCACCCATCAGGGTACCACAGTGCTGAGCTAAACCCAGCTGTCCAAAAGAACCATTTCCCATTCCTGCATCAAGGACACTGAAGCCAGCTCTATACAGAAAAATAATTGGTTTTATTAAGAAGAAAAATGAGTTTGCTTTTAAATTTTATTACCTATGGTATATTAGCTCAAATTTGAAGTAGGAAACCGAGATGATGGAATAACTAAAATTTGTTGAAGACAGGTAAAGCATTTGTGGTTTTCCTAGTAGTAGGCAGGATAACTTAGGCACTCCTAATCATCATTTAAGGAAGTGTTTCCTCAGACTTATGGAAACAGAACTGGTATTTCTTTATATTTTTCATGTTCTCTGGCAAAATAAGGTAAGATGATAAGACTACTGCCATGAATAATAAATGTATAGGAAATAAATATATAACAAATTCAAATCAGCATCTGATGTGTCCTCTCCTTTTTTAGGATATTACACTGAGTGCAATATGAAAAACAAAGTCTATGAAAGAGACACCTCTTTAATAAGAATATTGTGTCAAGCCTTACTGACCAAGCCTAGATAGGGAAAAAAAAATCCTATTGAAATCATCTTTCAGTGCTCCAGTGGAGACTAGTCAGCAATCCCAGACAGTTCTCACCAGATTTTTGCTGATGGATAGGTTGTTTGCAGGTTGGCATTAGTATTTATTTAGTGAGGCAGAAGTCAGGTAAGATAAATACTGAGGTGTGAGAATGAGATATGGAACACCTTGAGTACCTTTTGTCTTTTTCACTCTAGTCACGTGAGAACACTGGCATAAAGTCCTTAGCACAGATGGGAACACATCAGCATGCTGATGATCAATGACAGAGAGAGTCGAAAAGGGGGAAGGAAAAGCCAATGAGAAATACAGTGCAAGGGAGGTGAGACAGTGCTCAGCTAAGCCCTGACTGTGCCAAACCCTTCCAGGCAGTCTGAAGGTGGGCTAAGGAAGCATCAAAGATGAAGGATCTTGTGCATGATACTGAGGGAACTTCTGGTTGTGCAGCAGAGCCTTGCAAAGAACATCAGGTGAAGATCTGGGTCCTGCAGCATTCAGAACCAGAAGTTTAACTTTTAAGTTAGCCCAGCACTGTGAGATTTGAGGAGGGCACTCTGCACTTGAAGGAGTGGCAGAGCTGGAGCCTTGTTTTTACCTTGTATGTGAAGGCTGCATTGAGGCCAATTAACTAAACTGAGGGCAGGCTGTGCATCCCTGTTAATGAAGTTCACTGGGACTTATGTTCTCAACCAAACCAAAGCACCAGTAGTAACCAAATAAGAATACAGGTCAGTGTTGGTTCTTTTAAGTCACTCCTCAGGATGAAAACAACCTTCTGCTTAAAAATACTGGAAGTTTTCAATTCAGTCCTTGCAAGACAGCAAAATGAGTAACAGTGCTGTTATACCCCCATAACATGGTAAAAAAGAGTACCCTGCCAAAAAACAGTGCCATGTGGAAGAACCCTGACCACTAGAAACACTAAGTTTGCAGGCCCTCATAGGAAAATTTTAGAAATGCTGAATGTTTAAAACCAGGATAGCTGATGTGAGGTTCTTTAAAGAGCTTCAGTAGAAGAGCTCACAGTCTTGACTCCCTTCAGAGGAGGGGAGAAATGGTTGGTTGTAGGATGTAGCTACTCACATCCCATGGTAGGTGGCTAAAAAAGATTAGATACAATTGAACACTGCTGGGATACGAAGATACAGGTATGAATAGAAAAGAAAACTTACTCCTGTAAGTTTCAAAGTAAACCCTCTTTCATTCAAAGTACTCAACCTTAGCACAGCTGGGAAAAAGCCTCAAACTTTTATCCAATATAGCATTTCTTTAAGAACAAAAAAAGGCACTAAATTGATGCAGGTCTACAAATTGCTGCATTAAGTCTGCTATACACAACCCACGCACAATAACATAAGGGTAATGTAGAAACATGCATTAGGGATGAAGATCCCTCTCTCCCCCTATGAAAGCATGAGCTGAGAGTCGATGGTGGGTGAGTACTGCTAGCAAAGCAAACACTTCACTATCTGTGGGTGAACATTTCATGCATGCTCTTTATTGTAAAGCCCACTGAAAACTTGAAGCCGCTTTCCTGAAGGAGCTGTTGCGTAACCCTGACATCTGGGGTTTTCAGTTGCTGCCCTGTTTGAACAGGTTATGGAACACATTAAACCCAGAAGGCTCCACTTCAGCTGTTTACAAACCTTCCCCACTCCTCCACCAGCCCAGCTTTTCCAACAGGCTCCAGTTCAGTTCTGGGGCTGAAGGCTCAGGCCTGGCTTTCTTACATAAGCCATACTGCCAAGCCTGCAGCAGAAAGCAGGCCTTGTTTAAAACACCACGTTTTTAAGAGTCCAGCAGAATCAGGACTGTGTTTTTCAGAAGTTTAGTGCACTACTATACCTTTGGATCCACCCAAACAAGCTGCTCTGACTATAAAAATGATCTTTGATTCCACATATATGTGTAACTCCATAAGCCCATAACTTACATAACTTCCCTGGTTACATACACCATTCATTCTTTTGTTTGTGTTTCACTATTATAGTCAGGAATCAGGCAGTAGGTCCATACCAATAGCACTAATAAAAAATTCAAATGAATAAATCAAAACAAATCAATCCCTCTTTTCTGTTCACAGCTCACAAACACACTTTGAATTTGTTGCTCAAAATAGCTGTGCATTTATCTGTGCAGTTCTTCACATGCACACAAGGTGCTCACAGCAACTCCATGCAAACATCAGAACTTCAGAAATTCAGAACAGGCTATCACAAAGTGTTTTGGAAGCTGAGACTGTAGGGGTTCAAAAAGCAGCTAGATAATTTTGAGAAGGAAAAACACAGCAAGTTTCTATTAAACCCAAAGACTTTTGGATCTTTGAACTCCAAATCGCTGAAACCTTGGGAAAAGTGCTGGAAAATAAGTACTATAGGTGTTGCCTCTGCTTATCATCTACCTCAAGCAGCAAGGTGAGCATTGGAAAGAGGTGACTGGGTGAAACTCATGACTGGCCATACCTTTACCTGGCCCACCTTTGCCTTTCTTGGGTCTCTGTGTCTTATGACAGAGAAGTATCACTCTGCTTTTCTTGCTTTTCATGGTTTATGCAGATATCTGCTACACTAAAAAGTCAAAATATTGACATATATTTATGGTAGAAATTCCCTTTTATAAAACATTCAAAAAGCTTGCTTATCTCTGTGTAACCATGGTATTTAAGCTGATTTTTTCCATTCCAGACTCACCATGGGAGTTTGTGATAACAAAGAGTATCAATAGGCTCAAAAAGCAGCTGCACATAATCATGGACTACAGGTCCATAAATGGATAATAAGAGGAACAGACAGGAATGTTCCCTTGATATTCCTAACCCAAAAGTTTTGACTCTGGGACAGCAGGAAGAGAATGAATCTCAGGATGTGAGCAGACTTATATCAAAAGCTATGTCAGACTTTATGTTCAAAACCCTCATGGCTGTGTTATTTGCTCCTTCCGATGAGGTTTACAAGATTCCATGAAGTGTAAAGTGGGTACCCAAAATGGATAATACAATGGATTAACCAAGACAAAGGAGGAACAGTACATTAAAAACTTACTATATAAAACATCACTATTCTTTACAAAATTTATGTTCAGGGAAGCAAGCTTTTATATTTCTGAAAAAAGTTAATACCTATTTACAGCTGCCAATGTGCAATCATCTCATTAAGTACGACTTAACACTAGCCATACTACTGACAGGAAATTATGAAAATAATTGCATAGAAATTTATGAGCATATGGACAACATTGTGGTTTTCACAGCAATGGTAGACACTCGGACCTGAGACTTCATCTACCCTAAACAAAAAGGGTTGACTGCAGCTTAAGTAACTCTGTCCAAACTGACTTTAAGTAGGTCAGGTGGTAACAGTTGAGTAGCTGCAGTGACACGGATCTCAGCTGGAGAGGGACCAAACCTCCTTGGCAGCTGCACTAGGTTCTGTGCAGTAGCAGCTATTTTCTTAGAGGGACCCACCAATTAGTCAAAAGCTAATTTGGGAAAAGCTACGTGAGCAGCAGCAAGATCATGAAAGCAGCAGGGTGGTGTTTGGTACTGTGCTACTTGTTACTTTCCTGGTACTGGGTAAGAGGACACTTGGAACCAAACAACTCTGTCAGACAAAAAACTTCAGGCCTACAAACACATTTACGGACAAGGAAGATGAACTACAATTTACCGGCAGATTTAAGAATGTTTATAGCTCCCAATGAAGTCCAGAATGTTTTGAGTCATTAACCAT
This sequence comes from Corvus moneduloides, assembly GCF_009650955.1. Lineage (NCBI taxonomy): Eukaryota > Metazoa > Chordata > Aves > Passeriformes > Corvidae > Corvus > Corvus moneduloides. The sequence continues at coordinate 5,901,324 of NC_045477.1, read as the reverse complement.
TAATAGTCCAGTCTCTCACAGTTTCTGCTTTGCCCACCAGCTCATCTCTGCAACTCTACTGGACCTGACTCTGATTTCACTTCTGCCCCTTTGGAGCAATGGAGTTATTCCAGCACAAAGTCAGAGCAAAGTCAGAATTGTGTGCTTCTCACTGCAGTGCCTACATGCTGACAGGATGTTATGAAACCACAATACCATTCCAAAAAGCACACAGCACATTTCTCAGTATATGGAATATGTTCTACAGTAAGCTAATAGTTGATAAAAGCCTCTATCATGTTGCTAATTTTATCTGTAGAAAAGCTACTAAGAAGAATGACAATCCTGACAGGTAGATTCTTCAGTGAAGTACTGAAGTATGTACAAGATGCTGTGCTTTTATTACCTAACCACTAATGGCAATTTCAGAAAAGGAATGCAGGCAAAGTGGCACATAAGAGGAGATCAGTCAGAAGAGTAATAAGTTATGTTATAAGTCAGGCAAGTGACTAACACTGACAGGAATACAATCAGTCAGCTGGCTGTGGTTTTAAAGAAGCTAGGTAGTATATTTACTGCATAAAACAAGGAAGATATTAAACGATTTGGTGGAACAAAAAGCATTTAAATCAGCAAGATCAAAGTCTATCACATGCTATCACTCTCTGTTTTATGGAATCCAGGAGCTGTGAGGAAGCTTCTAAAAAGTCAAGCAGAGTATCAGCTGCAGATTCCAGATTAGCTCAGGAATCTTGCCTCCCTGTGGTGTGTGTGTGTGCCTTACATAGCTGATGACACTGACAGAAGTTGTCTGTTTGTGAGAAAGAGCACAATTTTCTACCTTGCCTGACATATCACAAGCTGTGTTTTCATACAGCTGATCATAACCTAGTCAATGTCATAAGAACACATTCCTTTAAAGAAGTGAAAGGCTCCCTTCAACAACAGAATTCCTCGTCAAAATGCAACTCTGCTGCTGTTTCCATGCCACAGGAGGAAGGCCTGGAAAGTGCTGGATTCAGTCAATCTATAAGCACACCGTACAAGCCCACTTCTATTTTTGCCTTTGGGAAACGCCACAAAGTTTTTCTCAGTCATTTTGCAGCTGATTTTTCCAATGCATAAGAACTCGGTTGTCCTTGGGGAACACAACACCACAGCTGCCTTTTTATATGGGGAGAAGTATAAAGTAACCAACACCTCTCACATGCAGCCCTCTGTGGACTGGCTTTTGCAAACACAGGGCCACTTAGGCCCTAAGTGCCTTCTTTCATGAGGTATGTCCGTGCCTGCTGTGCACACACAGCAGCTCCTGATTTTCCATGGATTTTCCCAATGCACCTAATGCCTCCGTGGGTCTGCTGGAGCATGCCTGCCTTGTGAGGGAAGCAGGGATTTGGTGCACATGCACAGCTCGCTTGCTCCCTGCCTGCGTGAAGAGCACCTGAAAAGACGCTGGGAAGGGGCTACTTTGACCAAACATCCTCCAGCCTGAGGCCTCCTAGAGCACAGGCCCTGTAAATATTTGTGTGTTTAATGCTCTCCAGAGCTAAGACATTCAGTGCTGCCCTGCCATGGGCATCTGTTTCACCATCACACGTTTCCAAAGAGCTCCTGTCCAGCTTACTGCTGTTCAGGGCTTGGGGTCACCCTCCCTGTAGGATCCAGGACATAATGACAAAGCATTCACTCCCTGTCCTTTATTCTCTACTCTCTGCTGTACTTTCTAAGCATCAATGTTTTTACCAAATTGAAATCATCCAAGCCTAAAATTAAAATGACATACTTTAAACTATGTGTAGCAGTTTCCTATTCACTTTCACAAATCTAAGCATTATAATAATTGTTGTTTATACAGTCAAACAAATTCCAACCAAAGCAACAGATTTCAGTCAATCCAAACCCAGAATGTTTACAAAAAAATTTATAATTCACAGAGATTACCCAGAAACATCTTTTCCCCTCCTTACCTCTGTCCCTGCTCAGGTTAGGAACCAGAGAATTTCATTGCTGCAGGCAGTCTGGTCTCCAGCTTTGAAAGGGAAACCTGCAAGACAAGGGCTCTATAAAGGAGTGGTACATGATAAAGAAGACACAGGAGCATAACAAATACAGATTTCTAGAAACATGCTGGAAGCTGAATTTCTTTCCCTGAATTTACTTTGGAACAGTGAGAGCCTTTGAGCAAACAGAAACCTTCTTCACTGAAGCAGTAAATGCCATTTCCCACATAGATTGCATACAAATCATGAGAGAAGTTTTGAGCCATTCAAATCGTTGCCATATCATTTCAAGCATTCATTTATTATACAACTTATTTATCAAGTCAGTCTTCACACTTTGCAAATAAAAAGCTTCTATGTAGGAATGGATGAGTAGGAATTACTTGATGAATTTAAGAGAACCAAAACCTGTACAGTGACCACTAAAAACCAGTTTGCAGGGCATGAGACCTCAGTCAGGGGCACAAGGAATCATGATGGGAGAGGCAGCTTCCAGAGCATTTACCATGGAGCAAGTCTGGAGCCTGCAGGATGCCAGGTCATGATACAGGGGACAAGATGATTTTTGGCAAGTGTCATCTGGTACGTAGTATCTATGGTGATGGTTGTACAGGTATTAATGAGAAAGTATGTAACCACTTAAAGGAAATTACACTTTTGAATTTTAACCAGCTAATAAATCATCCCAGAGACCCTGGCTAAGTACTTGAGCAAATCATAAAAATTTCTGAAATGGAAGCATAGAACATATTACATGCAGATTTCATTAAAGCACCTGGTACAGAGAATCATACCTTTACATATGAAAACATATTTTTCAGTTAATGATAGAGGCTAGCACAGTGAAGCTTTATGGGTATAATTATTATTGCCAGATTGATCATTTTCAAAAATAACTGGATTGCCCATAGCAGACAGTCCCCCCAGCAGAAAAAATGAAAGGCAAAATGCCAAGTTAGAAGATAAAATTTCACTTGACAAGGATATGTAGCTCTACTTGCCTGGAAAAAAACTGTAGGATGTACATCTGGGCTGCACCACTGATAGCTCTACCCCTTCATGACCACTGTGGTGGGAAGAGATTCTGCCTCCTTGAAAAGTAGAGTGTCATCAGGTGGGATGACAGTGGGATAAAATACATGGTCCACCATTTTTTAAGGTCTCAGTACATTAATTGAGATATGAGTAACTCAGTAATGATGTATTAAAGAGGTGAAAATTGATGATCCTTTCAAGGACAGGCCATGCAAGCAGTGACTGAGAGCTATTCTCATCTGTTAGCTCTGTACATGATTACATGAAATAAATTGTTCTCTTGCCAAAGATGGGATGTTGCCATCAAGAAATCCTTACAGCTGGCAATTCGGTAGAGTTTAAAAAGTAACTGTATCCAGGCCCCACCTTTATCTGCACAGAGGTACTTGTTTGGGGTCAAGTCCCATGTGGGACATCAGAAAGGTAGCACAGGGAAATGTCTCTCAATTGTGTTCGCTGGGATTGTGTGGATAGAAAGTCATGGTTCAAAGCTGGTGTTTATTAAAGCTTCTAGAATTAGAGAATACAGATGTTTTCTTTATGTGCATAATGTAAACTCTACATTGTGTAAATATAGTTACAGTGAAGTGAAAGTTTCCAGCACATAATTTTTCTGTGTGACTATTCTGAACTATTTTAACTGTTATTTTCAAAAACCATCTATGAAGATAGCTTAGCAAAGTGTCTACAAGGAAATTTGATTGACTATGGTGCAGTGTATCTCATTTTTTTTATGCTGAAAAGATGAAAACATTAGAGGATTTCTGTAAAAGCACTGCACAAATGCTAAGAAGCCACCTGTATAATTTGTTTTTGTAACTCGGCGTGTTGACAGAGAATTCTTGATCTCAAAGGATATGATTAATTGTGGGCTGGGGGGAGGTTTCCTTGGTTTTATTGGTCCTGCAGAACATATCGGAGCAGATTTGGCCCCATAATAAGTTCACTGAGTTCCCAAACAGAGGCAGGTTCCATCCAAGCTGCTCGAACTGATTGTGCCCATACGGATGGGCTGTAAGGACTCAGCCATGGGGCCAGAGGGAGTCAGGAGGAGAACAGGACAGTCTAACCCACCTGCAGTTGAAGCTGGTAACATAAACATCTGTATTGTGCTGGACTGTTCCTGCCTTGGTATGATTTGAACTCACAAAAGGAGGACCACTGCTGCCTGTAGGCACTGAGGTGTGGCACAGAGGTGTCCAAATTATCTCTCAGCATAGCAGCTTGGGCATCCTAGTGGAGACATTACAATGCAGAGACCCCAGCTTCTCAGCAGGGTGATTTAATCTGCAAGAGCTCTGTGCTCCTGTCACTGTCAAAGAGGCACTCCTGAACTATTTTTCTTGAACTTCGCCTGTTTTATATTAATGGGTTTCCCTGCTTGAGGTATTTTAATTGTGTTCTATTGCCAAAGGCTTTATAATACCTTGATGATGTTTTATGTAGAAACAGAAGTTTCTGGTTGCTTGAAGACTGAGATGACACCCTGAGTAATTGCACAGCTTAGGAAGATGATATCTGAGCATATGCCTGACAATTTCACATTCGCATTTGATAACCTCATAATTTATATGAATAATCTAAAACCACAACAGAAATGCCCCAGTGGCTCTGATGCATTTATTTTTAAAGGCAATTAGCATACAGGCTTCCCGACACTCCCAGCTATCTAGCCAGCTTTTGATACAAATTAACTGGATGCTGATAAAGAATAAAAGAGCTTGATGTGGCTGGTCTCTCCTGAATTGTCCTTTACTGGTACTGTTTGGCTAAATGAGATTCCCATATCCATTGAAGCATGGTCAGTTTGTGGCAGGGCAGTATTTGGTGAGGTGACAATTTCAAATCATCTTTCTGCTTTGTTTTAATGCATTTAATTTTACTTTAATTTTTATTTTACTTTAATCCAGCTCACAGGATTGTCCCACAAACAGATTGGAAGACAGGGACAAGATCTGTGCCACAGCAGGGGAAACAATTTGGGAAGCTGGCTGCCTAACATTGTCTAACATGTTGTCCTGAAAATTATGGTATATTAGCACAGTTCCTAAGGAAGGAATATATTCAAAAGAAAGACTTAGTGTAGAGTATATTTTCCTGCCTTACTTTTTTTTTTCAATTTTGGGAGAAAGCTGTACTAATGCCATCTTAAAGTCTGAAATGGAAGATAAACCATGAATAAAGTTAAGTGGAAAATATTACTTATAGATGAATGAAGATGCTTTAATTCTCCCTTCCAGCCTTACTAGCACTGTTGAGTGAAATACACTTTTCCCTCACATCTGACATGGTAACTCCTATGCAGCTGAGCAGCATTCCTGTTTAGATGAAGACTTCATCCAGTCCTGATAAAACTACTGTTACTTCATGCAATACAGATACTGCTCTCATTGAAACCCATCTTATAAGTTCATTTTATTTATAATATATGTACAAAGTCGACCACAAAAGCCAAAGGAATGCTGCATGGAAAGCTTGAAATTTTATTATTTACAGAGATTCCACCACTATGTAATCTCAGTTTTCACCTCTCAATGGTTTTTGCAGACCTTTATGGGAAGATGCATACACAGATAAGATGCTCAGATAGTGGCAACCTGAACATCGGGCTCCAGTCAGAACGGAATCAGTTTACACTACCTCAAGGTTTGATCCAGGCTTCACATTGCTCTAAAGCTTCTTGTTGCTCACTGAAGCCAGTGTTCAGAGTTTGCAGTGTTACCATGTGCTGCTGTAAAGATAGTCTGGTTGCCAGAAACAGGGAAGGATGTCTGTGTGAAAGAAAGAAGCAGCAGGAGCAGAGGAACCTTCAACTCACAAAGGTTGGTAATTTTCAGGAAAATGTACTTAGTAATTAAAAACAAATGGAAATATATGATGAAAACTATGTATTAACAGAATTGGCTGTTTAGAAATAAAATGTTTTCTTTGAGATTTTTTTTCCCACTATTTATCAGCAATTTTAAACAAAAGTGAAAATTTAAAAATTATTTAGATGACTGCATGAATTTATCAACATGAAAAGAGATGACATAGCTGAGGTAAAAATGTATGATTGCTTAGTGAAGAGTAAGAGTCCAAAAAATGGAACAAACCACAACATAAACTGACATGATATTAATTGACGTTTGTAGAGTCTATTATTCTATATTCAGCTAAATATGACTTTGATTTTCTATTTTTTCCAACATTCACCATATTACACTACTGTGCATTTCCCTTTTTTTGGCACAAAAAAGCCCCAAACACCATTAAAATGCACACGCAAATGAGTCAAAGCTCCCATGGAGCTTTACTACATCAATAAATGTTAAAGAATTCCCTTTATTTTTGCATTTTAAATAAAGTTGATGTTTTGCTCTGTTTAGAGATTGGGATGGCTTTTCAAGATTCCAAAACTTCTTACCTTTGTTTGAACTGTTCCACCAGTACTAATCCTTCCTCTCTGGCTTTTAAATATTCAGGATCTCATTAGCAGATTAAAAATGCTGATGATTTTTAAGCAGTTGTGAAAACCATGGCATACATTTTCCTTCATCTTTTCTAATTTGATATGGAAGTTTCTCTTTATGAAAAAAATACTGGGAAAGCTGTGAATTATCCTGTACTGAATCTCACAGCCACCTTGGTAAAGAGGGATTTGAAACAAAGTCCACTTCTATACACTTATTCTAGTCCTTGGATGAACAGATTTATTTTGCTAAAGCAAAGCAGGGCAACAAAAGGTAATAAGTAATTTAAAAAAATACATTTAGTAATCAAAAAAATTAATTCTCCTTGATGTAAAGTGGCCATCATCCAGTGAAGCCACAAATAAGCTTCAGGATTTATAAATGCAAGTCCACTTACTGACCAGAATTTCAGTTTTTAAGGTCTGTCTCTAGCAAGGAAATGTACTATATTTGAAACAGCACATGCTTCAGATATATATATATATATATATCCTCATGCCACATGTTTTACTGTATTATAGAACTAGAGAAAGGGGGGAAATTAAAAAAGAAATAGTTACTGCTGGTCATACACAAAAGACTGCACAATACTACTGATTAGACACCACTAAAATATGTAATTAGGAACAACTTCTGTAACACATTGAGAGGCTTAAGTTTACAGAATTGTCCCAATTAAAACATATTTTTCCATATGTGAGCAATCCTTTGAATTTCAATAGTCTATAAACCCCTCCTCACCTTGCCAAAGAATGAAAAAAGGAAAGAGAACTGCATTCTATCTCCTGTTTTGATTTATTACTGGTTTATTTGACATTTCTTGTCAGAGTTAATGGCCTTCAGCAATACACACACCAGTTAAACAAATGCCAAGTAAAATCAGATAATTTTGCCATAGGTCCTTAGCTTTCAGTTGTGTCCTTGGCTGAAAAACTCTTCCTTGTAACTTGGAAAGCAATACTGTGGTCTTATTAGCCCCACTAAAAACCTGAAAATAATTTCCTCCTTTTAACAAGGACTTTATCTGTATTTTCATAGATACAAACATTCACTGAAAAGTCTGTTTTAGGGGATACACAAGGCCCAGTCTAATGCCATTTGAAATCCACAGACATAATGAAGTGCAAAGCCAGATAAGTCAGCATTCCAAAAGCTGTATAAATTAATTTAAAAAAACCACAATGTTCTTTTATATTTCTTATAGAACAAGTCTATTTCAAATTAAATTTAAAGCAGGACAATGTACATTAAGCTCTAACTTTACAACAACTTATTAAAATTCTCAAAACATGACTTAAATTTAATGTCTTGAGCAGTTCATTTTTGTGTAATAGGCCAAACCACAGCATCAATGGGAAAAGCTATTAAGCAGATTGAAAGTTTATTGAAGGGATATTTTTGAGGTTTTGGCAGCAGTTGCTTCACTTGCAGGTGTAAAGAACATTCCTTCAACGCAATTATTTCAATACCCATCTCATACAACTTTATGAGCTAATTGGTAAATTAGTTCAGCAGGATTCACTTTTCTTTTTTACTCTGAAAACTGTAGTAAGAGGTTGTCGATTCAAAAAATGGACAAATACAGTAACCACAATATGTCTGTTTACTAATCATATGTAATGTTTCCTCTGGTGTAGAAGCAGAACAAAAAAGTTGCAATTCAAGAACACTTTTTAAAGCTTTAGAAATCTGATGTTATTTTTTAATGTTTTTTCTACATTTGCATGGAATTCTCTTTTGCATGAGGATGTAACCGGGTGGAAACTAAGTCAAGCTAATACCCTTTCAATGGTAAATGCTCTTATTGGTGATTCTCAATGGCCATTCACAATTTTCTAATAAAATTAAGTGATAAAAAAAGGCAAAAGGCATCTACTGTATTTCACAATTTCTTTAAAAATTATTCATGTTCATAATATTTCCCATAGAATATTTCCCTTAGGAAATACAGGCTTTGTACTCTCTTGCAATTGACATCTTTAATGGCTGCAAGAGAGAGGAAATCCAATTCCCCTCAGAGAAATGATCATATCGGTGCAAATGCAAGGCAAGTTTAGAACTATTATTTGATTTTAGTCTTCCTGATTGATTAGAATCATAAATAAAAACATTACTTAGGTTGACTCTTTGCATCTTTTATTGCAGTGTGGATAAGTCATGTCTATAACCATGTGTATAACCTTCCTGTACCAAATCCAAATACTCAAGAAACTGAAAGGGTCAGACTAAAGATGATCAGAAAGGCATTTTGGTTTGGGAGCTACAGGACAACAAAAGCATGGTCTGGGGACACCACAAACGCTCAGCCTTTGATCTGATCTTAATTTTCATGAGAACCGAAACCATCTGCTTAGTTTTTCAGCAGGATCCACCAATGAAACGCTCAAAGGATGAAAACTGCTGTCAAGAATGTATATCCACAAGGTCACCAATTTTAACATAATTATGTATCAGAGGAAAAGGTTTCAGCCAGGAACTTAGTGAGGGTCATCCTGGCCAACGCAGAGCTGGAAACACTTTAAACCAAGGTCACTGCCAGCCCTCTCCGAGCCAGAGCCTGTATTGGTGACATTTCCATGCCACAAACAATTCTAACAATAAATACAGCTACCACACAACGTGTCTCTGTGCTCCCTCCCCAACACACCAGATCTGCCCCCTTCCCCTCAGGAGATCTGGTTCCCATGGCAGTGAAGCCACCTTCACCTGCTGTTCGGCAGCACATCCCCCTTGATACCACCCCCACTCTGGCACGCCCCAAACACATCCAACGTGCAAACTCTGGCAGCTTTGTTAAAATTAACAGCCCGGGGGCTGGAGGGATGTAAACTCAAGCCTCCTCTCTCGGATGTAGATCACTGATAACCCTCCTGGAGCTTGAACAAACAAACAAATGCAAGAAATGCCAACCATGTGTCACGGAGTTACTTCTTCACGTAACCATGGCAAAGTGTGGGCAGCTAACAAAAACCATGATCATTTGGAAAGGTTTAAAATATTCTTATTGTCATGAGGGAGGCCAACGGATGGCCAAAACCCAGACAGGGTTTAGACCAACCATGTGATCCAGGATTAGGGACCAAACTGGGGTTGGTGTTTCTCTTTGCATTGGACCTTGTCAGAAAATGTCAATCTAATAGGAAAATTCAAAATTATATTTCATTCTTTCCCTTTATCCCCCAGAATCTAAAGCTCTAAGCACACAGGACCATGATATCGAAGTAAAAGGGACACAGTACAGGTTCTTTTGTCCTCTTTAAACTTGGGGCATAAAAAGCCATCATAGGCAGCTTCCCTGGGCATTTCTACATAATGAAGCCAGTGATGACACTTTTAGGAAAACGTTCCTATGCAGGTTTTGGTGGTTAACAGCTACTACTGTTAGGAAGTCTAATGGTAGACTAACACTTATTGGAATATAGCTGCACATTTTTATGGCTGCTTGAATATCCCTTAGTAGCTCATCTGAGCCATGATTTTTCCATCCTATTTCTATTTTAATAACAGCATCTCCACACCAGCTGACAACTTTCACATGTTTTATTTTTCCCCTCTGTGTTGCAACATGGCCAAGGTTATTGCAAACTGCCATACTCTTCTTATTCTTTTTTCATCCATCTTATCTAATATTACTCATCTGTTACAGCTGCAAAGCTACATCAGTAAAGCAGACAGCTATGTAACTGTGCAGCCCAGCAGAAAGAACTTAAATTCATGTACATGAGGGTTCTTCGGAATTTTTTTTTTTGACAGGAAGATGAGTAAAGCAGAGACACAGGTGCCTGCTGCCACTTGAGAAAATTGTGGCCTTTCTCTCGGCTCTATTGAGTCACTCTGAATCGCAGGACTAGAGGACATTTGGCTGTGTGGGCCCTGCTCAACAGCATTCCAAGGAGGAAAAATGGCTGAATGGCATCCATATGGCTGACAGCTTGCTATGACGAGCAGCCAGCTAAACAATTTGTCAGCAGAGGAGGGCAAAAAATATATTCTGAATATAACTCTTTCAACGTATTCATTTAGGAGGAGTAGGTAGATATCCAACATGCTGTACATTCAGCTGGTGGGGAATAACTACCAATAAAGCCCATTGTTTTCTGTACATGCAATACCTGAATAGTTTGGCAGAGTTGTCGTCATGATAAGACCTACAGCCAGAAACCTGAAATAGGGATGTGAGCTGTTGGTATAAAATCAGTATATTGGACGTAGAGAGTAACGTCACTGGAGTGAAAGTACTGAATACAAAATAGGATCCTAAAATTTTGCACCATTTATGTCTTTCAAGAGACTGTTTCCATATTGTATAATGAAGTCCTTGTATGCATAGCATGTTTATATAACTCAGTATCACCCCTGATGCCTCAAATGTGTTCATTCGTCAAAAAACCTTAGTCTAAGATTATACCTGCCCTGCCTTCTCACTTATAAATACACATAGTCCATCTGAAAATGTTATCTGTCTTTATTTTCTCTGTCTCAGTCAGTCCCCCACATCTCTTCCTCTCAATTATCTTTGAGCAAACTGGAGGTATGCAAAACACTTAAACAAAGGTAAGGTAACATTGGCAACCTCCTCCCTATTTCTTTCTCCCTCCACTCCAAAATCCTTGTGCCTTAATCATTATTAACAGGGGAAAAAAAAAAAGAGCTGGAATTCTTTAGTGATGTCTGTGATATGGAAGCAGTAATAGCACCTATGGGAACAATATTGTCTTTATTATTTTATCAGGTCTGAGCTAGAGTGTGATTAACACTAACAATCACTCAAAAAAAAAATGGCAGAAATAAATCGAGGAGAAGTTATGGAAGAAGTAAAAGTGATATATTCATTCTTCTATCTTATCTGCTTCACGAAATGCTGTCCTTCTATTTATTACTCCTATCCCTTAATTATAATAGAACAGGAACCTGCAAATCAGAATGCTTGACAGAGTGAGTTATACTTCCTCTTCTCCATACAACACTCTGCATTAAGGACCCCTCATTTCTGGTGCAACAGCCATCCAATTCACAGTATTTTTAAAAGGTCTGACTTTCATCATGTATATTTTTTGATACAAAATTTTACACACACAAGTAATTGCAGACATAGTTTTGCTCTATTCAGCAATCATTTTGAAGTCCATTTTAGAATTATCAGTTGACCTATTACTTGTTGTCTTTGCAATCAAGTAACTAATGCTAGGTGACCAAATTTCAGAGATCTGATCCAAACACTGTTATTATCCAGCTCATTAGTATTTTCAAGGGTATACCACATAAGTCCAAGAGATACCACAAAGAAAATCAAGCTTTTGCTATCAGTGTGCTTGTCACCATGCAGGAGGTCAAGGGAATTGCACTGGCACTGATTAAATGTGAATTAGTGCAGGATTTGCTTTTACTTCAAATTATAACAAGGGCACGAAAGTACAGGCACAGAAGAAGTATCACAGAATGGTCAAGGTTGGAAGTGACTTTCAGAGTTCATCACCCAAGAAGGGCCACCTGGTTGGCCAGGCCCAGGTCCAGACAGCTTCTGAACACCACCAAGGATGGATATTCCACAACCTCTCTGGGAAACCTGAGACACTGCTCAGTCACCTTCCCAGTGAATCAATGCTCAGGAGGAATCTCTTGTGTTGCAGTTTGTGCTCATTGCATTTGTCCTGTCCCTGGGCACCACTCAAAAGAGCATGGATCCACCTTCTCTACCTCCCCCCTGCAGATAATAAATATCAGTGTATAAACCATGTATGAGATCCCCCACACCATCTCTTCTCCAGGCTGAACAGCCCCAGCTTTCTCAGCCTTTCCTCATGGGAGAGGTACTCCACCTCCTTAATCATTCTAGTTAGTTGCCTTTTACTGGATTCTCTCCAGTACCTTCATCTCTTTTGTACTGAGAAAAAGTACAGAAAAATGATGCAAAAAGTTAATTTGATTCTTAAAAAAAAAGCAATTTCTAATGCTAATTTTGGATGAACAGCTTTAGAAGAATTAGGTTTTTAAATCAGCCTCTGAATAACAGATGAAATCAAGAGAAAAAGTTATTGAGAGTCAAATGAGAAGAACATCTACTGTAAAAGATGCTGTACAAAAATGTCCCTTCAGTAGTAATGGATAAGTCTTAGAAGCAGTGGAAGAGTAGTTTAGGCATATATTCATGATAACATTAAGAATAATTATTTAACTTCTTGATACATTTGTCATATTCTTTTAGTCTTCATTCTGTCTCCTCATACAGCTTATTAAAGACAACAAAATCAATTACCTCTGAACCTTCAAAAACCAAAAGTCAAATCCAGTGAAACACATAAGCACAAGCCTAAACTAACTCAAAAGTCCCTGCGTAACTTTGCACATGGACGCTTCCATGTTTCACACAAGGACCCAGATCAGTCTGCTGTTTTCAGACATCAGATATGCAAGAAGAGCCTTAATAAATTACTTAACACAGTATGTAATTGCAACTAAGTGGCTAAGTTTTATACAGAGGTTGTTTCACCTCCTTGCGTGTCCTCTCAGCACTTGGGTTTTCACCAATGTGTGCTGTGTATTCTGCTTATTCATTAAATCAAAGCATGTGACTTTTAGAAGATAGGGATCTCTTACTTTTCTGAAGTGCAGGGTTTTGAAAACACAGAACATGTGTTACTCATCAGCAGTAGTAGAAAAGAATATTTGAAATTCTCTCTTTTTTATTTGTCTTTAAGACAACACACGTAAACTTTTTCTCATTTGCTTTGCAACACTCAGATATGCAACAGCAAAAATGTTTTTGGAGTTAGTTACTATTTAACAAATGGCAGATATTAATTCCAAATACTTTAAGAGCAACACATAGCCATAAATAGATTTAAAACTTATGCACAAATATCTGTGACCACAATAAATTCCCTAGGAAAGTTCTGAAACAGCATTAAGCACAGTGGGAACAAGAGAGTACAGGTGGATTCTGAGATCACACGAAACAGGAGGAGTTGTATGTGGCACTTGTTAACAGCAATCAACGTGGAAATTATAGAAATGTTTGTCTTCAGTGCAGCAGTTTAGTGTGGATACTTCCCAGCAGTGCACAAGCAAAGAAGCCTGCTTGCTAAGCTGAATTTATCAACCTCACCCTCAACTACAACAAGGCAATGGAACAGAAATACCCTTGGTCTTCACCTCTACCTTTAGGCAGCTGCTTTCAGTAGGCTCAGATCTAGTTAAGAAAACAAAACAACAAAGGTATTGTGGGCAAGGCTAATATTTATCAAGGCAAATATCTATCATGGGCAAGGCTGATAGATCTTTGCCTGGGGACCTCCACAAAAATACGCATAAATTTCCCACAATAGGTATAGGACTATCAAATTCCAAATTCCACAGGTATCAATGACTCAGAATGATTTCTTCAGTGACCTACATGAATATCACTTCAGTTATTGGGATTTTTTTTCCTTTTTAAAAGAAAAAAATTGAAGGAATATAAAACATCATTTTAAAAAGGCAACCTGCACCTCAAAAGCTATGTTCTTCCAGTCTGGAAGTTTCCACAATGGATCAGTTTGAATGTGTTTTTGTTGTGAGATAGATTCTGAGTGCTTAAATATAAGGAAAAACTCTATGATTGCCCTCTGAGGTCTCCTTTCACAGGACGACTCAGGCAGTGGAAGTACACATTTGTTTCTATGGAGGTTGATGACCTGGAGCTCTTTACAGGACAAGGAAATTTAACATCCCTATATAAGGCAAGCCAGGGCTGCTTATGCTTTGTTATCAGTGAAAGGCACCTTGTAAGGCAATTCTTCTGCTACTCTACTGCTATCATTTTGCTGGAAGACTTATTAAATCAAAATTGAACCTGAAGTGTCTCTACAATCTGTGAAACTACAGAGACTGTTCAATTTCCACAAGTGCTCTAAGAGCCTTCTGGAAAACCAAGCTAAATGTTTAAATCACTAACATTAGTCTGAATGAATTTGTTAACCTGTTTAATTAAATTAGGCTGCTTTTGTGCCCATAGTTATACACTGAGCATCAAGGAAACATTTCTCTTCTATGCTGCCTACAGCATGCTTAAAGGAAAATCCACATAAGATTGAGACACAAGGTATTTTTATAGTTTTTCCTTGCTCATCCCTCCTCCACACTGTCCTTCCTTCTTGAAGCACAATAGGCCATCAGTTCAGAGCAACTTACTCTTTTGACACGAGTCTCACTGAGCTGGTCCCACGTGAAAATGTGAAGATAATAGAAAACGGAACAATAAAAATTAATCTCCCTGTTATAGTCCACGAGGGGGAAGTTTGCACTTGGAGATGCTTCCCTAGCCCTCTCTACATCTTTGCTGCCATTATGGTGCACAAAACTGAAAAACAAGTAAATTTGTGTGTAAATCAGAACGAAGGAAGCCTGACCCTGTAAAGACTTGTGGTTCAATCTAACAACCAGTTGTTAATGAACCAGGTAATCCCCAACTCCCTATCCTCCTCCCTGCCACTCTCCCCAACAACTCGCTCTTACTTGCTTGCTGACACTGACAAGAACTTTGTGGCCACATGGTCAGTTTATTTATCCATGTCTGAGTTGGCCTGGCCTAGAAATGATTCATTTTGACCCAGATTATCAGGTGGCTCTGGTGACCACAGCCACAGGATTGTGAGAGCAGTGTAAGGGAGGAAGCAGCAATGCATGGCCTCTTCTCTCCAGGAACAGCCCACATCTTTCTTGAGGTTAAGCTAAGCTGGAAACTGTAAATATACCTGAAACATCTGACCTTTTGTCAAAATTTGTTAACATCAACCAATAGACTGAAAACATGACATAGGAGCCTCAGACATGATCAAAGAATCACAGAATATGCCAAGTTGGAAGAGGATCATGGAGTCCCACTCCTGGCCCTGCACAGGACACTCCAAGAGTCACACCATGTGCCTGAGAGCATTGTCCAAACACTTCATGAACTCTGTCAGGCTTGGTGTTGTGACCATGTCCCTCAGGAGCCTGTTCAGTGCCCAACCACCCTCTGGGTGAAAAACATTTTCCTAATATCCAAGCTAAACCTCCCCGACAACTTCAGGCCAATCCCTTGGATCCTGTCCCTGGTCACCAGAGTGAGGAGATCGGTACCTGCCCCTCCTCTTCCCTTCACAAGGAAATTGCAGACTGTGATGAGGTCTCCCCTCAGTCTCCTCTTCTCCAGGCTGAACAGAACAAGTGACCTCAGCTGCTCCTGACACAGCTTCCCCTCATGGCCCTTCACCATCAGGAATGCAGAGGTTGCATCAGGCTAACAACGTTTCGTGCAAAAAAAAAAGTGAAAGATTATTTTGCTGTCCCAGGACAGTAGGAAAACCAGACTACAGATTGAAACTGCACATCACTGCTGGCTGGCCTGACTTTTTAAAGAAATCTAACAAGATAGGAACTTCTTGATACTTAACTGTTTGAATAAGAACATTAAGAAATACGTATTTCTTGCTGTTTCCATCACTAAGAAATGAAAAAAAACGAAAAAAAACCAAAAAAAAACCCCTGACTTTTAAAGACTAACAGGTTTTGGTTTCTCAAATCATAATAGTATGACTAAGTGACCAATTTCCCTCACGAAAGGGAGCAGAAATGAGACCTAATTTTCGAATGGCCATAGTTAGCAGTACCTGAAAAGCGCATGAAAAGCCTAAATTGGGAATACTGTCAGTTGCTTCACAGGTAACAAAAAAAATACACATTCATTAAGACTGAAAGGAAAGCCACGGAATATCATCGAAAACACGAAAGAAATTAAGTTTTGGTTAATAATTTTTTCTAAACTAGCCAGAGCATTTTCTGGAGCAGTTAATTTCTGGGTCACTGAAAACATAACTTGCTTTTATTTTCAGCAGATGTTGTTTAGTTGTTCTGAATCTCATTATTTTGAAATTCAAGGAAAAACAGCAATCTGGCTTCCAAAACTCTTAGACAAGTTTCAGTGTCATGAAATTTGTGATTCTTTAGCTTTGACTTTTCACTTTTGACTTTTGAATCAACAGCCTACAACCAATTCAATATTTAAAGAGTTCTTCTGCAAAGACAGACTGCAGATACTCTTACTGTATTTAATTTTAATGAAAGACAATGTTCTCAGTGCAATTTATTAATTCCAGTAGTTGAGCCTTTAGGAAAAACACCCAAATCACAAAACTTGTGATCAGAACTGAAAAGAACACGTACAGGTTTGAGGGGTTTTAAAATACTTGGTTTTATAAATGCTTCCACAAAGAAAGTACAAGTTGACAACATCAAAGTTTTTACGTCATCACAGTCAAATCACTAGAGGGAGACTGAACTGATTACAAAGGCTATCTATCCCAAAAGTTGGGCAACTTTGGATATTGGGTTTTTACCACTTATTAGAGAAAACTGATCCCTGAAACTGCTTCCAGACCACCTGCATTTGCATAGGAAATTAAGGTTTCTTTCAAAGTAACTTGAACCTCCCTGAAAATATCCTTCCTGTGAGTTCTATAAGCTGTTACACTTTATTTTTAAGTTACACCTCATAGAGACAACATATTAATTATCCTGGATCCAACTGTTTGGAATGGGGAAAGGAAAATGCTACTGCCACTTCAAAATACTGAAAAATCTCCTTTCAAGACCTATATATTCCTAAATGCCCAGTCACTGTTGCAGGCAGTCAATAAAAATGCCTTGCCTGGACAGAACCCTCAGCTCCAAAGCTCTTTAACCAGAGATGATGTTAAGAACCCTTATTGCTGAAACCCAGGCGGGTTTGTTTTGTTTTCTTTCTTCTAGAAACAATATTTTTTCCCCTATCATAAAACACAATAAAATACATTCTAATCAAAAAGATACACAGCTTCTTCACCCTTTCTTTCACAACATAAAATAAACATAGTGCTTTCTTTTTGCTAAAAGATGAAAAAACATGTATAATATATCTAACTTCTTCAGGATGGGAAAGGTAGTCTTTTCCTAAACTTCAGCAATGTCAGCAGCCTCTGTCAAGAGATGGCCAAATTGATTTTTCAGGGGTCAAAGGTTGTGTTTGAGATGTGTAGGTAAATTTACAATAAAGTCTGTGCATGATCAACGAAGCACCTGTAATAGAGCCCACTAATCACTGCTGGCTGAAGGTAAATTGAAATACATTGCTGCATTTCCAAAACACTTGTCAGTGTTTTATCCACCACAATATGCCAAAAACAGCTTTTAAAAATGTAGAAATGCCAAGTGATAGAAGAGCCACCAGAGGGAGTGTCTCTAGCTCCGTAAATGTGATCCAACCCAACAGAGCCTGGCCAGGAGTTTGACACACTTGGACATTACCATACTTTAATGCACAAATTTGCAGGGTTCAAGGTGCAATCCAGGCTTCACTCTGACCTTTGTATATACAATCTTAAGGCGTTTGGGAAATCAGATTTCATTTATTTTTTCCCTTCCTGTAAAAGCAGGAAGATAGAACCCTCCATCACGTATTTATCCGTTCCTAATACAAACCTTCAAATCTTTAGAAGCAGTGCTACAACAAATGGTGCTTGTATATCAAAAAAGCTATAAACAGCTGAGATTGCCATGGCAACACCTCGGCTCCCCAATTTACATAAATCCTGGGTAACATTCTGACAAATCCCAAAAGAAGAATTTCAAAGGTAGCAAAGGTAGGACTTTTTGCCAAAAGTGATCTTGGGACAGCTGTGCACAAGGAACAACTGGAATTATTACTACTCATGCCCGTCCCACTGGTGAAGTGAAGCCATTCAATCTCTGCTGAAGGCACCACTGGCTGGCATTTACGACATTACAGCATAAATGTTAAATGCTGCAATTACATTTTACGCTGTTTATAATCCTTGTGCATCACTTTCATTTTCTGTTCTAATTCTCACACCCAGAGCTTCATTTTATTTTTAAAGACAAGGCTATCAATGGCATTTTCACAAATGTTTCAGCCACTCAAGTTCTTCTCTGGAAAAGTCCTATACCAAAGAGTTTCTTTTTCCTCTCTATCTTCCAAGAAAACCCCATATGGTCTAGACAGTAATTCCAAAAGGGGGGTTCAGGGTTTGCTGCTATAACTGAAACACAAGCTTGATTCTTGACAAATTCTGCTTTCCAGAATTTTTGATTTTGTTACTATATAAGACATCACTCATATTCCTTTAGTCATAACAGCAGTCATACACCCCACATGATGGGTGTCCTAGAGAACAGAGACCAACAAGCTTAAAAATTCTGTAGAAAATCAGATGGTACCTGCACATAAGATGAAGAGAACATAGGAGTAAGGGGCAATATGTAAAAAGCTTATTAATACAAGGTTTCTTCACTTAATGAATAAATTAGAAGGAACAGACCAATATATGTTAAGTTTCTGTCAAGATCATGAAGGAGATAGTAAAAAAATAATCCCTTACCTGTAATAAAAATGAGAGCAATAAAGATATAGAGTGTGAAAGCTCTCAGATCAAAGATTTATCCCTGGGAACAGCAATAAAACTAGCTACTGAAATTTAATTATGAAAGGGAAACATCTTGGACAGCAAATTTATAGTGAGGTTCCAGCACACTATTTAGGATACAATATTTTGTATCCCATAGAATTATCTCTACTCACCATAAATCAATGGAAGATGAAGTTCATGTAAGACCCAGCAAAGCTAAACAGAAAGCTACCACTGCCTTCCTAGGGTTACAAAGCAAGTCCTTAACTCAAAAGCTTTCCTTTAGATTTAGAGGAAAAGGAACAGCTGCACCTTTTTTCTCCCAACATATTCTCAAATAGTAAAGGAGCGCACGTGAGAGAACTGCTGGCTTCTTTCCTTTTCAAAAGGTCTAATTAAAGCAAAGAACTATGACATAAAAATCAAGGACACCTCACAAACCTACAAAATATGCTGGGAGTTGCAAAGTTTGGTTGTTTTGGGATTTTTTTCTAGGTATTAGAAATGGTGTTTCTTTTTCTGAAGCTTTCACTCTGACCTGTAGCTTTTTCTTCCATGAGTGGCATAATTAAGAAGTGTTGGGTTTCAGAATTCTGCATAGAAATTTGGATTCACATTCACTCCTTTTGGACCTCTTCATTGGTGTTAGAGACTCAAATTATAATTATATGCATGCTGAAGGAAATCTAAGGCTTTCTGGAAAACTTTTAAGAATGCAAAGGCCTGATTCTGCTCCCTGTTGACTTAGAGGAAAAATTTTATCAACTTTCATTGTGTCTTTGAAATCAGACTTAAAATGAAGACTATTTTGTTCCTACATTACTGATGACTTCCAGCAGCTTAAAACCAAGCCAAACAAAATATCTATAATTTTTAATTAAACCCTACCTAAGCAAAACATCAATGGCAAAGGGCTAACAAATCTTTGCTTAATAAAACTGGTATTTATTAACAGTTTCTGATTTTGCAGCCTTTCCTTACATATAACCCAGCTTACTAGAGCTTAAGTGCTTCATGAAATCAGACTGGATTTGAGCATATGCTTAAGCAGCATGTTGACACAGGCCTTGGGGATCTCTAAACAGGATTTATTATGGAACAATACATTTATTTCACTTCTGCTGAAGAAAGATTTGTCTGTCGTGGAACACACTTCATTATGATCCACGAGAGGCTTTGGATGGTGTTCGGGTTGCTGTCCCTCCATTCACATCCCTGCTGGATTTCCATCTTATTAAGTTTTCACATTAAACAGTTCCCTAATCCAGTTTAAAGAAATGTAGTGTGAGTGGACAGCAAGACAGTGACTTAAACACTCAATGAGGTGGGGCAAGGAAAGCAGAGCAGCTGTGCAGAATTCAACTGCATCACAATTGACTCATTTTTAGCTACTTTTTATATTCTCTAATTATCCCTTACACTATCATTCTAATTACCCAGCTACATGTCCTCAATGACAAGCACTTATAATCATACAGCTTAATTAAAACATAACTGAAATACCTGTGGTGATAAAAATACCTCCAGGAAAAAAAGAAAAAAAGCCTTGAATGTAAAGGAAGTTCACTTTACATTTGCTACTAGACTCTCTCTCTGCTCTTTGCATCCTCACAGCAGAGTTTACATTGGTGCTCTGCAAGTTAAACTTATATTTGCACTCAGTCACCACAAGGAATTTTAAATAATACTGCTATCCTCCTATGAGGAAAAAAAATCCTGGTGCCAAATTTTTCTGACATTTTATTTAGTCATATATTTTTGTGCATAATCGGACAACAGCTGGTGAAGCCAAGCAATTCAGTAGTAGTATTTTAGAGGTGTTTTGCACAAGTTACACATGGATCATGCAGGGAAGACAACCTTGGGCTGTCCAAAATATTCAGGCTGATAAACATCTTTATACCATGGCTGGCCCTTCAGAACAAAAATATGTGCTCCCCACATATGGGTCAAGTCCAGCAAAGATGACCAAAGGACTGGAGCATCTCTCCTATTAAGAGAGGCTGTGAGAGCTGGTACTGTTCAGGCTGCAGAAGGCTCAAGAGGGATATTATCAATATGTATAAATGAAGTGATGGAGGCAGAGACCTCTCAGTAGCACAAGTTGAAATACAGAAAATTCCACCTAAACAGAAGTAAAAAACCCTTCGTATTGCAGGGATGGTAGACACAGCATAGCCTCAGCAGCCTCTCTCTTCCACAGTATCTAATCAAAGCTGGATGTCAGCATGGCTTAGCGTCCATCCTTTCAAAGGCATATAATGCTTTCTTTAAAATCTTATGCTGAACTTTCTTTCCTTGAGACTTCTTGTTTTCTCTGTGTCCAGGCAGCTCTTATTCCTGACACATCCTCAGCAGTGTCTCATTCTGAAAATCTAATTAGCAATTCAGATAATACAGGAGAAGGTAGCTGCTATAATTTATAATTTTTACCAGTTGATGGAGTTCCCTACAGATCCTGAGGATGTATCTTAAAGCTGCAGAATACAACAAAAATTTACTATAAATCTGAGAAAAGAGAAACGTAGAGTTTCCAGAAATCAGTGCAGCATTCTTTTTATGCAGTTACTCCAATTTTCAAACTGCATTTTAGCTCTTCACTATTTTATGCATCTGTGCCTTTTCTACTTAAATTATTCAAATTCAGCATTGACTTAGAAGCCCCTCAAAAATCAAGAGTCATTTAATACAGTAGCAGGAACATTGCAGGTTAAACTATGAATATGTATCCTCATAATTTGTTTCATTGCACATGTGGGCGTGCACAGATTTTAAGCCCTATTATAAGACACTAGGAATTTAAATGAAATATTAATTAGAAAGCAATTACTGGATTTAGCAGCAGAGAGTTCTGGACAGGGGTTTGCATTAGGATTTGTTTCTAAGCCACAGGAGAAAAGGGGACTGATGGTGCCATCTGTTGGTCATTTTAAAATGGACATGGTTAATGGAGGTTTGTGGTCTCCCACGCTGGAGGTAACGCCAGAAAGCTTCGCACCTCAGCACTCTTAATTGTGACCCCCACTGTTCTCAGTCCAGGAGCGTGTGCAGAGCACAGTGGAGCCACAACAGCTGGATTCTGAAAATGGCCATGGTAGCACCCGTGGAAATGTTTGTGTTTTGGCTGTTTGCTTCACACTCCTTTTTCCCGTCTCCCTCTTCACACATCCCATTACCTCCTGTGCCCTACCTCTATTCACTTCCACACACACTGAGAATCATGTTGGCTCTGGAAGGAAATAAAGTTTTCCTTTGAACAGTTTTGCTTACCAGATTCTCCCAATCACATTTCTGGCCTTCACTCCCTACCAAGCAGGTGTTTTCTTTGTAATGAAGTAGGGGGGATTTTGGGTAATGGAATGGGCTGTCATGAGGCTGCCACAGCAAAATCACTTTCCAAATAGATGTTTTTAATCTTTGCTTGAGAGAAAGCTGTGAAGACCTCAGCCAGTAAAGGAACATTCAAATCCAGCCATGGAGCCTGTTGGCACATTGTCATATGCATCATGTCTCACAGAAAGGCAACCACAGCCTGATTGCATTTCAGAATTAAATAGAAAAAAGACCATTTGGTTAGCCATGAGAGCATGAGTCATGTCTGTGTCCAGATGCGGACAATGTCAGTATACAACTCAGGAAACCATGAGGAGTAAGGGTGTAGTCAGCACTTCCCACACACTTGCTGAACCCTGTGGACTTGTGGATGTCTTCTGGAGATTTTGATGGGACTTGTCCCACAATACACTTGCCCATCACAAAACAGCTGGCTCCTGACCACTGGGAGTGGTGGTTCACTATCTTCTGTAGGACCAGTCTTTTAAATCCAGAAAGAGATCCATGGGATTGCATCTTATAATGCTCCAGCTCTGGTGCCAGATCACAAGAGACAGCACTGACTGGGCTCTTTAGCCCGAAGTTCTGCACTCACTGCTGTTTTCCCCACATCCCCAGTGAGGAATTAGTTAATTGCCCAGGCCCACAGTGTCCTGCCAGCTGCGGACGAAGCAATCTCTTGGCAAGGACTTCCAGATTGTCAGTGTCCATCAGACAACAGGACATCCAGGATGGAAACATCTCCTGAGGTGAGGGACCTTCCCAGATGAATTGCCAAAGCCTCAGAAGTGTTTCTCCAGACTGCACATCTGTTTGCCCGATGCCACGGCAGCATCAGAAGGTTGCTGAGTAGCACCGTGGTGCCCTTTGTAAAGATGAAGGAAAAGAAGTACAGCAACAACACAAGGAAGAAAAGAAATAAAATTGGGGTTGCATGGGCATACAACCCACATGCACATATATAATTACAACCAAACATTATTTCTCTCTCACACAGGAATTAAAAGATTAAAGAGCTAATGAATATGCTGGCAGCAAGTAGGAGCAGTAATAGGCTTAGGTAGGATGCTGGGCAACAGCATGATATGAGAACTGAGTGAGGTTCTTTTGTAGATTTAACGTCAAGGACATCACTTTTGTAATGCTTTTACATATTTAGATTTACCATTGGTCTCTGTTCTCTTTTTCCACGCACAATTTTTGCAGCTAAGATATTGACCAAAGGTGTGGACAGGAAGGAGGGCGAAAAGGTGGTGATTGGTAGGGAAATAAAACAGACATTAACAGGTTATGAATTTCATGTCCCCCCACAATTAAAAAGAAAAAAAAAGCTGATTTCTCCACATGTACAATAATTTTTCAGTTACTATTAGTGTGCTTGTCTACACAAAATTAATTCCTTGAAGGGAGAGGGGGAGGAAACCACTCTACAAAACTTCCTCTTCGTATGTATATGAAGTAAATAACTCTAAAATATCACAGTTGTGAATTCTCAACTCAAAATAAATACAACAATCCCTTGTACAAGAAACTGCCAGTGCACTCCACTGTGACAAACTGCAAGAGAGCACAGCAGCATGTTACGCTCCATAACAGCTTTTGGTAAAATCATCAAAGGACATAAATGACTGGAAAAGTATTTTCATAGTTTCACCAAATTTGGTTTGTTCTCCATAACAATCTGACCTCTTACACTTGCCATAGCAAATGGTACAAAGTATTTTTTTCTTTCTTCAACTTATTTAAATTAGGAGTACCATAATTGAAGAGGGTGGGGGGCGGAGACAGGGAAGGAAAGGAGCTTTAGGCAATTGAATTTTCCAAAGTGTTTGGAGAGATAATTGGAAAAGGGATTGAAAATGCTGCCAATCACCTTAATGGATGCAAAAATCACAGGAGATACTCCTGTGGGACACCAGGAAAGAATTTCACTCGATTTGTTTCCACTGAAAAGAAATTTCAGGCTACACCAAAATTTCATTCAACTCCATTTGAATCCATGTCTGCTCCCAATCATACTGCTAATTATTACAATCATTATTATCTTCTAGTGCACAGGAAAACATTAAAATGTAAACACAAACCCACTCTGAATGAAAACACTTCAAGAATTCTGTAGTGTGAAAACTTCCCTGATGTGGAGACAAACAAATCACTGCACTCAAAAAAAAAAAATAGTGGTAAAAGAGATTGCCTGTATTATTTCACTATTTCTTTACAATTTTTCCCTCAGATCCATGGTGTAAAACTGTTCCAAGTCTTTGGTCAATCTTCACTTTTCCAGTGTCTAGAGGAGACTTTTCACCAGCTATAGAACCACTATTTTTTCTTGCATCTCTGCATATACTGAAAATAGGGATATGAGGTTCAAACCACCTTACAGATACTACCACGTCTTTTGAATTTAATAAGAATCATAGAAATTTTAAGAGGTTTTTTTTCCTTTTAAGCTTTACACTTAGAAAAAAAAAATTGAATTAAGAAAAACAAGTGTGTTGAGCATCTACATAAAATGATTGAGCAATCTATCTTTTACCAATTCACTTCCTTTGCTACACAGTTTACCTTCGCTTACTATTTGGAATTCACCAGCTTATGTATTTGGGTTAGTGTTCTCCGGCTAAGTACCAAAAAGAAGGAATAAGCATCACAAAGAAATAGACCTTGCACCCTGACTGGTATGTTTTTCAAAACAAATATTATAGAAAACAGGGAAGGAAATGGATAATATGCTGATCACATCCAGCTGAAACTGTAGGAACTGAACCCAGCAAAGTGGCAGCATGGAAACTTGCATAGAATAACTTAATTTCCAGAAGAGCAGGTGGCTTGCCAGGTATGTACAAGAGTCCTGACTTAAAAGATAGTTTTCTCTAAGCCCTGCTGACAGTTAGCACAAGCCACATGTGTCAGTAAAAGCAAACCATGGCACATCCTGCTCTTTATTCAGCTTCTGTAATCCTGTCTCAAGCCTTAGGTACACATCAAGAAGAGGAGTGCATTTATATGCCAGACTGACACATTGTACAGGAAAACACTGTACTGAGCTGTCATTCTTCATATGCAGAAATGAAACATGAGATTTACTGCTGCCATCCTCTGTGACCTAGACTAGAGCAACCCCAACAGCAGGTGGTTTAGCTGTTTTGATTTAGCTCTTATCTAGGAAACTCACATAAACCCCATTTTGCATATCTAAATCTTCAATACAATGGTGCTGAATAAAACTGCAGAGCAAAACAGGGCTCCAGTGCTTGAGCACTGAAAATGCCTGGGCAGAGATGTTATCCAGGATCACAGAAGTTATCGAGGATCACACAAAACCCTGGCAAAGACCAGGCTGTGTGCTTGCTGTCTGACAACAGCACACAAACTGACTGCAGACTAACACATTTCTGAGCTCAGGCAGAAGCTGTTTGGCTGCCACAGAACAAAAAGGCAGAAGCACACATATGTACAAAGAGACCTATAGAAGCACAGAATCCAATCCCCCCTCTCCAATGGCAGTTTGAATGCCATCAGCTTAGTTTAATTTTTAATTAGATTTTACTGTAACAAATACCATCGATTGCGCTGCAGCTTGCATACACGAGTACTGCTGCCAAGACTGCTAATAAAATATTATGTCTTTTCACAATTTCGATAATCACAAACCTGCCCTCTTCTTTCAGCCAAAAACCATTCTTAAAATTTAGAATGAAAGGTTGTTTCAAGTTGATGAAATAGGCAAGATAATTGCAGAAACAGCTCATTTCTCTCAGAGATGATAAAAAGGATACAGTGACCATCCCTCACCCACAAAACCCTATTTATTATTGCTTGGGACATTGGCACAAATTCTGGAATGCAGCTTTATGATGCTATTTCTTCTTACCATGCTGTTACATCCTCTTTCACACACTGTTTTGAAACATATTCATGCTAGACCCTTTTGTCTTCTACACAGAATATTTATGGAAGATTTTTACTGCAAGTCATAAATTAATTAATAATGGTAGACTGTAATACCGAGAGGCAAAAAGCAGCCCCCATAAAATACTACCTCCTCAAAGAAGTTAATGCTGCTCTTTTAGTCAAGACACCAACCTGTCAGAGAGGATATTTCTATTCTGAAAGAGATTGCTTAGAGTCCCTATGGGGTTATTTTTATACATTCAGAATCTTCAACATGATGATAAACTCCATAAAGGACATCTGAATCAAAATAAGGAACTAATTTGGATGTGTTATTACCCAGTCACAAAACTGGACCTAACGTCTTTCTTTATGGCAAGGAGAAACTTTGTTTCTGAAGGACTGAAAAAGTTTTGTATAATAATTTTCTGAAGTTGCCATTTTTCAAATGTCATACAGATCCTTTAGATAAGGACAGAGATTTCCAGATAATAATAGCTACTTCTGTGTCTTTCCTTCAAAGTACACATTGTAGTTGCCCACTAAATGCTGAAGTTGTATACACTCCTCTTTCAGATAACTGTTTAGGACATTTATATTTAGGTGCAAACTATCAGACGTTAATTGCTTGATGCAACTTTTAATATTAGGGATATTTTATATGCTGATGCAGAGGGGGTTTTTGGTAATATAATCAGTTTTACATGTAAGATGACATCACAATACAAAACACTGATTAACTCATTATATTTAGAACTATATCAGCTTAAAGATTTCTTTTTTTTTTTTTCAAATACAAAATGTTTCCTTGAGTTAATGTAACAAAGGAGTTGATTTGGAGTTGTTTGGTTTGTTTGGTGTTTTAGGGAGGTTTTTTGGTTCATTTGTTTTGTTGTTTTTTTTTTAATTTCAATGTTTTTCTGAGGTGATTAATAACTTTTATAACCACTCTTGTGGTTTATGGATGTCTACACAGATCTGCTTTTCTTTAGTGGGATGAAAAACACAAAGAATTCTTTAGTGTTTGATAGTGTCCCACATAACATCCCTGCTTCTAAACTGGAGAGACATGAATTTGGCAGATGGGCTGCTATACAGATAAGGAATTGGCTGGATGGTTGCACTCAGAGTTGTGGTCAACAGGTTGACGTCCAGGTGTTCTTTACTGTGAGATTGGTGAGGCCCTGGCACAGGCTGCCCAGAGAAGCTGTGGATGCCCATCCCTGGAAGTGTTCAACACCAGGTTGGATGGGGCTTGGAGCAACTTTGGGGAGTGGAAGATGTTCCTGCCCAGGGAGGGGAGGTTGGAATTAGATGATCTTTAAGGTCTCTTCCAACCCAAACCATTCTATGATTCTACATCCAAAAAAACTAGTTAAAATTTTTTGAGATTCACTGCTTTTAAATTAGCTGTAGAACTTCAAGACAAATTAAATTTAGGAATTTTTTTTCAATTACAGAAGAATTTTTAAAAATAAACTATTCACTAAATAAAACCTTCACTCTTTTCCAGATGTATTCATTTAGAGGACAAGAGTCTCTTCCAACTTCCACCAATCTAAATTAGAACAACTGAAATTAAACCAAATGGCAGCATTGTAACAATGGCATAAATGAAAAAGGCTGTTAATTTTATTGCCACAGCCTTCAGAAAACTGGAGAAAATACAAGAAAAACAGAATGTGTGAAAAGCCCTGCATAATACTTCATCTTCCCGGCAGCCAAGGGTGCAATCTCAGCAGTGCTCTGAGGAGTGAGCTGTGCATCATCTATTACTCCTGCACTTGAGAAAATCCGTGCATCTCAAATCATGCAGTATCCCAGATGCCAGTGATTAACAGAGGTAACTCTTTTATCCAGACCTCCGTGGGCATGAAAATGTGCACTTGTCTAGGAAAGCTAACTCTGGGCAAACAATTCTATTTCAAGCTGGATGGAGGTAGCACAAGGGTTAAGAAAAACTTTACCAGCCGTTGTATTGGAGCAATCACTGTTATGCCAGTGCTCTGGGCAATGACAATCTGTTAGGTCTTTTCTAAACCCAGTACAAGCATTTGTAATGCAAATGTTAGCACGCTGAATATATCACACTGTTCCTACATCCATTGATACCAGCAAGGGGAGAAATCATGTGGCCCCATCCTCCCTCTGCAGCAGCTTGTTCCCTTTAGCTCTTGTTTACTTCCCTGTGTTTTCTCTAATCTAGTTCTAAATGTCGCTAAGCACAGTGTTTGTTGTTCAGGACTAGTTATAGCATGTTAACCTATTTTCTTCCCTTTCATGTGATTTTTGACATGGTTTTGTTCAGCTGTGTTCGCGGTACCCTGAGTTCAGCACTCTATGAACGACCCCTCTGTTTAGAAATTGGGAACCGGAATAACGGCCAAGAGTTGAGAGAAATTTATGGCTCGATTTCCTTGGAATCTGTACGCTTGGTAAAGTACTTTGAAAAACTGGGAAACCGGGTCTCCAGCTGAGAAAGGTTCAAAGATAAAGAAGAATGGTCTAAAGGAAAATTATTATCATTTGATATTGCCATTCAGTTAGCTGCACAAAATATACAGATAAATAATAGACATACAGCCTTTTGTGTGCATCACCAACTCATTAGCTCTGGCTCACAACCATTTTCTGTTTAGAAGCCACCATAAGAATTTTACCATAGAAGAGTTGAACACCTTCAGAAACAATTTAAGCCCACCACAGCTTATTTTTCTGACTGACTTCTCATGGATGTGCTAGAAACAGGCCTCAAATTTTTTGACAGATCTGTAGAACAAAAATTGGAAAGAGTTATCTAAGAATATCTACTTTTTTCCTGACAAAATCACTCCACTTGCAGCTCACCATGCAAATGAACTGGAAGACTTTTTCCAGTTTCCCATTGCCCTTTGTTAAAATAAACAAATACACCTCTCAGGAATAAAAGAAGTGAATCCAGTAACTTATCTTGCAAGAAATTAGCAGAAACAAATATATGACAAAGTACATTAGTCATATTCAACAGCTTAAGTCAGTTTTGATGGCCAAAAACAAACAGAAAACTAATTTTTTTACTTATTTCTCCTTTATTTTAAATGCATATTTGAAAACTAGGAACTCACCAAATGTGCAAAGTCACAGCCCTGTTCTGTCAAGGTAGATACATCCGTAAGAGCAGTAGGCATGAGATCAAATTTCAGGGTTTTTGCAGAAGTGCTGAGATAGATTCACAGCTTCACACTTCTAGTTCTAGAGAGACAAGAGGATAATGATAAGCAATATGACCTAAACGTTACACTGGAGAACCTGCCATGCCATGTCTGTGAGCTGAACAAAACACAAGAAAAAGGTGCCAAGTGGTCTGCACAGAAGGTGAGCTTCCATATAGTTAAAAAGTCTACAAAAACCTCACAGCGAGGGCTAGGAAATACAGCACAGACAAGAAATGCAGGAACTGATCTTGCCCAATCCCAACGCTCAGTAGCAGATGAAATTCCCATGACAAGTGGTGCATTTGCACAGCAGTAGGAACTCACAATCCCTTTGAATTAGCACAGGATTCATTGGACTGACCATTGCAAAAATAAAAAGTGAAACAGCAATGAAAAGCAGAGTTTTACCTGATACAAGAACTTCAATTTTATTTCTACCCCTATGTATTTACTAGTTTAAGAAATCGCTGCTTCTAAACACGAAGACAGAAAGTGTGAAGACTTATGAATACATTTTCAACAGTATCTAGCACCAGAGCTATACACAAAATCTGAAATATTAAACAGTGAAGGCTAAAGTTAAACTGACATAACCTTCACACAAAGACATAAGTAAAGCAGGACAAAGTTTTATCTTTAAACAGGGATAAGCAACTATTTACCATTATACCATAGGACTGAACAGCTGTTTGTGATGCTACAGTAAATTAACAACTTGAAGACATCAGTCTTGTTTGACTGAACATCACCTGTCCCTGCAATAGACTCATGCACCTAATCAGGTGATTATTAGGAAAATCCAACACTACACATAAAGGGCTCCAACGATTAAATGAAGCACTGGTCCTCAAATTCTCTCATAGACAATCAAAGACTCACAGAAACATTCTTGGTTCTGTTCAAAGTGATCCCCAAGCATGCAAGTCGCTAAGAACCAGTATTCTTTGTCTACCTGGCTGCATATACTGAAAACAAAATGAAAAACAACCATTGTAGAATATGGCTTAGGCAAGACATTTAGCTTTGTACTTTACAGAGTAAAATAGTTAAACTCATCAAAAACTACCTTAGAGGAAAAGAAATTTTAGAAGTGATAGCATGTAGCAACTTTCCTTATTGTATTTCTAAATGTATAGAGTAATTCCAGTTTGAATGGAAACAAACATGTTATTAATACTTTAAAACAACAAGGGTCATATTTCTTCCTCAAAGTATTTACTTAACATTATCATCATTTCTTAGGGGAAAAAAAGAAAAAGATACAATTCTATTTAGCATATCAATGAAATTAGAAGGGAAGTCCTACTGAAGGACTAACTCTCCTTAATGCCCTTATTCTCCCTTCATTATGCCACTGATGTCCCATGACAACAACATTAATTTGACATGGATGAGTTATGACCCACTGTTTCTTGCACAACTCTCAGGAAGCCTAAGGCAGGGTTTTCTGCTTTGGGTATTGGGGCCAGAAGGACCATGAAGAAAACCAGTGCAATAGAAGGAGCAATTAAGCTACAGGTTGTTTTGCTCTAAGCAGTTAACCAGCTGTGCCTAATAAATTATTTGATTATACAACATCTTATAGGTTTGACGTCGATTGCAACCGTGCATAAAACTAACGTTCGGTGGCTTTGCATATTTGCTTGTGTGATTATAACTTTAATTCCTCCTGGTACTCATCAGTGCACCTGGCAATACAAAGCACTGTTGGGTTTTCCATACCAATGGTCAGCATGCTCAGAGCACCTCAAAACTGTGGACTAAAATACAACAATCTTGAGAAGGAAGTGGGAAAGGATTGCTATTAGTGTTTGCTGCTGAGAAACAAGGCCACTCTGATCCAGAGCAGAATGAGCAAGAGGGGGAAACTGAGGCACAGATACATTGTATGTGTGTATATTTACAATGGACACAAAAACAGGTGAACACACAAAACACAACCCAGAAGAGGTGTCCAAGAAATTCCTGAACTAGAAGTCTGTTTTTTTTTTTTTTTTTTTTTTTTAAGAGATAGAATTCCATGCTAATGTATACAGCCTGCTTCTGGCACTTGCACTACCTTCCTCAGCAGCTCTCCATTATCTATCTCTAGTGCAGTGCTTCACGTTTGAGAGCTGTAACTATGGACTTCACATTCCCAGTCCCACACTGACTTCATGCTACTCTGCATCCTCACAAAAGAAAGGGGAATTTGCTCTGTGCAAGGTCTTGCACAAACCTGAATTTAAAAAAAACACTGCGAAGCAGCCCTCACAACCACTGCAAGTCTGAAGAGCTTCCCCCCATCATGACAACCATTTCCTAAAAAATGCTGGCATATTAATCCTCTTCATCTTCTCACCTGGACACAAAGAACTGTGGACCCTGTCATTGTTCTTTAGCTGAATGTCCCAGTCCTTCAGTGAGGACTCACAAATTGTCAAGATGACTCAGAGGACCATCACGCATCACGTATAACAAAGCAGTGAATTAAGCACACCCCCAAAAAATTCAGACAGCAGTTCATAAACTATTAAATGGAAGATTATAATAACAAATAGATGAATGCAGTCCTCCATGGATAATACATGTACAAAAATGCTAATCTTTGAGGCTAAATTATTCACAACGAATGAGTCAATCAGCCTTATTCCCTCACAGACCACTATTTCCGGGAGCTATTTATAAGTGAGACAAAATTGATGTGCTTGTATCATCTATTTCTGTACAAGGGGAAAGTGCATGATAATCCCCTTTTTATTCCCTTTATTAAGGCATTCCATGAATGTGAATGGCAACAAAAACCACAAGAACCATCTGTAATTGATACTGCAGTGACAGCTAAACTGCAAGTTAGTGAATTTGGCCAACATTATAAATTTCCTTGTTCCTGATCAGGCCCTTAATAATGACATACACCATTTATCAAGTGATAGAGTCAGCAGAACTCTGAACAAAACAGCCCGTGCCAGAATGCCATCACCATAATGTAAAATACCTGTTTTACAGAGACAGTCCTTTAAACTATAATATCTAATTCCCAGGAGCACCTACAATCAGAAATCACTACAGCAAAAAGAAGCACATCACACAGATTGCTCTTCCCTGACTTGCCAGCCAGCTGCATTTCCCCCAGCCACAGGATCCCCTCCTGCTTGGAGGGACTCGGATCTCCGGGACAGCACAGAGAATAATGCAAGTCCTGACAAAAGGACTTTTCTGCCAAAAGAAGGATCAACCCCTTGAGTGCAGGTTCAGAACAACTTTAAGGGACTGGGACATCAGAACCCTCTGTGGTCCATGTTCTCCCTCTAAAAAAGGGCCAAGGTCCGTAACTGCCACACACACTATTTTGGCAATTCCAGCTCTATCAGAATCAAGGAATAAGTGAACTTAGTGATGATGTTTTATAAGCAAACAGTTGCCATATTACTCACTTGAAAAGAAAAGAGAGCCATCATAGAGAGATGCATTTCCAGAACCAATTTAAAGGTTAAGCCAAACGAGTTCCCTGAATCAGGATCTAATGAGATTCCAAGGCTCAGCTCAGGAGACTTGATGCTATATGAGCAAAGGAGAGGCTGCTCACACTTCTTCTGTCAGTGACAGCTGAGCCTCCCAGAAGGATACAGACACTTCCGTGGATCCTGGCTACCTCGCTTACCAATGAAACATCCCAATTAACTTCTATAGGGATTATGCATCAAATTCTTGCTGAAATTATCGTGCCCAAATATCTTTCCTGGCTTTGTAGAATTGAATCCTCATTTACATGTGGCTGAGTGCCTCTCCCCATTCCTGGAAATGGCATGTTTTATCCTAGCTGTATAAAGTGACGATGGCATTAAAGGGTTAAGAAAGAAACAGTTAAGTGTGATGTAAAAATAGAGTTTAAACTAATAAAAAAAAAAATTAAATGCCTTTTAAAACAGTGAAAACAACATTAGTTTAAGGTTTTTTAAATACTGACGTTAACAAAGACAACAAAGAAAGCATAGATTCAACTAAAATCAAATGAGATTCAAAATTGCTTCCAGTGTTGGTGCTGAAAACAAAGCATGCACAAGGGTCTACTACACTGCTCTCTTGCAAGGCATAAACCAGGTCTGCAATAAACTGCTTGATGCTGTCTTGCTGGTCATAAAGCTACCAAAAAAAAATTTAAAAAAAAGAAAAAAAGGGATACGACATTTTTTATAACACTTTAGGGTCCAATGCAATATAAAATATATCTTTCTGGCACTGTGTGCTTTCAGAGCAGATTCTAGAGACTTTGAGGTTTGTATACACTTTTGTCAGAGAGGAACTGAATATATTTCTTGTTGGATTGGGCCATAGGCAGCTATAGCTGTTCCCAAAAGACAGTGTAAATGACAAGCATTCTGAACCCCAGGGAAAACATAAATCATTAACAACAAGACCAAGATAAGAGCTCCTTGAACTGACACTTCCAGTTTTAAGATATAGTTTTCTATTCCCTTTATATTTAAAGAAAAATTAACTTTCCTAAATATATTAAAATTAATTTATCTTCACATGGATGCAAGAATACCATCACAACTCCACTCCATAAATGCCACCCCAAAAGACCATCTCTTCAGATCATTTCTTTGACCACATTGCCATTTTCACTGCATCCTTCCAGGTGGCTCCTTTGGTTGTGTGCAGGTGTATTCAAGGCTTTCCCTGGCCTATCCCAAACTCCACCTCCACAACATCACAGACCATGCTGATTCCTTCAATTACTGTTAAGCTTTTAGGACACAGTTATTATTTTGCTTTTTAAAGCTTAAGATGCTTTGACAAGAATCTTTTGTTTTCTCCTTACTGACGAAGGGTTTTTTCTAAAGCTTGACTTCTTTTTACCATGACACCTATGCACAGACAATGTGTGAAGCTACATAAATTAACTTCTGCTTTCTATGCACTGCCCAGTTTATTGACATTCACATACTATTTCTTACTATTTTTGGGACAATATATTCTCTGAGGCATGGACTGATTTTTCTCCCCCCCCAGAGCTTACAGCATTCCAAACCCAAAGCAGCCATGTTCCTAGATAACAATGTCAAACAAATAATGAACAGCAATAACCTTAAGCTGGATTTTCTAGGTTTGTAAGGCATTATTTTGGAAAAAACTACTTGTAGTGTCTTTTTCTCAAAAACCACCCCAAAAAACACACACATGTTCTCAAATCTGAACGTATTTAACCCAAGCCTTGATGTGTTAAACCTTGATGTGTAGTGAACTCCAGCTAAATTAAATATAGCAACTTCACCACTGATGAAGCATTTTTCCTGGGCAAAATGCACTGTGTTTTATCTAAGAGACACATAGGGAGTACAAACAAGAACAACATTACCAGAAAGATCTTCTCTTTAGAATCAACAGATCTGGGTTACAGGCAAATTATTTGAAAACAAGTTGCTGAGGCAATATTCCATCAAAATGACTACTATCAGCCATAAACATATGGGACCCTCCAACTACCCAGGGTAATAAGTCTTGTATATTATTGCTGGGAATTCCTTCAAAGCCCAAATCATTTTTAGTTTGTAAAGCTCCCTAATTTATTTTCCATGGTTGGGAGGAATCTGCTGCTAAACTAAAAATACAGTTTTACCCCCCATTATCTCTGCACATAAAGAGTCACAGAGCTTTGGGCTAGAATTAACATGAGATAGGCTATTATGACTGCAAGAACATTTAGAAGTCCCTGTTGACTTTGCAGTTTGTAATAATAAATATCCTCCCCATAATATCTTATTCCATTTTTTTCTAAACTTGATGCCTAGAGGAAGTCTTGAAGCCTGTGATAAAATGCTAGCAGTATTTACCTACTTTGTTGCTAGCCTGGATTTCCTTTTCTTCCTGGGAAAAGTCATTTAAAGAAATGATATTTGCAAGCAAAAGCTCTTAAAAGTATAACCTTTGATTTCATTAATGCCCTACAGAAATATGATGTCCTACTGTACTTGATTACTGAAGCAAAACTGACTCTGCTTGTATAAAGTAATGGCACTATTTTACAGTGAAGCATTTGCTCTTCCACGAAGGAAAAACCTTGTAATCAGACGTGAAGGTTATAAAAGACACAGTCTACAAGTCAAAAGTATCCTATTACCACCAATCAAGGTGATAATTAAGACCAGATTTCTGTAAGGAGGGGGTAAGCATTTAGGGGGCTTCACAAAGTACTGAGCTTCATGCACATAATAAACAGTTCAAAGTACTCTTACTTTATTAAGAAAATGCTGAAAGTGGCTAAAAGTAAGGTGTACTCTTGCATACGTATCTTACTTCGTTGGGCTGGTTCTGTGCAACAGAAAAAACTTGCCTACTCTCACATGTACTAAGAATGTTTGGCAGGTTTTGGTTGTTGGGCATTTTTTTAGGGGTTTTGGTAGATTTCTTTCCCCCCCCAGAATTGTTCATAAATGCACTTAGGAGCAAAAAATTGAGATGAAGACAACATCCTTTATACATTCAAGGTTCCAGTTCACTAAAAGCTTTTCAGCAAACTAGAGTAACATTTCACACTTCAGGCACTACAGTATTCCTTTAACTCATTCTTGCTGGTTTTTACTTATTCATAGGTCTGTCAAGTGAATTCAGCAGATTATCAAGCAAAACATGCACATCACAAATACCCTCTCTCAGACAATCTCAATCTCCATAGATGTCAACAAGTACTCACAAGAACAAATTAAATCAAGCCATGCTGACACACCTAAATGTGCATTTCCCTCTACTCTATGTGCCTTGTATGATGCAAGGCTTGGAAGAGTGGCAGTCTGTTGGCAATTGATCCTTCTTAGACAGAGAAAGCAAACAACAATTAAGTTATGAATAAGACTAACAATATACTCTCTGCTTCACATACATGCCCAGTTCAACTTAAATTGTGAACAGATGGAAAGCAAGACATTCTCCTATTTCAGATTCACTACATTCCCCTAAATCCATAAAACCATACATTTTAAAAATGAAAATGTTTAGAACTATAAACTATTTCCAAATAGTTAATCCACTGATCTTTAGCTTACTGACTTGTTTCCTGTTTGTCACCTCATTTATTGTGATATTATTCTTACTGGACAGCAATTCACTAAGGCCATTATTTGAAGACAGTTAATTTTCTCTTCTGAAATCCATTTCAATAATTTTACTTTCAGCATCTATAAAGGTTATTTCATACCTGTGTATTTGCTAGATATGACTCCCGATTTTCCTCCTATGAATGAGGTATTTTTCAGTTCTCATGAGCTTTCCACAAATGTAGCTGGGAAGTTGTCTAATCTGCAAGGTGAGGACAAGATATGCTGTATAAAACAGAGGTTTTTTTACACTTGCACAAATAAATAAGAGATTTCTTTTTTAACAAAGCAGGCAAATAAATTTGAACTCATTTGAACCCTCTAGAACTGCAGCACTGGAGGAAACCTCCACCATCTTACAACTACAGCATTTCCCTGACTGCTCCTCTTCACCTTCTTTATCCTTTTTCCTAGGGCTCTCTTCATTTATTCCTACCATTTTCAACTCCTTACTCTTCAAAAATTTACACTCCCCTTTTGTGCCAGCCACCACCCCTCACCTGCTCCTTTCTGCTTCACCTTTTTCCAATCCTCCGAGGTTTGTGCCTCTGGCCTGTATTTCCATGCCCTCCCCACCATGGAGGGCACACTCCCATTTCCAGATTCCATTACTAATGAGTGCAATTAGAGATAACAGGATGACACACACGCAGACTTCAGCAGAGCCACCCATTTAACACCGCCACAGCATTCCCCTGGTACCACTGCAGATCTGGGTGTTGGGGCAAACTGCAGCCTGAGCTTCATTAAGAGCTGCAATTTCCTCCCTGCTTTTTCCTTTCTGCCCCCCTCCAAGCTCAGCCCACCTTCACATGACAAGGGATAAAAGCCACGTCGCCTTTAGCACAATTCACAAACTCTTACATGAGTTTGATTCCTGTGGGGCTCCCCCAAGATAAGGTAAAGCACTGCGGATTTTGGAAAGCGGCCCCTTGCTGAGGTACACTTCTCCTCATAACTTTGTTTTACACGTAAAGTGCTGTGCATTTCATATAGCAATACATTTATACACTCTTTGATCATTTATTTTTCTCAGGCCTCTGTAATTTTCAACTTTACCACTTCATTCTTCACTACACACAGCCTCATTTAATTTCCTTATATCTGCAGAGCAGGAATTAGACAGGCCCAGAATAGATCAAACAGTGCTGAATTTGGGTCATTATCCACAAAGCATCCCAAGACAGCCTGCCTTAGCTGTCAGTGAAAGTTCACTTGCAATGTTTTACTCACACTAGAAAAGGAGATAGGGAAAACTAGTAACCTTCATTAGACCAGAAAGCTTAAAAAGATTTAAAGCATAACCTCAAGAGCTTCTTTAGGACTCACATGTCTGGAAGCTCACCACTCCTTTTTCTCCTGAGAGCATAGTCAGGAAAGGATTTTTTTTTCAAATCAGACACTTTACTATTCTAAAGAACAGTGAAGGCACCAATTTATAAGGGTGTCTTCATAGCAGCCATTTCATCTGACCACCTGAACATGCTTAGATTTAAACAGATTGAACCTCATCACCTGGTTTAAATTAACTGTGAGCTTAAATATCCCAGCACACCAATGCTAGAGCAGCTTATCTATACCACTAAAAACAAACCCTCCCTCCCTTCTTTTTCTAAGTACAACTCTGAAACAATGAACACCAGCTTTCCTCCTGTTAATCAGTTTTTGTTATCCATTCATTTTGCATACTTTGGCTTGGAAGTCTTCATTTCCAAATTAATACAGGATATTGCATCATCATTCTAAAACAGTTGTTGTGTCCCAGTTTCACTGTAAATCCAACAAACAGGAAATGCACCATCCCTGCTTTGGTTTGCTAGTGATATTTGCATACAGTCACTAAGGACAGGTTGTTTATTCCAGCTGATTGATTTCTAAAGTTTGTCTGTCACATCAAAAAGTAAGATATTTTTTTTTACATTTTGATTGGTGATTAGATTCTAAACCAAGTTAGACTCTAAAAGAAACACTGATATTTAAACATTATGAATTTAAAAGATAAATTCAAGGGCTTCTCTTACCACTGCTACCAATACCTACAATATCATCCCAGCATTCAGCCTTATAACACAGAAAAGTAAGACTTGGCAAGCAATAGCTCAGACATACTGTATTTACTGCAGTCATGAAGCCCACTATGGACATCTTTGTTTATCTCATCACAATTAAACATTCATGAAGAAATATTATGGAAAAATGCATTTCTGGTCTCATAGCTAATTAGCACAATTTAAGAGTACCTCGTAGTTAGTCTGCCCAGTCTCTCTCTCAAGGAAAGTGGGGATCTGAATCTAAATTACAAGTGCTCTCCTCCCCCTCATCTGTGCATTTTCAAAACCAGGATTCCAGTCTTGCTTACTAACCCATGCCTGATTGATATGACCTAACAAAGAGTACAGACAGGGATAAACTTGTAAAGTGTATTTTATTTATCTTGCCTCATAGACAATCGCTAAATTTCCACAGTTTCTATGTCATCACACATGGTCTGGATCTCAGCCCAGAACAATCAGTGAAAAATAACTAAAGAGACACACACAAAACAATGAAAAGTTGCTATTTACAACAAAATCAGTGTTTTCAGAAAATCAAGGAATACTGACACCAAGCACATAGTCTGTACTTTCCTATGTCCACATACATCCTTACACTGCTATTATAATAATCTAATAGATTGTTTCTCCATGCAAGGTTATAAAAGTGTGGTTTATTTTATTAGGGTACTGCAACCATAAACTTACAATTGTTTCTCGGGTTGAATTTATACCTAGCCATCAAAATGCATTACTACATTCCAGTCACTTTTTTTTTTCCTTGCAAATTAACATAATCCCCCCCAACACTTCAAAGTAAGTAAGTTATATCTAGCTGGTATTCAAACCTACAGCTCTGTCTTTTTTAATAAAGGTCTTCTTTTTATTTTCTAAGGGCATGATGCATATGTAGGTAATAGCCAATGATGAAACCACAGCTATGTTATAAACTACCTTATTAAAAATTAAGGCTTGTAATTACACATTGAAACCCAAGAAAATTATTATTCCTTTTTCCATACTCTTGTGCACAGCGGTGCTTGTGACCCTCAGACAAAGGCATATCCTAGAAAAACTAATGTGTAATCAGTTCTCCAGACTCAGCAATGGCTTGGGGTGAGGGCCCAGAGCCGGGATGCTCCTGAACAAAAAATCCTGAACCCCACGGTTCATCTGTCGGGGACAGGCAGTGATCCCACTGTTTAATCGTGTGTTTAATTGTGACCTGTGCCCAAATCCTTCCAGATGCCGACGCACCAGGTTTCCTTATAGAAGCTTGCTGAATTCCCATAGTACCTGCGTACACACGGCATGGATTTCAGCCTAGAAAAACCGGTGAAAAGTAAGTAAAGGGACACACGAAGAACAGTGAAAACTTGCTATTTCCAACGAGACCAGTGTTTTCAGAAAACCAAGCGGAGAACCCGGAAAGCACCACGCTGCCGAATTAACTTTTAATATGTTTCCATTTTAACCTTTAATAATAACACGTACGAGAAGAAAACCCAAACCACCGAGCGGGGCAGGGGGCAGGGAGCCGGGACATCACCGCCCCGTCCCGGCTGCGGGCGAGTCCCCAGGATGGCCGGGTGGGTCCCGCAGCGCCTCTCCTGCGGCTCGGGGCGGCCAAACGAGGGCGGCCAGACACCGAAACCTCGCCGGGAGAAAGAGAAACCGCTCCCCCAGCCCCACACCGCCCGCGCCTCCCTGGCCCCGGCCCGAGCCCCGCAGGGTGGGCGGGCGCAGCGCGGAGCCCCGGCCCGGCCCCGTTCCGCCCCTCGGCGCCGGGAGGCGGAGCCGGCCGGGCGATCGCGGCCCGGCCGCTTCCTGGTCACCGGAGCAGGAGGCGACAGGAGCCCGCCGAGGCGGCTGCGGGGTCCGGCGGCTGCGGGACCGGCTGCCGCCATGGCCTCGCTCTTCAAGAAGAAGACCGTGGACGGTGAGTGGGCGCCCGGGGAGGCCCCGCCGGCCCCCGGCAGCAGCCGTCCCCAGCCCTCGCACGACCCCGGGCGCGGGGCTGGTCCCGGCCGGGGCTCCGGAGCATCGGGCGGCCGGCGGGGGTCGCGGCCCCGGGCCCCGCGTCCCGGCGGAGCGGCAGCCCGCAGGGAGAGGAGCAGGAGAGGAGCAGCAGGCCCCGGCCCGCCCGCCGTGACTCACCGGCGGCGCTCGGGGAGAGTCCCCGGGCCCGGCCGGCCCTGGCACAGCGGGGCGGGGGATTCCCGGCTCACCGGCAGGGCTGGGAGCCGGGCCCGGGGATCCCGGGACGTGGATGAGGGAGGAGGAGGAGCTGGCAGCGAGGGAAACAAAACAGGCCCGCCGGGAGTTGCCGGGGCCCAGGGGGAGCCGGGACGCGAGCGGTGCCGCTGTGCGGGAGCCACGTCCAGGCTGCGGGAGCCGCCACCGCCCGGCCTTGGGCTCCGCGGGGGTGTGGAAACAACTTGGTCTTGGCTCTCTGTAGCCAGTCTGGCTTTCCAAAACGCTTAAACTTCAGCAGGAATAACGATCCCCAAAGTAAAGCCCAAAAAGATGCCTTACCTGCCAGCAGGCCGCTGGGCGATACTCAGCTGTCCACATGGTCGTGCCCCAGGGTTGGGGAGCCCCAGGTCTGGCTCTCTGGCATTTTGGGTGGGTGCCCCGTGTCAAATCTGGTGGGTCGGCGTTTGAAAAGGGCTCGCAAAAAATGACGCTGCTCATCAACCAATTGTGTGTCACCGGAGGGGAACACGCACAGGTCCCACCTGGCTCTTGCCATTTTAGATGCGGCGCCTGCCTGAGAAGGGAGGAAGGGGAGTTGGTGCTAAGCTTCCATGACCAAGGAAGGATTGCAGGAGCCAGGTCAAGCCCTGCTGGATGTCCCTTGTCCAACCTGTTTCAAGGAATGGAGGTGCTTCCTCCTTGTCCTGGTGTGTGTGTGTGTGTGTGTGACGCCAGCGTGACACACAGGAGTGGCTGCTGGCAAAAGACTTATCTCAGAATAACCTGTCGTATTCTGTCTGCTTGATTAACTAGGGATTTGCCTCAGTTATCAGACAGAAACAAGAACCAAATTCTCATCTTGGCCTTCACTTCTTAAAACAGATGAAAGAGTCAGTAACTGCAGATAGTTGTTTTCAGTTTATTGCTGAGCTACTATGGGGAATCAGAAACCACAGAAATAAGCATTGCGCTCACCCTTATTGTTTCCTGAGTTAAGTACTGTTCTTGTTTGTTATCACCTTGAAGTTCCTACCTCTCAAGCTCACTATGCTAAGGATTTTTTTTAATAGTGTAGTTAGAAAAGCCAGTCTTGTATTTAGCTATTAAGCTTTTTCTTTCACCAAGTGCAGCTGTGCAAGTAATATGCATTTATCTACCTTCAAAATTACTTGCCTGTAGCATTTTCAGAATGATTTTCACTGCTGCTTTGCCTGTGTGAAGAAGAATGCAGTTATATTCTGTGCTATCTTTCAGTTCTCAGTTATTGTCCACTGAAAAGTCTGCATCTCCCAAGGATGCTTTTTGTGTAGTACTCACAGCAGTGAGTAAAAACATTTGTCGTTTTCACACTGTTTTTTTTTTAAATATATATTTCTTTGCCCAATTACTGGGCAAATCTCCATCAAAGTTGGAAGAGGAAATGTATGTTGTGTCTTTAAAATGCCACTGGAGGTTTGGGGTGGTTTTCCAATTCAGACCTATTAATGTTGAAACAATTTCAGCAATGAGTGTTTTACAGTATTTCTGGTTTTGGGAATGAAGAGTGTGAATGCTTCTCTCTGTTTGCAGAAAAATTGCCCCAAACTTTAAAAAATGGAAAGGGTGGCCTGTGGCTCTAGATAGAATTTATCCTTTAATTCTGTGAGTAACTCTGCCTGTATGTATTGATTCTCATTGCTTCAAACTTTGTAGGTACAATAGCAGTGCCCTGCCATGATGTTACTGTGGATTAGAAGAAAGAGCTCTGAACAAAGTTCATGTGAGAGTCTGCTGCTTTCAAACTCCCAACCAAAGTGCAGACATAGAATAGGAGTAGATGAATCTCCCCTAAATAAAAACTTCTTTCCTCTATGAAGGTCAGAGGATGCTGAGTCAGATGCAGACCTGCTGCTCTGCCTTTGCCCAGGTGAATCACACCCAAGCACGTGTTGTAAATCCTATCAAAAGTTAGTTGCAACTAGCATGATTGATGCCTGGACTGTAAACAATACTTGCTTTACT
This sequence comes from Corvus moneduloides, assembly GCF_009650955.1. Lineage (NCBI taxonomy): Eukaryota > Metazoa > Chordata > Aves > Passeriformes > Corvidae > Corvus > Corvus moneduloides. The sequence continues at coordinate 5,858,706 of NC_045477.1, read as the reverse complement.
AAGAGGATGTTACCAGTAAATAATTCTTAATAGTACAGTGCACAAAACTCCTATGAAGGAACACCAGGCAGTGTTCAAGCTTTGCTGGCTACGTCAGTTGTCAGGAGACTGAAAATTGTTGTAAAAGCCCCCACTTTCGTACCTTACTATTCTTAAGCATCTCCTGATTGAAAAGGTTCAAACACTCTTGGCTTTATAGTCTGACTTGAAGAAGGGCTGCACAGATGTGGAGGAGAGGAAACTCTCCCCCAGAGCAGAATAAGGACAGAGAAGAGCAAGATCCGGGACTTCCACCTGGGATTATTTTCACTGTTTTAGTGGAGCTGGGAACTCCTCACCTGCTCTGAGATCTCATAAATCAAGGTTCCTTCAGCTGCTTTACTGTTGCAGTTAGGCCTGGCTGGAGGAAAAGCAGTGGGATGGCAGTGAACAGGATACTGCTGAGCTAGTGCTGGACTTGCAGGAAAAGTGTGTGTACAGATGTCCTACCGTGGGGTTAAGGCTCTTGCTGTGGTTATGGTGCAAAGTAACATCCTAGGTAAAATAGCTTTTTTTTTTTAAACACTGCTGTCACGATGATGTTGCATACACCAAACTGTATTTTGCTAATATTTTCTATCTCTGAAATGCTGACACTTCATTCTGAACAAAGGGAGGTGTCAAACATGCTGCTTGTCTGCGGGGTGCTTAGCAGATGTTTATGGAGTATGAAAACTTTGCCCAGCTATCGATATTTTCTTTCCAGATATAATAAAGGAGCAAAATCGAGAGTTAAGAGGTACACAGAGGGCTATAAGCAGAGATAGAGCAGCACTTGAAAAACAGGAAAAACAACTGGTAAGTACGACAGCAAACTTCATTTTGCTCTTTAAAACATGCACACATGACAGAAAACTTGAAAAGTTTTAAAGATATAAATCAATGCATAATAATTGAATACTAAAAAAAGTTGTCTTCCCATTTTCACTTCTCAGTTATTAAAATTGTGTTGGAAAACATTTACTGTCTAAAAGCAATTCTCAGCCTTTGGCATAGGAAAATCCTGAAACAATGTGTTTAGATGAAATGACCACGTTGGTCTTTCCCTACAATTCCTGGCGTTCTCTATCCTTCAGAAGTTTTTTTTCTAAAAGGTTTGTAAATCAGTGGTCTTGGGGTGAAAAAATTAAAAGAAGTATAAGTGCTATCACACTTGCCATGACTTTCCAGTGGGAGAGAATACTTGAAAAATCATAGAATATCATGAATACCCCATAAGGTTATTTTCATTCATATAGAACTTCCCTAAAATTAGCTAATAACAGTAGCACTGTTGCCCAAATTAAGATCTATTCAGAACTTACTGTGTGTGAGCTTTCAAGTACTCGGTGGCTGAATGCTGCACCTGTGTGGCACTGTAAGAGGAGAAATGGATGTGCCAGATGGTGGGGTTTGATGCATGAAGAATGCTCAGATTGTGGGAAAAGCTGTGCGAATCCAGCCAGTTCCAGCAGCTATTGAGGTGGTGTGGTTCATGGCAGCAGGCTGCATGAATACCAAGAGCTGGGAATAATAAACTAAAAGATCAGAGAAACTGTTTCTGAGAGCCTTGGACATGTAAGATATAGTAGGTTGCTCATAAATAAGGCATTTTCCCAGTATGAAATATTCCAAATCTGGAAATAACCCTCATTTTAGTGAATATTCGGGCTGAAGTGTTGATTACCTGCCACACGAAGCGGTTTCAGAAATGTTGGATTTCTGAGGAGAAGAAGAAAGGAGCAGTGAAACATGTCTTTGAAAAAGTTAAAATTTGCTGCCAGAATGAGAGGAGCAATAGACAGTAAATATTCATTTTCAGTGTCAGATCAGGTGAAGAAGGATCAGGGACTTATCAGTCGATCTCAAAACATTTCATTATGTGCTTTCTCTAGAAAGACCTTTTTCCCCCTTAATTTTAAGGTACTACTCTAAGAAAACCCAGTTATATTGATTCTATGGATAAAAATACCTTAATATATGCAGACAGTTCAGTAACCTGATACGACTGTATAAATTCTCATTTTTTTCCCCAGAAGAGCATAACTGACTTCAATAAACTTGCCCCAAACTTCTCAAACACAAATAATGTACCCCAAATTTACCCAAATTCATTTTAATTAAGAAAAATCATCTGTATATAGGGTTTGATTTCTGCAGGTGGATTATCTGCAGTGATTTAGCAATGGTTTGTAAAACTATTTTTTGCTTTAAAAATCAGGTTATAAATGCTATATAAGTCTTTGAACTTACTGAGAAAATCCCTATTTTCAAATGTTTGCTGTTAAAACGATAGGGTACAAATTAATCCCTCCAACCTTCACAGCATTTTAGGTACAAAAAAGAAAGGAAATATTATTCTGGTGATGTTACAGGAATTTTTGTGGCTTCTGTGATCTACTTTCCAAGAGCACAGCTTCTATTTCAGGCCTCTTACATTTGAACAGTCTCATGCTGCTTCTTTGCCACTCTGTACCTTCCTGGATTAAAAATAGTGTGTATGACATACCCTTTAAAAATTATGAATCTGCAGAGATTTTCTGCCAGAGCCATCTCTGTAATAAACTTAACTATGAAATTTTCTGGTAGTCAGGGTAACGCAGTGGGTCAGTTTATACCTGCCTTTAAATGTGACTGTTCTGCATGTCCTGGTGACTAGAATTCATCTTTTCATAGCTTCTTGTAAGTGCAGTTTTCTGGATTGCCAGAGCACATAAAGTGAAGCAACTGCATACCTTTAGCTGGCATATTCTCCTGAAAAATCCAGGATAAAGCTGGTCTTTAAAAGCTGCTTTTACTTAATGGTAAAAATCAAAATGGACAAATGCACATCTACAGAAAACTGAGCCACTGTGGCAAGACCTCCTTGAAAAGGTTGTTAAGGAAAAAGTGGTTGCAAAGTTTACATTACCAAGTCACAAAGTGTGCCAAGAAGGCCCACTTTGAAGAATCCCAGCTGACAAGATTATTTGTGTCAGGCTTTTTCCTGGTACCTCTGGGCTAAACAGATTGTTATTTCTCTTTGAATTGACAGATTGGGGGTTTGTTTTGGTTTTCTAAGACACAAGGGTCTTTCTTACAGCATAAGCACATGTTAAATTATACCACTTTCATTATTAAGTCCAGCTAAATTATGAGAGTAAACAGCCTATAATTATTGGTCATCTAACTTTATCTACTTCTTCCCCAAAAAGGCTGTGAGGTTCTCTTGAGGCTGAAAAACTGTTGAAAAGAACTCTCCATTTCCTACATGAGTGATGTTGTTTGATGGCAAGAAATCAAAGTTGATTAGAGTCATGGCACCAGTAGTTGACTGGACATCACAATTCCTTCACTTTTTGGGGCTTTTTTTGAAGTGTGGCTCCCTATCCAGATATGGAATTGAATGTGCACATAGAAGTGAATGTGACATCATGCAGAAATTGAAGTCTTTGGGGGAACTATGTGCTACCACACTGTAATTCAGTTTTATTGAGTTTTTTCCTTGTGGTCAAATCATACCAGCATGACATTGATTCTGCTAAACAGCCTTGTTAAAAAAGCAAGGAACTATTTATATGACTTGAAATGTCTTAAAAGATACAAGAGAATAGTCAACTTTTGAATTTAATTATTAGTGGTAAGGCTTAATTATAGTCTTTGCATGCAGGAAAATTCTGTAGAATTAATCCCACACCTTTTTTCACAGGAACTGGAAATCAAGAAAATGGCTAAGACTGGTAACAAAGAGGCCTGCAAAGTGCTGGCCAAGCAGCTGGTGCAGCTGCGGAAGCAGAAGAATCGAACCTATGCTGTGAGCTCCAAAGTCACTTCCATGTCCACTCAAACAAAGGTCATGAACTCCCAGATGAAGATGGCAGGAGCTATGTCAGCTACAGCCAAAGTAAGGCACTACAAGATATTCTTTTATATTCAAATGGAGCATATGGTTGCAAAAATTGTGTGATTTTGTGTAATTGCAGGGATAAAAGTCACTGCCCCAAGTGGTGGTGAGGATGCAGTTGGGAAATGTAATTTGGGTTTATATTATTAAATTTTTGTTTAGTCAGTCCAGCCACATAGCACCTACATACCTTCTTGGGCTAGACAGCTGTCAAATGTTTACATGATAAAAATAACCTAATGCCAGTGAATGAACTCTTTTAGTACATAAAAACCCCAATCCCTGGTGCTACAGTGCCTTGCCTGTATATATTGTCACAAGCAGTTTTTACTGGGAAAAAGTAGGTCATGATTCATCAAGAAATCAAGGCAGTGTGTCACAATAGCTTTATAGCCTTTGAAAAAAGTAGGTTATTACTTTGGATCTGAAGTTCCTAAAAAAATCTGATCTGGAGTTTGCTGTCATTCTCTCTGTGCTCTCTCTGGAAATAATATTGCATTAAGGTTTCTCCCAAATGTCATCTCATAAAAGAGTGAAAAATCTCAGTTTTCCAAGTTAGATGTTAACTTTCCCCTATTTCCCTGAATTGATGAAGAGGGATTTGGCTTTTGGCAAGGAGGACTGTTCAGCTCAAGGTGCAGGAAGGATAATTAATATGCATCACTGTAGACCAAGCTGGGCTTTGATCCCAGTCCAAGTTAAATCCAGTTAAACACAGCAATGCAACTTGATGTAGAAAGGAATTACCACAAAGGCTTTGTGGTCAGGTGCCCTTTAGACACAGTGTGAGGGCAGATTCCAGCCATGAAGTGATACAGAGTTGTGGCTCTGCAGCAAATTTACAAAGGGGACTTGTCTGACTATCAGGTTCAACACCTTACTCAGTATTCCAACAACACTGCTCATGTGAACAAGTTGGTCTTGCTTTTTAATTATTACATGGGTGACTTGTTTTTATCTATGCTAGATCTTTGATTAACTTTCTCAAAACCAAAGCATCACTGAAATAGTTACGAAGATTACATCAGTAGGGAAAAAAAAAAAAAAAATTTTTAAAAAATTACCCAGCATTCAGAAAATTATGTTTTTTGAAACACAGCAGGTACTTTTATGGCCTAGTTTGTGTAACATTATTGGAGAGGAAGATCTTAAATTTCTTTGGTCACTTTTAAAGTTAATATTTTGCCTTATCAATGTGGGAAGGTTAAAGAATTGTTAATCTCATAAAACCATCAGTGAAAACGTATGGGATCAGTTGCCTTAACAAGCAAGGCAAATATGTCAACACAAAGCTTTCAAAGTACTGTCAGTATACTTTTTAACATGTATGGTGCTAATCTTGGATGTGGTAAAGTCCAATTAAGGTACCTGTTTATTTTAATCATGCATCCGACCCGTATTTTCTGAAGTTATACAAACTCTCTATCAGTGCAGAAACTTTTCATGTCCATTTATAACTCTTGTAAAAGAATTCTAGAGAGCCAACACCCTGCAAGTCCAGAACAACTTTTTAAATTCAAATAACATGACCATGAGCACAGTCTTTGAAATTCAAGTAACATTAGAATTCAAGAATACATTACCACTTTGAACAAACTCAGACATGAAGGCAGAAGACCTGTGAAGCCAGTAGTGGCTGCAGTAGCTTGATTATTAACCAAGTGGCTCCTGTAATTAACCAAGTCTTTTATCTTCTTAAAGATGGTTAAATTTTACATTTCAATTGCTCATGACTGTATTTAGATTCTGATATCCCACAGTAACTTGCTTTTTAGGAAAGAGGGAACTATCCCATAGCAGTGCCCACAAAGGCAGTGCTGCACACCTGTAGTAAAATGGGTGAAGTTTATCTCACACCAAGATCTCTACCCATCACACAGGTGCACCCTAAGCAAGTAACTTCCTGAATACTTCAATATTTTCTTTTCAGAGAAAAGTAATTTTTCCATTAAATTTTAACAGAAAGAAACAACTTAGGGCCTGTCTTCCAGTGATGGTACAAATAAATGGTCCTTTCTGAATAAGTACCTGCAGCCATTTACTTCTTTAAGGTCTGTAACCTTCAAGTTAGGAAATGTTCTCCATTCTTTTCATTCAGATCAGTCAGATTTTTCCTAATACAAGGCCAGGGGAGGGTCATGGTGCAAGAAAGATACACACATTTGAAAGTCTGTCTATTGGGGCACTAGATAGTAATATTTCTTACTAAGTGCAGCCTGTACTATTGATCTGTCACTTATCTACAGTTCTCATAGGATGTAAAGAGTCAAGGAAAGTGGAATTTGGGCTGAAAGGTTTTTCTTAATGAATGCATTGCTATTTACTAATGTCTCATTGTATGATTTAAGAGTTTTTTCCATATTAATAGACAATGCAAGCAGTTAATAAGAAAATGGATCCACAAAAGACACTACAAACTATGCAGAATTTCCAGAAGGAAAACATGAAGATGGAAATGACTGAAGAAATGAGTAAGTTCTGCACTGCAGGGAACAGCTGGCTGCTCTTGGCAGGGGAGAACCAGCCTAGAAACACTGACGTTTGAAGTTTATTTCTATAGTTAATGAAACTGACAGCAAAACTGCAGAGCAAACAAAACAATGTATGTCTGAGCAGGGAGGCTGAGCCTCAGACTCTTTAGAAGCTCTAGGTATTAAATCTAGAATATTCATCATATTTTTAGAAAAAACATACTGCAGGGGAATAGGGTTTAAGAGTAGTTCAAGGCCTTGATTGCGTAACTGGTAGGGAGACTTGAAAAATTCCTTTAAGTGGACACAGTTTAGATAGTGATAATCACAGCTGTCTGCACATGGTGGTATGATATGGCTGTCTCCTTTTTCCTAAATTAAGCCACAAACAACTTCTTGAGGAGGCAGTAAGTTTCTTGTTCCTGAGTGCATGTGTTCACTGTTAGCTAATTCCTGGTGTTGCTCAGTCTCCTCCCCATCCCAATTCCTGCCCCTTTGTTGGTCATACCTCATGGAGTCATAGCATGGACTCAAACCAGTACTGTTGACCAAGATGGAAGCACCTCAACTGCACACGTTATCTGAGCAGTTAACAACTTTGCAACATACTTGGAGGAAGAAGAGGAAGGGGATTTTTATCAAACTGTAGATGTTTTGCAGAAATGTTATAGTATGGGAAGAGGTATAGCAACTGAACTTTTTTGGTGAAACTAAACATTTATAAAAGCAGCCATGCCTTACCATGTTGTTGCCCTGGCTGTGCTCACAGGCTTTGCAAGGCAGAGCTAAGAAAGCCTCTCTAACGTGCAGGTGCTTTCTGCTGGTATCTTACCCAGGGGTATTACTGCTGTGTTCTGGGAGGGTACCAGGTGGTACTAAGTTTTTTGTTTAATGCAATCTGGATTCTTTTTTTTCTTTCTTCTAAGTTAATGATACTCTGGATGATATTTTTGATGCTTCTGATGAAGAGGAAGAAAGCCAAGATATTGTTAACCAAGTGCTTGATGAGATTGGGATTGAAATCTCTGGCAAGGTATGGCTATTTCTGCACAGCTCGTGTGCTTTTTCCCCTACATTCCATTTTTAAAAATAGTTTATTCTACAAGTCAGCTTGTCATAACCTGCATTATTCTGACTGAAGAAAACTTGTGTCTCCTTCTAGATGGCCAAAGCTCCCTCAGCTGCCCGAGGGTTGCCATCTGCATCGGCATCGACCACCACCACCATATCAGATGAGGAGATTGAACGCCAGCTGAAAGCCTTGGGGGTGGATTAACTCGTCCAGTTCAGAGTCTGCCTGCTGAGTGTTCAGCTCTAGTCACATGTACAGAGTGCAAATACTCTTTCAATGCAACTGATTTCTAGGAAAACCCTGAAGTCTCAGAAATGACAACTTGGAGATCAATTTGCAAAGAAAAGTACATTTTTTGTCCACTGCATGGAGTCTTTTTGACTCTGGACCAACCAGGGGGGTAATTCTAACAATAAGTTCACTCATACCTGATCCAGATCTATCCTTTGGATTCAAGTTTTCTTCCATCTCAGTTCCTGATCTATCTCTAGAACTGGCTATTCTGTGGCTGGTGATGCCACTTCCTAGGACAGCACCTATGTAATATTTATCATTATTACAAAACTATGGCTATAGGAACATTCTTAGTCTGTCATCACAAACAAAACTTCACCTTGGGTCTTAGTTGGAAACTATTTTTTCCATGATACAGCTTTGAGAGTAGCAGATTTAGGCAGAAAGAAAAAAACATTTTATGTATTCCTTTGAAATTCCTGTAGCAACTTTTGAGCTGATGAAATAATAGCTCATTATTCTTCTTATCAGAATGGAAGGATACACTCCTTGTGCAAATAATTTTTTTGGAAGAGGAATTACATTTGTTAGTGAACTTTGTTGCATGAAAGGCACTGATTGAACTCTATTGTACTGTAACATAGCTGGTTTCAACAGAATTGCTGTGCCTTTATGTATATAAATCTTGTACCTTTGTGGTTTTCTTTCAGAATGAGTCTTTGGAAGGTGAGTAAACTTAATTAAGATGGTTTCACAAAATGCTTTGGTGAGACCTCTGTGCACACTTGATGGGACTCAGTGCTGAAGCGGAGAGATGCACTCATTCAGAAATGCAACTTGTGCACTTGCAAAAAGGACATTGCCTGAAGCAACGTTTGTATATATTTTACAGTATTTCTTAATGGAAGATAACTGCATAATTGTATTGTTTGCTAAGATGCAACTGATCACATTGATAAACTAAATCTAAGTATCAGTTTTGAGAACAATTTTGGACCATAAATGATAACTACCTGTCTAAACACTATAATAAAAGTATTCTGGTTCTGTGAAGGTTTTTCTATGGTCTCTGAACTGCATCAACACAATTCTAGCTTTAAGTGAAATATGAATTGGGCTGAGGAATAAGAACTGTTGATACTTGAAATAGACAAAATGAGAATGCAGTTCCCAGTTATTACTCCCTACATGGTGTGATATTCCTCAGCCCTGACTCTGCTGGAGATATTTACCCCTCAGTGCTGGTTTAGTGGTGCTGCTCATTGAACAGAAACAATTACCATCTTGGTTTTCAAAAGAGAAAAACAAAATACCTCCCAAAAGCAAAACCAGGATAACTGGAGGCAACAAACTTCATGAAGAGACCTTGCTGCTAGACAAAGTGTAGCAGGAAACCTCAGTAAATCTACTGTTGTTGCACCATCTACTGTTTAGGATTGAAGTCAGCAGAGAAAGAGAATTCACAGGAGAGCCTTCCTCAGGTTTTTGGCCTAGAATTTCAGGTGTTCTTTCTCTTTCAAAGAAATAATGGACAAACTGAATCTGTCAGGTAGTGGGTAGGAATGTGTAAGTTAATATATTGCATCTATCCAATACAAGGTGATTTCTTTTTTTACAAGTTATTTTGTAAAAATCCAATAAAAGGCTTTTTATTCCACAATGAGTTTGTCCTCTCTAGGGTTAGTGTTACACATCTGTCTCTTACTAGGCTTTCTTTGTGAGCGCTGATAAATATTCCTCTGAGCTATAAAGTACCATAATATTTACTGTAGTTGCTTGTGGGCCTTTGACTCAACATTCAGTAAAGACTTGTTCAAGTTTGCATTCCCCTGTCTGGAACCTCGTGCTCAAGTACTGCTCTGTGGCACTGAAAAAGAGAAATCCTAATGTGAACACAGGGATAAAACGTTACTGGCTGACTGCAGTGTGGTTGAACACCAAGGCTTGTGTCCTTTCTGAAGGAGGTGTGCACTTGATCCTTGTAGTAACTGCTAAAATTGGGCATAATTCCATTATGAGTTCTTTTCTCTGGGTCTTTGAGGAACAGGAGTTAAGGCATTGCTTTTTAGTGCCTCTAGGACTGCTGAAGGAGGGCTGGCGTCAGCATCAATCCCGTGGTTTGTTACAAGTTACCTTTTCAGTCCTGCCCCTCTAACCTGTGTAAAAATCTTTAGGTAGCAGAGTGAAAAGTGCTGTAGGTTTGCAGGCTTGTTACGTGTTAGCAATTATAGTCAGCATGTTATATCAGCCTGTAACAAAATTGTATCGCCTACAGAAATAAAAAAGACAAGGGAACCACTCAATCCTTAACTTTTTTTACCCTTTTTAACAATTTAAATAGCAACTAGGTCTGAGTCCATTCAAGAACAGTGACCTAGTGGTGCACACACCTAAGAATGGCTCTATCCAGAGTCCTCTTCCACAAGTGCCCAGAAAGCAATGCCCAGGAGAACAACAAGAACAGGATGAATGTAGATGATGCTTCCTCCCCTAATACTCTTCCAATCTCTGTTTTAAACATAAAGCACTTCCAGATCCGTATGCAAGTTCTACACCACACCAGCTCTGAGTGGCTTTCTCATCTGAGAACTCATCCATGCAAAAAAACTTCTGGCACCCACATGTTTTAGTGGAGAAGTTCCACAGATTTTTTTCTCCAAGCACGTTAAGAACCACCTTTTTTTTTTTTTTTTTTCAGTTCAAGCTTCTTTCCATCTCCCCATATTTATTCAATTCTTCTATTAGGCAGGAAGGTGAACAGCCTACCTCCATCAGCCTTTTAGTACAGTTCATAGCTGAGCACACTCTGTAGCATTCAATGCACACACATTAATCTAGCAGAGAGTAACTTCAAGTTATTTGCCTTACCTTTGATCAGCAGCCTGGCCTTGGCTTGGTCTGTTGTGTCCCTCACATGAGGGCACAGCACATCACAGTTCTTCAGAGACAGCTGAACCTCAGATTTATACACTGTGGTAATGCCTTGTTTTGCCCTCTAGTGTGTGGCTTTAACACCCTGCCTAAAGGTACCATGGGAAAAGAAGAGCAAGAAAAAATCCCCCACAAATATCTCAAAGAAAAAGAGTGCAGCACAGCTTGGCTAAATGGCCAACTAAACTCCTGCAGGTTTGTAAAGCTACCCCTCGGAAAGCCTCCTTTATATCCAGGTTGGTTCCCCCCCCAGCCAAGAGTAATTGATGGTCATTAAATTGTTCCTAGAGAAAAAAAAAGTGAATTGTCACTTTCTGTAAGTAATGGCTGCAGCTGCAGCACTTGAAATTGATTTCACCCAGCTTTTCTTCTTTAAACAATTCTGCTCTAATTTGTTTTTATTTCTGTGGCAACAGCTAGGTGTGTTTAAATGGTGGCTGCTTCTCCCCTTGGCCTTTTGTCATTCCTTTACAAGACAATTGTGTTATGTGCCACCTTTTGTGTTATTTTACTCTGTTGCTGCAATTAGCTTTCACTTGTGAGACTTTTTGAGGGGCAAGAAACCACCACATTACAATGAGGCTGCTCTGGAATAAACTGTTACAGCATTCTAAAATGCTCTTCAGCATGCCACACAGCTAAAAACAGTAAAGTGTTACTAAAACAGAACTACAAACCACTACCTGGAGTGCCAAATGTATAGGAATACTTTATTGGATGGGGAGGTTGGGAAGTACAGGCTGACAGCATCTCTTGGAAACCTTTTATAATTAAGAAAATAATTTAGAATATAAATAAAGTTTATATATATCAGATAGTAACTTCAACATACATAACATTTCACTACATCACATGAAAGGTACACAAATGCATGCCACCACTTTTGCTGAGTGCTAATCCTCTCAGCTGAACTTACTTCCATCCTGTGTGAAGTTCATGATCTGCTGATAACCTGTGGTGGATAAACTCTACACCCTGGTCTCTGCTGTAGTGGGTGAGCTGTGCTAGTGATAAGAGCAGCCTGAAGAGAGCACATAGCCACAGTTTCTCCCCTTTGAGTTATTAAACTGAGGCTTTCTTCTCAATTAAGGGCTTAGAGTGGTTCATTCATCCATAAAAAAATATTTTTTTAGAATTGCAGGAGCCTGATTTCCACAGCTGAATATGCTTACGGTCACTGTAGTAAGTATCAGAGATAATTTAATGTACACTAGAGAGTGAACACTTAACTTGTACGTGCTGCTTCTAAGTGGTTTTGAACATTAAACTCCTTTGGCTTTCTGTGGGCCTATTATATAGACATTTTCTAAATCATCAGGTTTGTTTTACGGAAAAATAAAATGTATCTGGCCAGTACGACTTGCGTGTACTCACTTAATTTCAGTCCTGGGAAAACAATCAAAATACTTATACAGTAATGGGCTAATTCCCATAACAATGAGCAGGGCTGATGAGATGGCTGGATAATCTATCCCTGGTGACTACTACAGTCATTAATTCAGTTTTCTTAGAGCCTGCCTGATAGGTGGAGCTCTGACACTGGTATTTTTTTCCCTCAATTCTCTCTCTAGGCTAGAGGATGACAAATAAGGGATTATTTTCAATTAGTGGGGTGTAATATAGAGTGGGAATGTGCAGTGCAATAAATTCTTCTCTTGGATGCTTTTTAGCTTAACACACCATCTCTGGTGTAAGTATGTACACACATGGTTTTAATCAGAAAAAAGTACAACGCAGAGAAAGCCCAATGTAATAAAACCCCTGATAATTATTTTTCTTCCCCTCAGGCCACAAAGCCTTAAGGTCAGGTGAATTTGTATTCCTGTTTTTATAGCTAAGCCTATCCAAACCAAACTTTGAGGCACATAACAACTTAGCAAGGATTACCTTTGATAACAAGCATTAACAAAGCCTCTTCTACTTGACAATCATTCAAGGCAGTCAAATGTTGGGCTGAGACAGAGCACCCAGCAGGAGCAGCATGACACCTCTGTCCTGGTGAGCTCACACTGCCTCAATTAATGACAGCAAAATCCTTCCCGTGCTACAGCTGCTGACACTGAGCTTTGCAACCTCTCTCCATGTACAACACACATACATTTAGTCATTAACTTGTACCACAGAGGCAAGAAAGGCACAGCGCAGGGAAGCTGCAGCTACCTGTGAAATTCAGGAAGCGTTTCTAGTTGAACAATGTGTGATAGATTCCTTGCAAAGACCTCCAAATCTTTAAACAGACACTCTAGGATTTAGTTTCCAACCTTACACACTAAACGTGGGTCTTCCACAAGCGTAGTACTTAAAATACTTACAAAAAGCAAAACCAACATCCATATCTGTACATGGAAAAGCTTTACCGGCATTCGTGGTGCTCCTTGATAATAGAACTAAAGGTGTTCTGGTGTAAACTGGTCTTCACTCTTTTTTCCCTTTGTCTTCTGTTGCAAAACCAAACTCTCACAACTTCTTTCTCAAGATTGAGCCCCTCAGCCATCCTCACGATTTCCTGAGAAGAAGGCTTACTTTGTTCTCCAAAGTGCCTCTCCAGGGCTTCTTTGGCAGCAATACTGGAGAAAGGGATAAAATTTCACCTTTAAAAAAATTTTCTGCACATTCAGGCTTCCACCACTAGGTTTAAGAGAAAGATCAAGTAACAGCACTGAAAGCAGTGACTTGGTTTGTTTCATCTTTTTCTACGTAAAGGAAACCCAAAGCACTAAAAGTATTCTGTAGTTCTCTGCTGACACGAGCAGTGTGACATTGTACAGAATTTCAGCATGGGGTGATTAAAAGGCAAAAATAGCATCAAATTCGGTACAATTTCAGTGTTAATTATGAGATATTTAATGCCTCTTGATATTATCTAGGAGATACAGCTACTAACTAGTCATGAGTGGGGTCACAGTAATCGGAGCAAGCCTGACCACCCTTCTACCCCAGCAAATGCACATCAGTGGAGTTACCTGGTTGTATCAAATCATTTGGGTTTACAAAGAGGAAGAGCTCCATCACTTAGTTATAGAGACAGCACTAGAGTATTCCTAGAAATCACAGGGATTATGGCCAGCTGTTTTAGCCATCATCATATTTTCCAAATGTCTGCCCTAATCTGTTCCTCAGAGTCAGCAGCGACCAAAGTTGAGTAGTTCACCAAACAGAATAGTTTAATACTGTTATTTTTCTTATTTTCAGATAGAATTTGCTTCCAGTTTCTGTTACATACTCTCAAAAAACACATCTGCGACATGCTCGTGTGCCACCGGGAGGCATCGTCTCAGCAGTAGCTGTAAATTTCTTTGGACACAAGAGGGCACTTCATGCTTTATCCTGGAAGTTAGGCTCAGGTATTTCCACTACAGGAATGCACACGGTATCGAGTTCTAGTTACTTCATCTGTTGGTCTTTAATTTACAGGTCAATTTTGCAATATTTACTAATATTTAACGAAACTGCCTAATTAATAGCATGGTGTTCTGCACATACAGAACTATAGAAACATCGCTGCTTTTGACTAACAATTTCTTAGGTTTTGAGCAAAGTATGAAATAAAATACTTTCCACAAATTCAAATTTAGTAGTTTTTACTATGGTCTAACTTAATTTAGTTCATGAGATTTTTCTTATACCATTAATTTGTCTTCAAATATTCATTAAGAGTGGTTAAGAGTAAGGCTAGAGTTCAGATAAAAATCTCCCTGATTCATTTCAGGTCTTTAAACTGAGGTGCTGTATACCTTCAAAGGAATAATTAGTATTTTCTTACTACACAGGATTTTGTCCTGAACTTCTCAATTATCCGTGCTCTTGCAACCTGCCGTGCTTGTTATTCCCCCTGCAGCGGGGTTAGATGTAAAAATGCGTAATATAAGGTCTGATTTTATCAATAGGTGTTAAAAACCAAAGCCCACACTGCTGGAGGAACAGTCTCCAGTGGGCTCCTCTGGCCAGGGGCACAGAGATGCTCTCAGCTCCCAGCTCTTGTGGAGGCCATGCTCCATGGAATGGGGAAGGTCTTGGCACTGCCACTCGAGTCCTCACTGGCCTGTAGAGAAGCTGGAAGGAGAAAGTGTCCTCTCAAGAGTAAAGCTTCATCTCTTGTGAGGTGCTGAGATGAGCTGTGAAACATTTTCCATCCCCAACTCACTCCTAACCCAGAAGCATCCCTTCAGAGGAATCTTGAATTTCAGAGAGATGCCTTTGAAGTTCTCTTCCAGCCCAAACCATCTATGATCCCGTGACTCAAAGAAACAAGTCTCAAGTTGAGTGTGAGCAGGGAAGGTACATGTTGTGGCTGTGGGACAAGAGAGCAGCCTACATCTCCATGAGGTGGCACTGCACAGCAGGGATGACCCATGTTCCAGGAACAGACTGCAAGGCGTAGGGCCCAACAGCTCCAGGGTCCTCTCCAGACACAAATTCCCCTCCTGGAGAAGAAAACTACAGCTCCTTACAGGCCCCTGAGTGAATACAACTTTACCAAAGGATACAGGAATCTGGGATATCTAAAGGAGAAGGAACTCCACACTCTCATTTTGACTTTCTGGTAATTTTTTTTATAATATGTTTTGCCAGCCTACTTAATTTCCATATGGAATTGAGGCTATAGAGGTGGTAGATGATGGCCACCAGAGTTGTGAGAAACAAAGGAAGATGTTTCTAGAACAACTCTGTTCTTTTCCCTTTAGTTCATTAAAGTGTTTCTTTGGAATGTCAAAGAATTCAGTGACAGGGAAGCAATAGGACATACAAAAGCTCTTCCTCAAACTAACTGGACCTCAGTTCTCTGGCAAATTTATATGGCTTTTTTAATCTATATGTTTATTTATTACACCAAAATAATGCAATTTATTTTGGTGTAATGTTGAATCTCCCAAAATGGAAATAAGGGTGCTCTGATAACTTACTCACTACAGATATAATAAAATTTTGACAGAATTAGAAATATATGTTCATATCAAAGTGCGTTGTTGAAAAAAAATAGTATCTTTGGAATGAATTTGGGGTCTGGAGGGTTATGCTGTTATTCTTCAGTAGAATGTTTCCAAATATTGAAACTTTTAGAAGCCTGAGATGTAGACATTCATTAATAGAAAATAGCACTTCAATTTTGACAGATGGAAAAGAAGCATCTTAGCCAAAATCGTTTCTAACCTATAATAACCTAAATATTTATTACCTTATGGTGGTTCTGCGCTTCCTCTTCCGCTCATTCACTCCAACCTTTTCATTGTACAAAGCTGTATTAAAAAAAAACCCAAACAAACAATAAAAAAAACCAAATAAACAACAAAACCTGGCAGTTACATTCCACAGGGACTGGAAAACAAGCACAATTATTTCCAGAAAAATAGTCACTGTCTTTGAGGGAAGGAGAAAGCACAACAGAAAATGCTGCTGAATCAAACGAGCATCACACACAAGATCTATCCATTCTTAGGATGGTAGGTCATTGTTTTACCTCCAACTATAAATGGTTATAGGCAAAAACAGTCAGAAGCAAGAGTCCTTTGCTAGTAAAAAAATCTCTGTCTGCTGCTAAGTAGGCTGTCCTGCGGATCCTACTCTGTCTACAGGATTGGAACTGGCTTGCTGGGATGGGACCGGAAGAAATTTCTTCCAGCAGACCAACTGATGTTTCTGCTGCTGTGAACATTCCATATATTTTAGATTTCCTCTCCTTGCTCATTCAAAAAAAGGATAACTGTACTTCAATACAAGCATGTCTCAGCATTTAAAGCTGGTAAAACCAAACCTTTACTCTGTGGAAGACACATACTAGCCCTAAAACATTTATATAGGATTCTGCCTGAAGTGTAAATCAATACTTAGCCGATTTTAATCCTCTACCTCCCACTTGTTCTGCTTCCTCCAGCCACTTGGACAGGATGGATTTCAGTTTGCACGCGTTCTTGAAGCTCAGCTGCAAGTTCTCAAACCGGCAAATCGTCGTCTGGCTGAACTCAGACCCATGCACAGCAGCCAGCGCTTCTCCAACGTTGGTTTGTGTATAACCTGGCAAAAACAAACAGGAAACAGCAACTTTGAAGCTTTCTAGGAAGGGTGACTTTCCTTGAGATGCTCAGCCCAGATATGGACAGTGTGTGCTGCAGTGCCTTCAGGCTGAGCTTCCTGCAGAGGTCTCTGTGGCCAGCTGAGCTCACCTCAGAGCCGTGTTCAGTCTCCTGGTGGTTTTTGTGGAGTGTTACACTGATTGAGTGGCATTTCATGCTTCAAGATTAGGGATTTGAGAAGGATCCAGACACCCCATGTCTTTCTGTAGATGGTGCAACAGCAATGAGCTCATCCCTAGAGGCACTGCTGGTCTCCTGTTATTTGTTGCAACAACTGAGCTGAAGTCACCAGAGAAATGCTGCAGTTTCCATGCAGACTCTGACTTTGCATCAGCAGCTCCCTGTTCAGTGCTCTGAATGGGGATCTGTCACGGCTGGGTGTTGGGGAAGATGAAACAGGAAAGCCTTATAAATATGATTGCCTGACAAAAGATTTTGGGAATATGAAAACTACAGGCGACATCGAAATGAAAGCCACTTCTGAAATACCAAATCTTAGTTACTGAACTGGAAAACAATGGTATGGCCGACTGAAGGTAATCCCCTCTTGATTGAACAATACCCTCTGCTTGCAGGCAGGTCCAAGGGTCAGAGCAGACCCTACTAGCTCAGCAGAAGGGGTCCAAAGAGTAGTTTCTAGAAGTTAAGATGTAACACTCTATGGTAATATAAGAACTCTTATAGGCTGTATGTAAATGCTATAGGATTTGTATCTTGTATTAGACTGGTTAGTGACAATTAGAATATTCAGTACAGAAGATGATTTATTGTATTGTAACCAGGACTTCACCATTCCATTCTATTCTCATCACTTCTTCTTCACTCTCATTCCTCTCGCTCTCTCTCTCTCTCTTACCCGCTTACTCTCTTGCTCTCTTGGGCCTGCTCAGAGCTGCCAGCAGCAGCTCTAAGCAGTGCCCCTATACCCACGCCCTTTGCAATAAACCGCTTGTTCCAAGATCTGACTTCAGAGATCTCTCGTCACCGTCTGTCCTCACCGTCTTGTCTACGCCCGGTCCAGACTGAACCCCCCAAAGCTCCTACAGCTGGGGGGCTGGATCCTCATCCTCTTTTTCTGCTTTGGTGCCAGGACAAGGCAGCATCTCTTTAGATGCTGAATGTCCCATAAGGCACCTTTTAACCTCCTTTTTGATTGCACTAACCCTGTGTTTCTCAGTCTCAGACCCACAACTCTGCTCTCCCTTTTAAAGCTCAAACTCGGATTATTTTTCCTGTGCATATTGCATTTCTCCCATCCTACAGGATCCATGTTGTTTGCTTGCAACAAAGGAAGTTTTGCTCCCTCAAAAATTCAGGATGAAGATGCAGCGATTTACTATGTGCAGCCTGGCAAATGCTTTCCATCGGTGTGGCTGACATCTAATACAGGATATACAGGAAAAAATAGTTTGCAAATATTTTTTAAACCCTAATTTATTTCAGTTTAGACTGCAAATGGAACACACTGGCTTTCTAGCTGTTGGGATAGCACACACATACCCCAAATAATCTTACCATTTTTTTAGATCTATAAAATAAAAGGATTCCCTATAATTCTGATGCAATGTTATATGTGACAATGTCAAGAAAGGCATGGCTCAGCCTGCCTTTGTCCTCAGCAGTTATGTCACAGCAACAAAGATACCAATTGCTGCCCAACTGTGACTTGGCACAAAAAAATAAACCAGAAAGATAAGTTTCCTACTAGTGTGAAGGATTTCCCATGATGTCACCCATTGTGTAGTGAAATGGCAGCACACCATCAGAGGAATCACTCCATGGGGAAGAAGATGGGTAGGAGAGGTTAGAGCCTGTCCTGCCCTAAGTTGCAGATAATTTGGAGCTGTGCAAAATGTTGCACCTGACACTGAATGTAATTTATCAAACAGCAATCATTTTCTCTACATTTAAGACAAATAGTTTAAGGGCAGGAAATTTTAAAGTCCCTTTCTCCAAACTAAAAGCTGAAGTTCATTAATTCCATGCAAGTCTTCTAGGAATGGAGGAAGTTTTGCAGGACAAGGCACGATTAGAGTTATAACCAGACAATGGCAGAGGCCAAACCATAAAACACTCAGAAATAATTGGGCTTCTACTGGAATCTTGCAGCCTTTTGATCATAAAGCACATACCCAACTTAATTCTCCGCAGCTTAAACTCATTGGCAAATTTCTCCAGCTCCCTGATTTCAGGGGAGTCCATGTCCACGGGCTCTTCCACAGACTTGCTCTTCCTGCGGAATTCCTGCTTGAAGTCCGTGGCAGCGGGATCGTCCGCGAGGAGGGACTGGGGCATGGGGGTGAAGCCGTGGCCCAGGGCACAGGAGCTGGCACTCAGCGCGTGCTCCGGGAATTTGTAGAGGCAAGGGGTCAGACCACCTGAGCAACACCAAGAGAAAGCTCATTGCAGTGATTCCCTACTGCTGCACGCTAAAAACCTCCCTTCACCACCTCATAATCCATATTTATTCCATAACATACTTGAGAGAATCCAAGAGTTAGAATTTCCTAGGATATATTTTCTCTTTCTTGTCCCAGCACATCAACAGCCCCTTTCACCAGCCACAGCCATCCTATTACTTAGCCAACTGTGAAGCACTTAAATAAGAGGTAAATGGCCTAAATTTACAGACAGAAAAATCCAAGCTCTAAGCTGGAAATAAGTGGCACAACAAGATTGATGGATCTGTGTCATTTTGAGTCACTTAAAATTTGCCAGTCTCTGTTTTCTGGTACAAAGAATATTCCCATGTAGATGCCATTTGATGCTCAGACAAGGTACTATCTCAGCTTAGCTGTAGCATAAAATTTATGGTATTTTTTTCTTTAAGCTCTTAAGGTAAGAGCTTAAAGAAAAAAAAAAAAAAAACCAGAACTCATTCAGAATGATTCCACTGATTTAAAAAGAAATTGCTCAAGGACAAAACAGAACTATCTTTCACTACCTTTTGTTCGCAAATGTCAGACTTAACAAGGAGATTCAGTTAAGACTGAAGGTTGGTTTTCCCCTAAATGTTGTACATAGAGCTAAAAAGTCTCTGACCTAAAGGATGGGGAATTACTGGAGAAATATTAACATTCCTCAGTGCATCTGGAGTAAAATCAGTAAAAAAAATCAGCCAGTAAAATCCAGGTTCTTAGGCCATCCTTCCCAATTTTCTAAACTACACAAAGCTTTGTAAAAGAACTCAGAACTTCATTAACCTCCCGCTGACTCCTCCATTTATTAGGGTTAGGTTTTTCTTCACTGCCCTGATTACTCCCATCAGTGTTGGAGGTTCTAACCCCAAAGGATTATTTTATGTACTTCACACACAGGATAACCACCAAAAAAAAACCACTTCTCAGAGAACAATGAAAAATACTCTAGAAGAGGGGGACTTGCTTTGCAAGGTGCTGACACCATTTACCACGTTGGGGTGGGGCATGCTGCATGTCTGTAAGATGCGAGTCTGGGAGAGACTTGCTGAGAGCATCTCTGGAGTTGCAGGCTTGATGCCTAAAAAAAAAGGTAAGAAAAGAAGATGAAAAGAAGAAAAGAAAGGAGAAGAGTAAAAATGTATTTATTTTTTAATTAAAGAAAATGAATTTCTGAGCAATACAATTTGTTTAATACTTATTGACTTTCCCCAGGGATCTGGACAATGCCAGGAATGTTTGCAAAAGACACAGGAATGCATGATGAAATAGGAGCATTTGAAAATTTGCACACCATGAAGGAAGTCTACACTCTGTCCCTATACAGATATATTAGTCTATGCTGATTTACTCCAGTATTTCCTTAATTCTTAAATGAAATAAAATTCTGAGTTTGACTTTGTATTATTTCCAAGTCCCAGTTATTTCCTGGGAGTTACGTTAATTTGGTTCATGTCATTATCCACTGACTGCTACTTATACTTGCACAGCATAAAAGTTCCTCACTCTTACTGAGCCTGGGACATGGAAAAATGAGCAGGATGCTAGCATGCATTCATGAGTGTAAAAATCATGATCTGCCTGCTGAAATCAGCTATCCCTGAGGTGAGCAAAAAGGCAGGACTTTCCCAGCCTTGTAGGGAGACATAAGGTACAGAGTGATTTCACAAGAGATTGAGAGGTTTGGGGAAACTCTGGGCACTGACCCCTAATTTCCTAACCCTTCTTCTAAAGCCTTAATCCAAATCCCGTCTCCTTTAAACAATTGTCTTGGATTGGTCGCTCTAAAGGAAAACTGGCTGAAATCCACACACTAACATCTCACCCACTTGAGGGTTGGCCTCTTACCTGCCATCACCCCATAGGTGGAAGGTTGATTCCCATAGTGACAGGAGGGCACGGAGTAGTGAAGGCCTGGCCAAGGGCGTCCCAGCGTTGTCATGGCAAAGCCAGCGCACGAACGTGCACGAGTTGGGAGCAAAGAGAAAACAGATGGGACTCATAAGAATTCAAGATTCAAGACACAGCCTTTGAGGCAGGCAGTGCCTTCTGTGCAGTTGTAGCTTCTTCTGTGAGCATATAACACAGGGCCACAACCATCAGGTTAAGAGGCACCTGTCAGGGAGAACTGCCACTAGGAAGAGTGGGGCATCCTCTGAGGCAGGACTAGGGACTGTCATGCTGTCTCTTGGTGCATTGCTTTTAGTATAATCTATGGGCATAACCCAGTTTACACAAACTGCAGAGCAGGGAAAGCATTGCACTGCTATGGAGGAGACCTGCTCCTCTCCTCACACATTCCACACGCTGATTCACTCCATCTCACACAAAAACTAATTCTTTGTTCTCAGGAAATTGCCCTCCCTGTTGTGCAAACCCCACAGTGAATTAAGGCCTGGGTTCCAAAGGCAGCAGTTTGGGACATTTGCTTTGAGGCATCCAAAAGTCACAATTTTTTAAGTCCCAAGCCACAAAAAAACATTCTGAAGTGCTTTGGAAAGGCAGTACAGGAACAAGATGTTAAAATCTGGATTCTTTTAAGAAGTCAGGCCTAAATAAACATTTTCCATCACCAGCACCAACAAACACACTGTTTGTTTATCTCTGGTGTTTTCACAGGGGTATTTCAGATCTGTGCTCAGTAATAGCCAGTGCCTGAAGAATGAGACCATTTTTTTTCTGAATGCAATATGGAGATATGGCAGTCTCTCATATGTAAGTAGGAAAAAGCATGTACTGTCTCCTCTAACAACTGCAATAAAACAGAATATTAAAAATTAATGTTCATGAACATTCAGATATGTAAACCCACATTTTAAAGAACACATTCCTGTTGTTCAAAACAGTCTATTTAACTAGGGATTAGAATCTTTGGGTTTTACAACAGCAATCATAACAATAAAATGTCCTGTTTAGATACAGTTATAAAATCTACTTAGACAAACATGCTTACACTAATGTAGATGCAGTGAAATAAAGATTGTGTTAATAACGGCAATGCATGTAGAGCAATTAAACTTTTCTGTTGAGATCTAAATGTTTACTGGTTGCATTTTTCCACTATTTCATAATCCACATACTATAACTCTTATGCATGAAAGTATAATTTTTGACTCGCTAATAATGATTTAAAATTAAATAGTAAGGATGATGCTATTTAAATTAAATAATAGCAATTAAAGTGTTGAGGATACTACAGAACATCAGCTGAATGACACAGCATAGTACTCGAACAGAAGTATGCCACCTTTCTTGTGATGCAGGATTGTTACATCCATTTTTAAAACTTTTGACATTTGAAATAAGTCGTTATTCAAAATTCTTTCACCATTATATTGTGCACAAATTCTCCTCACATGAATTCAACAGAGCAGCATCATTTATTGCAATTCCTTAATCTACGTATGAAATTTGTAAATCCTGACTCGTTATAGTTACCACCCTCTGCCTCTACTTTCCCAGGGTTATTTTTTCACAGGATCATCTTCTGGATGTGATCCTGCAATTAAAATTTCCATTGAATGCAGTGGCATTTGTCCTTGGGTGGCAGCTACAAAATACCAAAACCTAAACCTTGCAGCAGGTGAGAGATGCTTTGGGCTGGCTGTCATCCTGTCCTTTCCATTACAAGTCAGATGCATCTAGAAAATACTGCTGTGATACAGACACATAAAATTTGACCTCATACAAAATTTAAATTCTCCTATTCCCTGCCACTCTTGCTAACCCACAGCTCGATTAGGATATTTTGAGCCTCTTGCTTAATGTGTAAGATGATCCTGTTTTCTGTTACCGATGATCAGTTTTCACTGCTTACATGCTTTTTCTTTTCATTAAAATGCTTTATTACCAAGGCTTTTCAGGAGAAAGCTGGATTCTTGTTAAGACTCCAAATAAAATTCTAATGTTAATGCAATTTCAAATAAATAAACTATTTCTTTTTCAGTTCCTGAAGGCTATCGACAATTCCTGTATTCCAGAATCCCACCTCTGAAGTATAAATGCTGCAAGACAATTCTCTTTGTCTCAGATATTCAGTGATTAAGTAGTCCTAGTATTTAAATGCATCTAATTGGATTATATACACAAACATACAAAATTCGAAACTATTGACAAGATTTCTACTACCAGTTTTGAACATCCCACTTAAACCTTAGCCTCGATTCAGTTTGTGATATGCCTTGTGAAGAAACGTTTTTCCTTCTTTAAACCTCACCCAAGTGATATTTATACCTAAGCTCTTCTAAATAGATTTCCTATTTAAAGTAATTTATATTATTTAGAACTGTGGTTGCATAATAAACAACCTTTCAATTAATTTACATAACACGTCATTGAAGACTGCAGTTATACCAACAACAGCGTTTGAACCTGTTCAAAGTTGGTAGCATATTTGAGTCTCATCTTCTAACAAACTTAGAGAAAAATTACGTATTTAGCTAAAACACAAACAGTTGTGGGTTTTCTCATTCACTTATATGCAGAGTACTGTGAAATTGCTTTTGCTTTGGCATAGTCCCAATCATACATAACACTGATACTAAACTCTTTAAATATTGAGAACTTGACGAACTCATGTATCACCCAAAAATTACAAATGAGAGCAGGAGTATTTACAAAAAGTACCTGTAGACACAACATTGGTGGCATGGTTGGAGACCTGCAGGCACTCTGCAGCGCTGTGGTGCATTATCAGAGGCAGAGAGGGAGAAGAGTCAGAATTCAAGGGCACAAAGGTGTCTGAGGAAGCAAATGCTTGGCAGCTCATACCCTCCAAGAGGCAAGAGAGCCGCCTGTCCCGTGTTCTATCAGAGCAGATCCTGCAGGATGAATGGCACTTCGAACTCTGTTCCAGGATTTTACCTGGGTATACACACAGAGGAGGGCTCTGGAGCACAGGGAGGTCGTGTGCAGGTATTTATACCACCAGGAAATCCCTTTATCCATTTTAATGTTCTTTTCCCAGCAATATTGCTACCCTGCTACAGAGCCTCCTTCCTTCCCACACAAACACAATACGTGTCCAATTAATTGGGGGGGAGGGGGAAGAAGAGGGAAACCAGAGACATGATTTGACAGGTATTTTCAATTAGGTCTTTTGTGAAGGACAATGACCAGAAAAAAAAAAATAAAAGTATCGTCTCCAAAGCCGGTGGCAACAGACAAGTAAGTTTAACACTAAGTACATTTCCACAGCCAACACCTGCCTCCAAAATCTCATCCAGGCAATTGTCTGGAAGGCAACCTGTCTGAGAGCTCAAACAGAAGTCTGCAGTAGTCAAGAACCTATAGCAAAATAATTTGCATTAACCTAACTCCCAGCAGTTGCACGGTGATCATTTGTCTTAACCTACACCAGTATAAATCAGAGGTGTGTGATATGAAGCAGCTGTATCCAGGAGGAACTTTTTGAACAGATATCTTTACATAAGCATGATGTGCTAAATGTTTATCTAAGAGGAACACTTGATAGAGTCCTTGGTGTCACTTAAAACCCATTTGGAGTTCCTCCTATTAATTTATATTACTGCAGCATCTAAAGTCTTCTCCAGAAGATCTTAAGTAAAACCAGGATCTTTACTCAAAGGAGGTGATTTTTCCAACATGAGACTGGAATTATTTTGGAGCACTAATGAGCATATAGGTTACCCTAAAAATGATGAAAATTTCTGCAGTGCACCATAGTCACATATTCTGTGTAAATGCAATAAAGGTGGGGTGTTCATTCTTCGGGGTTTTTTTGTTTGGCTTGGTTTGGGTTTTGTTACCAAAGGTGTTTGGTCACATTTTACCTAAAGATGACAAAGCTTTTTGTGTGTTTGGTATTCTAAACATGGTCAAATGTCTGAACTAGTATTTTAACACCAACTTCAGAGACATGAGATAGGAGCAATCATACTTGTTTATTGCACAATTTTCCATGTGTTATTGCAGAAAACTGGTATTGCACTGAGCCACTCTGTAGAACCCTTTATATTATCTTTAAGCGTGCTTTGGGAAAGGCTGTGTCTAAGATTGTTACAAAATCTCAGAATTACTGCGTATGGCAAACAGTGCATGTGCTTTAACAGTGGTTATCTACTACTTAACACATGCTCTTTCAGATTGCAAAATATACCAAAAAAACCAAAATAATTTTTGTAATATTATGTAAGGTACTGTCATCAAATGAACTGCCATCTGCATTACTTTGGGCTTGGCTCAATGTATCCCAGTGTCTGTGGATTCATATTCAAAAATCATTTTAGTTATTTTCACCTCCTTTTCTCCCTCAGCAAGGGGCACGATAAATCTACCAGGGGCTCCCCTCAACCTACCAGAGTTTTGAAGCCATGGGAGAAAAAGAGTAACTTTACATCTCTTTGACAATTCTTTTTTTCTCAAATCCCAACAGGTGCCACTGTAAATAGCAAGTCAGTAAACAGAAAACTTACAGTTTCACTGTAAACTCATGTCTAGATGCAAAGAAGTTGTAGCCTGTCCCCAAGTACAAGATGGAGCTCACTTCCAGATTTCCATTTCTTCCCCAGGTGAGGAGCCTTACCCAGCTTTGCCCAGGTCCTCAGGCTTTCCAGACCTATGGAGTTCATTAGAAGGGGTGGGTTGTGCTTTAGTGGATGTTGCTCACCCACAGAAGCTGGGACTGATTGGGACTGGGAAAGTAAATTCAGTCAGCAATCACAAGGCACTAAGCTTTCCTTCACAGTGCAGTATAAAGCTGTTCTGTGACACCATGCCAGACATCACCTCAAATGAGTTTTTTCATGCCCTGTCTATTTATTGTTCTGTTTTACAGTGCTGAATAAAAAAATTTCTGATTTTGTGTGTCTGTGCTACATCGCCTACTTCTTCTAATAACTTCACTATTTTTCATTTTGATTATGACCACATTTCTTTAGTTGCATTCAGTTTAAAATAAAGTTTTCTGGCATAATTTTTGAGGATCCTGGAAACTTAAGACTTTTACCAATACTAAGTATTGGAAACATTTCACATTCATCTGAGCTCATTTCTAACATGAGTAGCACCTCTCATAAAGCTTCGTTACAACCCTCTGTGGATACCATGCTAAGGCTGCAGATTGCCTGACACAAAGCTACCCTGTGGTTCCATATATTGTAATTTCTTAGTCAGTTTTAAGACTCTGCCTCACAGCACACAGTTCAGCTGAAGGCTTCTGGCAGGAATTTTGGGACACTGACTGAAGGAAATCATTCCTTCTCCACACTTACAAGTGCCCTCAAAAGTTCAGTGGGAGTTTTCTGCCCTGAAACCCAGGCCCCATTCTCCACTGGGATGGTAAATGTCACAGTGAAGCCCATCTGCCTCCTGCTGAATACTCAGTTAAACTGGGGGCTATAACTTCTGTAAGGAAGATGGGGGAAAATTTAGATTTTAATGACTGAGCCCTTTTTTACACTGTTCATTATGGGATAATTCTGAGCTTACCTTAATGTTTTTCCTTAAGTTGACTTCAATCCTTACTCCATGTTAGTAGACTGATTATTCTCCCCCTAAATCTTTTCTGGTTGAATCCCAAAATAATGAAGAAAGCCATCAAAAACCCATTGTGGGTTTTTAAGACAGCATTAAGCTGTCTGTTTTAGTGGCAAAAAGATCCCTTCATGCAGTTTTCTCAGCTCAGAAATAGCATCCCATAGTAAGATCTCAGGTCTGAAAATGAGACAGGCAGGGAAAGCTCCATCATTTTCCTCCATGGGAGCACAGCATTTCTCTTCCCAAGAGATGATTCCATGCTGATCAGCAACATGGATTTCCAGCCTCACCTTTGCCAAGAACCACAAAATTACAAAGAAAATCTGGCACAGCCTAAGTCTTGGCAGCATCATTCATTCATTCATTCCTTTTCCCTGGTCTCCAAGCCCTTTGGCAGATAAATTGAAAACTATGAGGCTTGTTCAAATAAAGAGCTTACGGAGATGGAAATCTCTACAAGCCTAATCGTTATGATAGACCTGCAGCTGAAATAAATCCCACTGAAACACATCCCACTGAAACAGTCACTCACACATTTACACTTTGGAGAGGAGTGTATGTGTGTGTGCATATCTATATACATGCACACACATATATACATTTATATATACCAATAATGCATCTCAGAGAACCTGTGGTTCTTTGGGAAGTGAGCTTCATTTTTGCCTTCACTGCACATGGAGAGAGGGATCTTCAACTCTTTCTTTTTTTCCAACACTACTGCAATTCTCATCTTGTCACCCCATACACTTTTGTACAACATACTCATGTGTCAATATTCATCTACTGCATTTCATTTTTATTCAGAATACTGAAATTCCCAGGTTTTAACTCCATAGTTTCATGGTTAGTTTTCACTGGGCTGGGTAAAAGCTATAAAACTGCTCTAAAGATCTGCATATTTCTGTACATTTACACAATTCTTCCCCTTGTTTTTCCTATCCAGAAAGTCCTTGAACTGAAATGAGTAAGTCCATGTTATGAAATCCTCACAAGGCAGAGGGATGTCATAGATCTATGGTCTACTTCCTACACTTTAAGTGAAAAAGACATCTCTAAGTGCATTACACTGTGCACAGGAGAAAAAAAAACATCTTCCTTCTTAGGTAAGACACAAATTGACTCACAAACTGTCAATGCAAGCCACGGGCAGTTTCATTCACAACTGATGGGGAGGGAGGGCGGATTAAAACATTTTCAAGGAAGACACTTTCCCAGGGAGCAACACAATGCAATTTGCTTTTAAAAACCTATAGAAAGCTTATTCGGTCTTGCTGCCAAAGTCTGGCTCAATGGAGTCTGAGTAAAAAACGTGTAATTGCATTAGAGCAAACAAAAGCCTTAAAGCCTGATTTAGACTGAGTGGGACTACTTGATAAAGACCAAAAAGAACATAAGATTACTTGTTTCCCTGAGCCACCTGTCCTTAACTTTAGATCACCTCTGCAGAAAAGAGCCCCCTGAACGTGCAGCACAGACATGATCTGTTATCTGCAGGGAAAGGTGGTGTTCCCACGGCTCTCAAACAACAACCTGAGGCTGGGCAGAGCTCCCCATGCAGGGAGCATCATAAAATATGGCTAAACTCATCCATAAGAGCTACAACCTGAAATAACAGATAAAATTCCACTGCTTTTCTTCATGCTTCCAGTCAGACTGGTGCTCCTCAAAATGATTCGCATTACAAATGTACTGGTGGAGACCCTGACACTCCATGAAAGTGATCCAAGCTCTTTCCAGCCTTATTCCAGTGAAAAACTGGGTAGAATCATAACTGCAAACAGTTATGACTGGGACCATACAGGGGACCTATACTGGGAATGTGCTTAGACAAGCATGTGGAAAAAAAACCAACTTGCACTTAACATCTTTGAAGCATTTACAAAATATTAACACTAACAATGATTTCACATTTATTAAAAGCCAGGTTTTAAACTACCTGCGTTACAATTGACTCATTTTTCAGTTTGTTCAGGGCCACATAACAACCATTTCAGTAGCAAAAGTCTTTTTCGCCCTGCCACGTTTTCCTTTGGAAAATCAGAACTTTTCCACAGAGAGAAAGAATTTTATATATCAAGTTACAAATTTAAATCCACACAATGCTGTTTCTAGTAACCCAACTTTTCAGGCAGTGCTTTTATTCTTCTCCAAATGACTTCTTCCTGTTGTTCTTATGACATTTCAGAAAGGGGATCTGTAACCCGAAGAAGGTTTTATCGGGCAAACATGGGCTACTGCTGCAGTAGTCAAATCATGAATTCTTTCCCAGTTTTCCCTTTCATGTTACAAGACAAACATTGCTTTCACAAAGCTTTGGTAAATATTCCTGTACACAGAATGCAGTGTAAATGGTACTGTGCGTGTGCACTTTAACATAACCCAAAACGGAGCAAAACATGCATCCCCTGCTTCTCAGTTTATACTCTCATTAGTAGAACACTTTCTCCCCAAATTCAGTGAATCAACAAGTCATGTTTATTTAAAAACTAAGTAAAAAAAAAAATTTGAAATAAAGGGAATTGACCATTTCCATGTCTGAATGCTGCAGAAATGCCCCATTAGACACACCCTGAAACAATATAAAGAAGGAAGGAAGAGAAAAATTGAGTGAGTGTAAGCACAGCAGGGCAAAAAGTACAGGAAATGAATAGGACTTAAGGGAGGCAGTTTGCCAGAATAAAGCTGCTAAGCCAGATTGCTGAGATCACAAACCTGGCCCTAGAAAATGCCTTGGATCGGCCGTTTGAGTGTCTACCACATTAATACTGAAATTCATCAACATTACACATCACCTAAGAACACATCATCTATCGCTTCAGATCTGCTATGAATTTGTTCTTTTACTACTAAAGTTGGCAAGAAAAGTTTCTGTCAGAAAAGCCAGAATCTAACCAGCAGTACAAACTAGTACTGCTAGTCCCCTACCCACAGTGCAAAAATCTACCGAACACAACTTTTTCTTAGAAACTGGGCTTACACAATCAAGCAATTCAATGAAAAAATGACAGTGAACAACCCCCCAAATCATTCTTGAAAGTATCTTTCACTTTGCATGTCCTCAAAAGCAAAATTTCTGTTTCCTGAGAGGGCATTGAGTACCAGCCTCACCATCTTTTGAAAGGATTTCAGAAATTTCCGTGTAGAGGTCAAAAATTCTGAAATATTCAGAGTACATTTAAAGGCTCAAAGCATTATTCCTTGACTGTTTACCACATCAAGATGCCTTTGACATTACAGCCTCTGCCACCTTTGAAAAACTTGCACCTTCTGCATTTTCCTGGGGGAAAGAACTGCATGATCTCGGTGTTGGTCCAGCCCTTGGTGGGTCATAGAAAATTTTCTGCTCTAGCAAGACAATTCTCATGAGCATCTCCATGCCACATATGTGACCCCATCTCCAGCTCTTAACAATTAACTTAATTAGAAGGAATACCCAAGAAAATGTCCTAGCCCAGGCACTGCCTAAAAGCTGCCAGCACCTTTCCATGATTCACAGGCAGAGGAGAGTGTGTGCCTCACGTGCCCAAGCCTCTCCAGGGAAGTGTGAGGAGCACCTAATAAGCAAGAACTGAAATAAGGTTCTGTGAGAATGATTAATACTTTTGCCCATTGTTCAATTTTATTGGAAGCTTGGGACAAGGATGTGGTAAAATTCACAGGAAATGTACTGAATAATGAGGATGCTCTTTTTTTCCTCCCTTCTTCTCCCTCTGGAATAACAATCACCCTATGATGTGCTCATCTCCTTCCCTTCTGCTCTGAGCCTCCTGTCCCTACTCCCCACTCCTCCCTCATTATGTGCCACAGAAAAGAGAAACTGGATGATATATTCCCTATTATATTTGGATATCTGACCAGCAGAACTGATGAACACTTTTCAGCTCTAAAATTGTTCCAAAACTAAAAGCAAAATCTTTAGTTTCAACAATTTTGGCATAAAATCAAATTAATGAATTTAAACAGAAAGCTTCAGCCTTTGATAAAAATTCATTCAGAATTTCAATAACTGTATCAAAATTCTCTCCTTGTGCTCTGGGCATCTTTCATGAGCTTTCATAAATTAATTTTTTTTTTTTTACTACTTGAGGTTATTTTTGAATAAATATCCAAATATTTTGATCTGCTGCATTGTGAGAACTGTATGAGGTAAAATGTACAAACAGAATAAACTGTGGAAGAAAAACTTTCCAGACAAACTACAACTTTAGACATCCATTCTTTTGGAATTAATCCAGATTTATGATAATTTATACAATGTTACTTAATAAGATTTACAGTAGTAAAGGCACAAGATAAAAAAGAAATCTGTGGATTTTTCTAAATTCAGCTGAATCTTCTGAGATCTGGATTTTAATTTTTTTAAACAACTTTAATACTTTAGATCACAACATGTGCAGATACATTTTGCTCTTTTTTACCAAGATGGCTATAATGTTCATACTTCAGCCTGGAACTTTATTTATATTCCTCTGGGTTCAGTCTAATGAAAATGACAGCAACGACCAAGTAAAAAAAAGTAAAAAACTCAAACACAAAACAACCCCAGAAAGACTAAAATTCATTCTAAGTATTGGAGTCAGACTTTGATATCTTCACTGAGCAGTGAATTAAGCAGTAAACATTCTCACAATACATCAGAAACATTACTCAGTGAAAGTACAAGATGTGGGCTAAGTGACACTTTCTAATTTGCTAAAATGATTAGTGATGAGAACTCAATTATTTCTGTATTTGTGGAGCTAAGTGATAGAGTAATGCCACTTTCTTTCATTATCAGTGCAAAATAAAGGTCATCAGCTGGTTACAAAGATCAAAACCTACAGGACACTATTACATGAGCTCCCAGAAAATCCTGGTCATCCATATTCATCTCTGAACTTTGCCTGCACACACTGCATGGATGAATATTACTGTCTTAGACAGACAAACAGCAGCAGCTCAACACGGTCAGCAGTTTTGTGTTTCATTACCAAACAAAACATCTTGCCAGCAAAGTGATTTCATTAGCATATTCAAACCACTGGCTGGCTCAGTCTGAAGGTCATTTAAAATTCCTTGAAATATGAGATAAAATTATAATTCTTAAATCTCACGTAACATTTAAAATGCATTATTCTTTAGGAAAGTATCTCATAACTCTTGCTGAAAATTTAATCCTCACAACTCAATTAATCATCACCAAGCAGTGTTAAAACTGAAAAGTGCACCTTCTCAGGAGAAGAATAATCATCATGGTAGAGGCATGATTTTTGCCCTTCAGTGTCTCCTGTCATCTAAAGATCTCATTGTTATCCCCAAAAGTATTGCTTGAACATTCTGGGTGAGGAAACCATGTGTTAAGCAGCTTGCCCAAGAAAATATGAAATCAGAGGACAGCCTGGGGATAGCAGCCAGACCTATCCATGACATTTTGATCAGAGCTTCACTTATAAAACTGTACAGCTTTTAAATATATTCCTGTGCCAGGGGGAGAAGTCTGAAATCTCTCACTAGGCTGAAATAAGAACTCTCACTAGGCTGAAATAAGAACTCAGATACTCCACTTGCACTTTCTGGAGTGTGTCCACAGGCAAAGGACCATGTGAGTCCCGTGTTCAGAATTCAGAAGCCACTGTCCAAGATCTGAGCTGATTCAGTCTCCATGCAAGTTGACAGCTGAGAGATCATTCTCTCCTTTCAAATACAAATGAGAATGGGGGTTAGGGAGAGAGGGCTTTCTGACTCTTTTAAAGGTGAGAAGTAAAATTATATCATTTGTATATGCACCTCTCTTAAAATATTGTTCAGGTAAAAGATGAAAAAAGGGCACTTCATAGAGAAAAACACAACTCAAACGATAGTGATAGAGCAATTGTTATGTACAATTTGCGTGGGTGTAGAAGAATTACTTGCTCTTTGAAAACATGCAGATGTTTTCATTTCTCCCCAAGGCAAATATTTTAATGCTTCTCCTTGGAACTGTGTCTACAGCTCTTTCACGACATCACTGCTCTGCTAAATCCCTTTGAAGAGCCCAGCCACACAGACACCATAGGAAGATGTAGGAAAAAGAGGGCTTTGAAATTTCCTTTTAAATCCCAGTGCTGCACTTGAGTCTGACCTCATACACATTTAACATAAGGCTGAAAGCGTCTCTTCATCAGCAAGTGTTCTGACCTGAAGGAGTAGATATTTAAATACAACACCATGCCATTTTCCAGGTGTTAAAACAAAAAAAAAAGCACAACTCAAATACGTACACGGGAGGGGGAAAACAGAAGAGGGGGAGCCCTTCTGTTCTTTACATAGACTCACTCCAGGGAAATGAAATCCTAAGTTTAACTCAACAGCATTTAGACCTTTGAAACCCCTCTTTCTTCTCACACAGGGAGAGCAGCAGTAGCTATGGGTAAGGAGCCTGATTCTCAGCATGGCTCAATCATGAGTGACTCCTGCTTTGTGCCATACTTGAAGCTGCCCTGCCATGGTGGTGGTGCAGGAGGAAGGCCACCACATCAGGGAGAGGCACAGTGGGGCAATTTTCAGCTGCCCCAGGGCAGCCAGGAAGCATCAGCATGACACACAGCCACCCAGGAACTCTGACATTTCATCTCTGACGTGCAGCAGCCACATAACTTACTGGGAATTCCCTTTTGGAGAGGGAGTTTTTTCCCTTCCAGAGCAGTCAAGCACTCCCCAGCTTGTTCCTCAGTGCCTGAAGCTGCCCCTTAAGGAATGGATGCTTCCAGGCAATGCCCCTTTCCTTCACCTTCCAGACCATGACCATCTCGGGACCGCACAGCATCTCAGTAGTTGGGCTTTTAATAAGGTTTCTAGCAGGACATCCTTGCAAGAGATGCTTTAAGTCAGGGGACTCCCAGAGTACAGAGCACAACACACAAAACCCAGGGACTTTAAATATGATTTTTCTCTGTGCACTCCGTCCTACACGGGCAAGGATTTCACCAGAGTGAAATTCTGCTGCCTGCCTTTGCAGCCTCCCCTGGCAGGGGAAGGAAAGGGAGCACAACTGACCACCACTCCCTACACCTTTTACACCATTTATCAGGATATTGCAGAGGATGAGAAGAAATAAAGGAGTAATTCCAAGGAAAACATAAGCCAACCCTTGCCGTAACTTAAGACTTAACACAAATAACATCCTTTGTAAGTCACTGTCAAACTCTTGTGTTTCTTTCACAAGAGTACTAATTATCCATGTGTGATGCTGAATAACAAGTCAGCAACACAGAGGATTCTGTGCAGATTACATGTTCCAGAAGGGTTATACACAGGAAAATACTGACTTTTCCTAACCGCATACCTGGACCAAGGCTGTGCAGATACGGGAATAAAAGGAACTCCTCATCCACATAACGCTGCTAAGGAAGAATTCCAAGAGAATCCCCCTCCCCATTCACCCTCAGATCAGTATGAATGAGTATTTTCAGAAGCAAAGGGGAAGCAAGCATAGGGACATGATTTCTAAACAGCATCTCTGAGTTTGTTATGGTCTCAAGGTTTATGCTGATAATGGTGCCACGATCCCACCACTACGCTATGAAATGTATTTGCAGGTTTGGACTTCAACAGACCAAGTGAAGAATAATAAGTAACAAACTGAAAATTTAAAAAAAAAAAGAAGAAAGCAAAATGGCCACTTTTACAAACCCTCCTGTAACACAACCCATCATAAACCACAAGAAAATCCTGAAGCCAGGCATCTATATGAAACATATTACCCTGCAAAATGTAATTCAGCTGAGTGCGTCTTCACAAAACTCCTTAGATGAACAAACAGACACAGAAAATTTTCTCTTTTGTGTTTTTACCTTATTAATTCTCTGTTGTTTTCTCCTCTTTTCAGATATTGTTTTCCCCCCAATTTGGAACTGGCTATAATTCCCTTTTCCAAGCTCCCTTCAACTACTCACTTGACTCACCCACATGGTGCAAAGTCACATGCACTGGCGGACACCACATTTTTCCTGTTGTCCAGTAAAATCTACAGGTTGAACAAAAATATACAACATATTAAATAAAAGGTTGGCATGTCTGAAAGAAAGTCAGTAATAGCACAGTTTTTTCAGAGATTAGGCATAGTCTAACCTGTTTATATTTAACTAGAAGTGAATTTGGGTGGTGTATTACTGTATCGTCAAGGGAAATACGAAAGTACTGAAAAACCCAGTATATCCCCTGTCACAAAACTCTAGTAAAGGAAAAAACCACCACTATTTTCTCTGCCACTTAGCATTTATTAGAAGCAGATCAAAGTAATACCCGCATATTCCAATTACTTTTATTTGACACTAGTTTTATAAAATATACGTGGAATTTTTCCAGAACTTCCCTTTGGATTTTCTCAGACTGACTAAATATCTACGTTTTCCACAGGAGAGAGGTTTTATTAGACTGAACAAACACCAGCTTTCCAATTCCAGGCCTGTTGGAGCTGTTTAAAATATCTGGTGAACTACCTGACTGCTCCTTTGCAGAGAGCACGCAGGTGTTTGCCTCCCTCTTTGCACCCCAAACATGGGAGCAAAAGGAACATGAAATCAGATCTCCCTTCTCTATTTCAGAGAACATGGTGACTTTTAAAAATGTCTGGGGGGAAAAACACCCCAAAACATACTTGATTTTCTTAATATTCCCATGCTGATATGATTCACAGCTATTGGTATTTATTCTGCTTTACAATTTTAATGCAGACCTTCAGCCGAGCAACCTGCATGATGAATTAAGTCCTTACAATTAAGTCCAACTTCTGCCCTTTCGTGACTGTTCTATGCCAGCCAGAAACAAATTATCTCTGAGTCCCCAAAGGATTTAACAGAGATTAACAATGCTAATTCTCTTTAACAGAGAAAGATAACTAAGAAATAAGGAATTAGAGAAAAAACACACATTTCTACCAAAGCCTATGATAACTTCTCATCTCCACACAGCAAACACAGTACCTGAACAGAAGATATCCACAAAGCCATCTCTTAATCTCTTTCTTAATCCAACACTCAGCCTCATCTTCGTGTTTGCAAAACATAACCACTTGTTCTTTTTCCCCTCAAACTGTTGAAATCCTGTCCATATCACCTACAGAATATTCTTCTAAATGAATAGCAAGATGTATTCCCAATAGCAAGCCATTTTTCAAGAGGCAACAAACTTTATATAGAGAATAAATAAATTTATAAAATGAATACTTCATATCTAAAGAGAGAACTAATTGATATTACTAAGTGCCTCCACCTGTCAGAGGATTTTATTAATAGCTTCGCTTTAAATAATCATTCTTAGCTAAAGATTGCTTATTTAATTTTCACTGTTTGGTCAATGGTTAAATATTATATAAACCACCAGATTATCACACGGGGTTGTGTTTGTTTCAAAAATATCCCCTTTGTAGTGGAAGATACCAGAGTGATAAAGGAGTTATATGCTGACACAAAATTATTTGTCATAGAAAAGGGAGGCAAGATTCCATTTTAGTGTGAGCTTGGATTTACACACGTCAAAAATCCAGAGAGAATTTCCATGTTCTTACATTAAATTACATGCTAAAAAAAAAAAAAAAGACTACTAATCTAGAAGAAGTTGTGGTAGCATGCTTTGCTCTCACTGCCAGCTCTCAGAAGGCAACTTCTGCAAGATCAGTATTTTTCTATAATCAAAAATCATCTTTTAAATGTAGGAAATCCATGGGGAAAAGGGCAAAAGCTTGCAACACTCTTTTTTTTTTATATACAAATGCATACACACAATTTACAGCTTTGCTTTGGACAGAGGGATAGAGCTGATTTGTGTGCTTATATTACACTTACAGCTGAAACACAGAAGCTGTTCAATATCTGTACAGCTTCCTTCAAAACAGAGATAGCTTTTAGTTCTATGAAAGGATACTCTGAACTAATAGTTCCACAGTTTTCACCAATATTAGCAATTTTGAGTAAAGCTGAAGAAACAAAAATATTATTTAAAAAATGGCATAGTGGAAGCCATAAAATAAAAATCCTTGGACACATTTTGGTCACATCAGTAAGCACAGAATGTGAGAAGCGTGCCCTGATACCAGTGTATGTTAGGTCAGGGTAACCGGTACAGGTTATAAATATCCCTTTGTCATGCAAGGTTCTTTACTGTTCATCTACCAATGCAAATTAAATCTGGGTGATATTAATATTTGAAATAATAGTTATTCCACTACTGTGAAGAGGAAAATACTGTTAAAACCTTCAATTTTGAAGGTATGCCACCCTTTTGTGTTCTCTGGTAGTGAGAGCTATTACATCCCTTAAATAGGATGCCTCAAAATGTGCTTCAAAAATGAGCAAGAGTTAAGGTTCAGTGTGATATCTAAGTATAATCTTTGAATAAAGTTCACTGAGGAATAAAATTTATTTATGCAATGTACAAAATTTTTTAGCAACTGCTTCAACACAACGATCACAAAATTAAACTTACTTAGTACCCACCTACTTCTAGTTTTCTAATGTAAACCACTAATTTAAACTCCCTCGTAGCTCCTCAGAAACACTCTTCCTCACACTAAATTTTTTAAGATTTTTTTTTTTAATGGACTACTTACAAACATGATGATGATTAACACCACCACGGTGGTCAATGCAAAAAAAAAGGTGCTGAAATACTGAAATACTGCAGGGCAAAGACCACCTCTAGAAAAAGCATGGACCTATGAACATACGTGACAGACAAACTTTCATATCAAATAACTAGGAAAAAAATTGGAATTTGGGGTTAAATGAAATAAACTGAAAGGTTAGTAAAAATAATTGCTTGGTGGTTTTTTCTTACTAATTGAAAAATAGAGGAGCAACAAATCTATTTCAAAATTCATCTTTCATAAAAAGAAGTAGCTGGTAGCATTCGGTATGTCTTGAATGACGGACTTTACAACATACTGCATTCTGTCTAAAGAAAAAAATTAACATAAAAGTGAATCAGATGTTACAGAGACACTGATTATGAAAAGTTGTGTGCTTGTGCACACACTCACACAAACCTCTGCATTTCCACAGCATTGGCCTGAATTTTTGGCACATCAGAAATCAAAAGTAATGGTTCTTTGTGTCAGCAGGCATTTTGTATCTCTATTCAAACTAAAGCAGAGTGGATAAATTAATGTTCTCACAAACAATCCAAGGTCCAAGTCTATGTAGGTTTCACCTTGTTTTTTCCACAGAGGGCCAGAAAAATTGCCCCACAGAGATTTTAGGTGTTCATTTGCACCATTATTCCTTTCACTTAACAACAATAGGGGATAAAATAATTCACCAAGGTTTTAGTGATCAAATTCAGTCAGATACCATAAAAACTAATTATAGATGTATTTCATTATCTTCTTATTTAATTGTATGTCAACTTCAGGCAGAAGCAACAAATTCTTTGTGCTGTACCAGCACCCCATGACCCCACAATTTGAGGAATTGGTACCCAAGAGTTGGTACAAGCTTCTCTTCAGAACTGAGGTTAGGATTCACAAAATAATGGTAGTCAGAAATAGAGACTGAGATCACCCAGCTGTTGATCTCTTGCTTTAGCAAGTGTCCCATACCTCTTGTTTCCCACCATCACACACAAGCTGCTCTGTCTGAGCACACCTCAGCACACCTCTCCTTCATGACATGCAGGTCAAGTTCATAGAAAGTAAGAGTTTTAGGCCTTCAGTGCTAATTGTTTAGGTTCACAGAGGTGCCTCATCTGCATTCAGAGAAGGAAAAAAAGATTTGCCTTCCCTTCCACCCTTAAAGCAGAGGTGAGAATGCACAACATCCTCGTTAAAAAAATACCAAAATGTCCTGTCTTCAGGGTAACTTTTCTGATGTATTAATAGGTCAACTTGAATTGTTTACCACAGATCTACAAGTTACAGGCAAATCAAAGCATTTATCTGCTCTAGCCTAGGCACACACCTTATCTGCAAAGCTGAAACTCAAAATGTGGGTACCTCAAAATTAAGGATGCGTTCACCTAATCACTTCAGAAAAAACATTTTCTGGAGAAGGCACAAACATGCATGCACGCTTCCAAGGGTACGTTAAAAGACACCTCTTCTTAACTCCCCATTTTGAGCATGGAGAAAAATAGACACAATTGAAAAGACGCTTTTTTTGTTAGTTTCAATAAGCTTTTTAAAAGATGATCAAAGCCATTTTCCCTTGGTCTTCTTTCATGAAAGTGGAATTGGTGAAAGTGTCCAGAAAAATTCATCTGAGACTCCCACGAAGCATGAAAAACTTGATCCTGAGTTGTCAAAGCCAAGCAATTATAGAACAGCAAACAACAGACAAAGGCCAGGGCAGTCTTAACAACAGGTTATAGCTCAACATATTTTTTGCATGAATAGGCTTTCAAAAGTCTTAACAAAAAGAAGAAAGACATTCAAATGCCTTTAAAGAACAGCTAAAAGCCAAGGAATCACCTGCCCCTTCTCCAGTGTCCACACCTCAACAGGGAAGGTGGGGAGAGAAGCAGAAAATAATTCTTTTACGAACTGGAGGGAGAGACAAAAAAAAAATCCAAACCAAACTAAAAAAAACCCACAAAACCAAAACAAACAGACAAAAAGAGACAGAGGGGACCTTCTGTGCTCCCTGTCCTTATACCCATGCACAAAGGAGAGAAAACTGGACCCCTTGCAGAACAGTCCCATGAGCCCATATCCACAATCCAACTGAATCCACCTGAAAATTAATTCTGAGCTGTTTAGGATCAAAAGAGAGGAATGGCAAATGGAATGGAGCAGGACCAGAGAGCACAGATTTCAGGGCCTTCAGTAAAACCACCCTGCTATGCCAAGTCCCCCTTCAAGCACCTGCCCTGCAGATCCTCACACCTCGCATTAGGAACGTCCCAGACCTTGCCTATACCCTGACTCCCCTTCCCAGGTTATCAAACCTCTGCTCAAGCAGCAGATGGCACACACTCCACAGGGTGTTACACCAGGAACTGCCAGGAGACAGCTGGTAATGACTGTGCTGCGCCAAAGTCCATGTTATGCAGAAGACAATGAGATTAGTTCCTGAGGCAGGCTGGCAGTGACCAGTGCAGAGCTGTCACACACCCCACACCTTTTGGAGCAGAGAGCATTTCCTCACGCCTCTGGAGCTATTCACCTCTGAATTTGAACAGATATGAGCTTTAAATGCCACATGGTGCGTAAGATCTTCAAGGCAACAGAGGTGCTGCAGGCAAAGGGAGCCCCTGGAGCAGGGACATGTGCAAGGACAGGGGCTGCAGCAGTGCTATTAGTGTGACAACTTGCAAATCACCAGAGTTTGTGCGTTTGGGTTTGAGACAGAAACACCACCGCCTGTTAGGGGGTCACGCTTAATTCCAGGAGGAATTCCAGAGCACCTACCTCTGCCTGTCACCTTAGTCACGCCCTGGAAAATGTCACATTGAAAAATTGAAAAATGAACAAGAATAAAGACCAAATAAAGGCTGTGGATTTTAAGATTTCTTTGCATGCTGACTTCAACTCTGGGCACAAAAAACACTGCTCTTTTCATCCCGACCAGCTTTTGAAATGCATTTCTGGATGAGCTCTCCAAAGCTGCTGTAAGCCAATTGAAAACCTGGAGTTTCAATGGGATTGCTGAATTCAGGCCTTTCAGGTCCCTTTGAAAAACCAATTGTTAAAGTGGCTAAAAAACCTGCAATAAACTGGAACTGAGCCTTGGCACTTTATAAAACTTAAGCGTTGCTCTTTGAATATTTGGCGATTTGCATAAACCGTAAGTAAACCAGCAGCAAACCTGGAAGGGTTTCCAGCCACTGGGAGCTGGCAGAAGGGGTTTTACCCCTCGTGTGCCGACACAAAGAAGCCCGGAGGCCAACGCTGGAACCCCTCTAGAAGGCGGCACTCAGTGCCCAACACACAATGAAAACGGGGTAGAGCTCCTCACCAAAAGGGGCTGGATCTTCCTGTCACTGTTCAGCAGGCACGCAGGCGAAGGCGAAGAAGTAAAGAGAGGGGACTCTCCGTCTGTGTTCCACGCAGGCTTATTCCCGCAAAAAGACAGGGACGAAGAGGCCCATTGGGGGGAGGGTCCAGGAATCTTATACTGAGTACAAGATAGGCGGGGAAAGGGATCTCAGCCAACGGGATAGGGACAAGCAGGTGGGATTGACAGCAAGGGAACCAATGGGAACAACACATAGGAGGGACTCAGGGAAGGATCCAATGGGGCGTCGAGGAACAAAGAACTCTCTAGAACTACTACATATTAAAGAAGGAAAATGACTATACGTAACTTCATACATAAAACAAGACGACAAAATATTAACCAATCAGGGGAAAACATGCAAAAGAACAAAACAAGGGAATCATGGGTTCTCACCATGACTGCAAGTTACATGCCAAACTTGGGTTGCTGACCGCCAGAGCTGGTTGTCTGAGTTCTTCTCGGGACAAAGAATAGGTGCAACCACCTGCACCACTACACAAACCCACACACATTACGTTGGAGTAAAGTAACAACTATAGTCACACTCAAATTTCCAAGACGAAAAAAAAAAAAACAAAAAAAAACCGAACCACTCAATTGGAAGAACTATTCCTGTAGTTTTGTAGTTCAGTTGTGCCTTGGTATCCTCCCTAGAAGGTGAAAACTATGTTATGGCCAGCAGGGAGCAGCCCCCAGCAGCCAGCAATGCATTATCCCGGTTTCCCAGCAGGATGAGGCTGCAGCAGCTGCATCTTGTGTGTGTTCACATCTGCTGGCACATCAGGAGTTCTCTCTCAGTGGTACGGATTATTCCAGGTTGGACTACACAAAATACAAGCAGCTGAGCCCAGAGCTCGGCAGGGGAGAAGGTGCAGTGTGAGCTCAGCCTCTCAGAGCTGGCATCTCACAGGGATTTACAAGAATTGATTTGTTCAAACAAATGAACCATCCAACAACAAGCAGAAACAGACAGCTAACTAACAACCACCCCAAATCCTACAATACAAAAAAAAAAAAAACTAACAGAATG
The DNA here is from genome assembly GCF_009650955.1 of Corvus moneduloides. Classification (NCBI taxonomy): domain Eukaryota; kingdom Metazoa; phylum Chordata; class Aves; order Passeriformes; family Corvidae; genus Corvus; species Corvus moneduloides. The sequence continues at coordinate 5,817,130 of NC_045477.1, read as the reverse complement.
TGAGAAAGATACAAAGCCAGAGGAGCAGAGCTTAGTTTCAATCCTTTGGCTAGTCTTGGGTGGATACCTCAGGGGGGAGGAAAGTACAAAAATCAGCCTAGTTGTTAAAATCAGAGTAAAAGATGGGGGAGCAGGGGGAACCAAACCAGCATGTGGCCAAAGTGGGATTAATTTTCCATTTATTTCCAAGGCTGATTTATTTCACTTAACTTTAGAGAACTACAGTGAAGATGCCTCAGACTCTCTTTATAATCAATAGTGAGAAATAAGTACTTCAGGGCCCAGTTGTCTGATTCATTTTAGACTACTTTCTTTTTCCTCACAGATGAGTTGAATTGGAAAAAAAAGTGCTTATTTCTCTCTGCTGACCACAAAACAAATCCAGAACAACCAGGTCAGACATAACAGGCCTATATACACATTTTCTCAGTGAAAGTTCCCTCCCCAGAGCTCTGAAAAGCCATTAACATTTCTTTGCACAGTTAATGTCACCACTTCAGATGCAACCCAGCCACACGCTTATCAAATGTCCCTCCATCTCCCTAGGAAACAAAAAACAAAAAGCATCTTTGGAAAGGTACTCCAAAGAATAAAACTTTTCTCCAACACTCTCAAGCGATTTTCATGACCACTCGCCTCCCCAATACTTTTACTCCTCTCATACACTGGTTTAAAATATGAATGATTCCTGGCAAACAGAGAAAGCTTCATGCTTTAATTGCAATAAAAATCCATTTTAATTATGTGATCACCTGTTGAGAGAATAAGTTAACTGATGAGAACTGTATAAGCCAAGAACAGCAAATCAAACTGACTGATTGAGTAAAGCTGTGAGAATAAGCCTCTAAGTATTTGATCTAATCCTTTGATAGAAGCATCTCATGTACATATCTATGGTAAAAATAGTGAGAGAACAACAGGAAAAAATTTTCTCATGGTTTAAACTCTCAGCCTTAGACCACGTTCTGAATACAAATGGTTCAATACTTCCAAATCTTAAAAATCAGAGGTCTCAAAGATGTATTTATTTGGTGTTTTGTAGAACTAAGTTGTAATTGCTCACTGAGAAGAAAAGTTTCTTCATTCATGATGTTTAGCTTAGTGCATTCATTTCTATCTCAGCATAAGCCAATAAACCTGTGGGAATAATTTAATCCATCTCAGTTAATCACACCAAAATTACAGCTCCTTGTCCATCCAGGTTTCAATACAGTATTTATTCTAATCACAGTAGCACCTAGCACACAGTGTCATCTCATGTGCTGACACTGGAATACTCATTTTTTGAAGAGAGTGTTTTAAGGATCAATGTTTTAGAGCCAGCCAAGTCATGGAAGTGTCAGTGAATTGTTCAAAAGACTTCTCATATTGAAAAGTCAAGGGCAAGGAGACAGTGGTATCTCACACAGTATACAGTTTTCACTTTCTAAAAGCAGTGGGATACCTGTTACATGAACAAACACTGCTCAGCACTGATTTATTGTTCTGTAGACAAACAGAAAAAGAATTTAAAATGCTGAATAAATATTAACAACGCCTGAAAATATATCTCTATAGTGATCACTGTCACAGAATCCCAGAATCATCAAGGTTGGAAAAGACCTCTGAGATCACCACCTTGTCAACTAGCCCACAAAACTGAGATTTCCTGTTGTTTCTTGAGCTCTTCTAGGGATGGTAAATTTGTCACCTCCCTGGGCAGTTCATTCCAATATTTAACAACCCTTTCAGTGAAGAAATTCTTCCTGATGTGCAGCCTGAACCTCCCCTGGCACAACTTGAGGCCATGTCCCCTAGCCTGTCCTATGTCACTACAGTCTTGCTTCCAAACTTAGAGACTATGCAAGGAGCTTACAAAAAAAAACCATCCCAGCCCAGGTGTCCTGTAAAAATCTGTGTGCTTTGAACTCCAACTCCAGTTGCAGTGCCACTGCACTGCTAAGTTCATGTGCTGAATCAGTGTTTTAATTTAAGGGTCAGTACTAATGTTCAGGACTGCTGGACACTGCTCTTGATTCTGTTACCAGGCTAAGCTCTTCACATGTCCATCTTCTTTGATATCTTACCAGGCAGGACTGAAAACAAAGCTTACGTATAGTGAAAAAAAACCCATAAGAAACAAAGCTGTGACCACCTCACTTGTTTTTGCATTTGCCTTCATTATTCTGTAATATTTTTCTCATGCATGGCATCCATATTAATACAACCTGTCTTCCTTCCACTGATGCTTCATCTGATATTCAGTCATTGATTTGGATATTTGTTCACCTGGAAAGACATCAAAAAAGAGAAACCACTGTGCTTCAAGCAGCTGTTTAGTGACCTCATCAGTTCAAGGGTCAGTAAGCCAGGATGGAGGCTAAATGTATTTCAGTTGATTCTATCTTGGATAGATAATGACACTTCCCAATTCTCTTCCAGAATACAAAAGATGGGAACAGCAAGAATTGACTCTAAATTATGTTACTGGACATGACAACTTCCTAAGCTTCTGCTCCTTGGACTGTTCCTGCAGATGGAAAACTATCCTTATGATTTCAAAGGGCATGACTAGCTGAATGAGCTGGGTTTTTTCCAAGGAAGTCCAGTCAGTTTTCTTGCTACTGGAGAGCTACTATCTCTCAGATGGATTTTGATTTCTATTTATGGATCAGGAAAGCATGGCATGCTTCTAGGCACGGAGGAGAATAATAACCAGAGCTCAGATACTTAGGAACTCCACAGCTTCCCAGGATTTTAACAAGGAACACCATCTGTCCTATTTTTACCGTTCTGATCCCCAGGTTTCCCCTGCTGAGGATTTCCTTGGATTTGAAAGCTCCTGAACCTTGACTAATTTCCCCAATCCTACACCTAAGTGATCTGTTTTCCTTTTGCTTTCATTTGCACTATGATCTCTTCCCAGCTACAGAGTTAGAAACCATCATCCTTTCTGAGCATTGAAAATAGATCTTCAACAAAAATTACTCTCCTTGGAAATTCAGTAATATAATTTGAAACATAGTACCAGAAAGGTGCATATTGTAGTAGAAATGACTGATTATCTCAAACCCTAAGAATCTTTTCTGAATCTCAGTGATTTGGGAAAGTAACCAGCTCATGAAGAACAGAATTAAAATTCCAGAATGCTGCACCAGTATCTAGAATGCTTTAAAGAAAGAAAATTAGAAAACGAATACTCCTAAACTAGGTCTGGGAACCAGGAATTTAATTATAAAGCAATTCTCACTACTTATAGATTGAAAGCTGGATAAAACATAGGGAAATGGTTACAAGGACACACAGAGTAATGTGTGTACCTTCCAGTAAGCACCTCAGTCCTAGCTGTGCAGGGAATGAGCTGGCTATTCCCCACTAGCCAAGACTCATGGCACACCAGAAGATGTGGTCAGTCAAATCTCTCCTTCTATTTGTCTCCACTTTTGGACATCAGGCCAAAACTTTGTTCTGCTGTTTGCATGGTTTAACAGGGAGAGGGCTCCAGCCCAATGCACTGAATTGGTTTTGAGCCTGTAGTTCACGGGCTGCTGTGGCCCATAGAACACAGAAGGTGGACTATTAAATGCTTGTTACATCAGGCCCTGCTACAAATGCACATTCTCATACACAGAAGCAAAGAAAAAAGCAAAACCAGGAATAAATAAAGATAAGAGAATGTTCCAACTTCTGCTTAATATTTTTTTAGTTAAAAAACAAATGCTGCAGCAAAGCTGCAAACACAGGTGTTTTCCAGAAGGTAAGCTAGTCCATAGATTAAAAAACCAACTACAAACCCAAGAAAAAGTACAAGACACAGTGTTTCCCCTAAAGGATGCCTGGACTTCAGGTCTGTCAAGTCTCAGAAAAAACTGCTTTCTCTTCAGGAAAACAGTAAGGGAAACCTTGTAAAAGTAGCCTTCTCTTGAAGTCTGTGTAAGCCTGCACTCACACGTCCCTGTTTGTGATGTGCAGAAATAGAGCCTGTGCTGTTGCCACTGAAACCCATAAATGTTATTCTCAATTAATTCAGAAGCTGGACTTCATAAAATTAATTCGTGTACAAATCAAAAAATACGACTTAAGCACTGATTGAAACCGACAGATTGTTTTTCTCAGCTCAATCCCTATAAGACCAAGTTGTTCCAATTCATTTCCTGAGAGGCAAGTATCCAGATCACAAACAAAACTCAAAATTAACACTGGCATTCTCATCAATAGTCTCAGCAGAGATCCAGAGAGCAGAGCAAGTTTGCAGGCCATCCCAAATAGAGTCCAATATGAATGCAGTCCTGGAATATGAAAGTAGCATATCCTAGGGAAAAAGCAAAACATTTGCTATCTCTGCATGTGTGTTCCATACTCCTCTAAAAGCTTCAGGTTCCAAAGCACCACTCACTGCCCGTAATGGCAGGGAGAGGAGGGGGGCACCTGAATTAGTGACTGGTGGTTTTTAGGACTTTTCTTGTACTCTCTAGAAGGGATTTTTACTGTGTGCCTGGCCTCCAGTTGCTCAGTTTCTGAAAGGAGACATTTATGCTTGACAAGCTCTAAGATCCCTGGATGAAGAGCCATTTGAGAGCTCTTATTTTTTTCAGGAAAGACAAAAAAGAAACAAACTTTAATTTCTTCAATTATTTTTGGTAGGACACTTACCTATTCCTATCTTATTTCCATCATTCATATTTCTTTACAGTTAATAAGCAAACAATGTAAGGCAAACAGAGGGAAAAACACCTGAGGTAACCCATAGATGGGAGCCCTCAGTGCTGCTGAAATGTACAGGAACAGGAAAACTGACATGGGATGAATTCTTGAAGTGTTTTTATGAAAAGGCTGAAGTACTCCTCCTCCTCTTCCCAACACACAGAACCCAAAACACAAGTCTACAGGAGCATCTGTTCTTTACACTCCAGAAGCTGAAATCTGTCACAGGAAGAGCTCAGGGTACTTTAACTATCAAAATGACTCTTTTCTGTTACTTACAAAGTAGTAGAAGAGAGGATTTTGAAAACAGACTATGAGCTATATCCCAAACTGTGTATTTAGATCATATAAGACATAAATTTCAGGTTATAGATTCAAAAACATCAGAAAGGTTGAAATGGTAGTTTCAAAGACGCTGTGCTCATGGAAGAAGAGTTTTTATCACAGGACAGTATAAGGCTGGACTCTGAAAAGCTGCAAATCCTCTAGGTCTGTATGAAGGAGATCAATGTACAAGCCCAGCAGGTCCCCTGGAAGAAGAGGCCTCCCAAGGGCCTCTCTGTGTGTCCCTCGGGAGCTCAGCTCCTGCCATTCTCCTTTCTTAGCCCTCTGCTCATTACCACAACAAGAAGGCAGCACCCAGAGGATTTAAATCCAACCCACACTCAGCACTGTGTTTCCAAGTGGCTAGAGCTTCACACCACTGGAATTCAACAGAAGTGGGTTTTTACAATGCCTTCCCCCATGGCAGCTGCAGACTTTCTGCAGTCTGGCTCTGAAAAGTCCATCAGTGAGACTTCTTTACTGTTTACCTTGACTTCTTTGTTCATTATTTTCATGAAAGCACTTCACTTTTTCCTAAAGTCCTGTCAAGGGAGCTGTAAACTTCAGCAGGGAAACCTTCCCACTCTACAAGCCTACAGGTCCACAAATCTGTCTACATTTTCTGTTAGCTGCAGAATAAATGCTCTCTGCTGTGCCTCGGTGTTGGAGTGAAAGCTCCTCTGAACCCAGGCCCAGAGGAAAGCCAAAGCACAGGGGTTGAATTAAAACCTTTGGATAAGCTGAGATACATGAAGTCACATCAAAGTGAAATAGAAATATAGATTTTTAACTTTTAGTAGAAATATATGCTAAGTGCTTTAAACATTGAAAAGTTGCAGCAAAGAAATCTTAAACACAGTTCTTACTGCAGCAGTGTTACCTTTTCACAGAATTCTTTACTTTAGACAAAATATAGATAGAACTATACTGTTCACATTTTTTTAGATGGAGTGTTCACATAAACAATAAGAGCTGATAGAAACTCTATATGCGAATCTGCGTAATACCTATGTAACACTGGTGTAAGGCTTACGACTGTTAGACCAGGATAGGTTAAGAAAAGGAAAACTAGAACTGTGTGTTAATCTTATTGGTCAATTAACAAATATAGTCCACATTTCTGTAAGTTTAGAGAAGAAGAAGATGTTTCCTACTTGCTGTTTGCCTGCTGCTGCTGCTGTTACTGCTTGGCCTTATGTAACCCCTTTGAACTCTGCCTTCAGAAAACTATGAAACTATGAAATAAAGAACTTAGCAGGACAGCAGCCTACTCTGCTCTTTCACCCTTGTCCAAAAAACAAGGGTATCCCATCAAAAGCTCAACCCCTCAGAACATGGGCAGCGATGGGGAAACAAAGCAAAGCAGTAAATGCATTTATTACCTTCACTGTTATGCAAGTTAATTTTCCTAAATCTTCAAGCTCATTACTAAAATGGTTTTCTTTTGAGTGAAAGTCACTCAAATGCATGTATTTACATATCTAGAAGTTTGCATAGAAAAAGTGAATAACTTTTCAATTTTTTTATTTCACTGGTCAATTATGTATGATGTATTTTCTTTAATTTCCAAAATTCATCAATTTAAAAGAATAAAACCACATTTTTTTAAGCAGCGGTTGGTCTGGTTTTTGCCTTTATCATGCTAGAAATGGATATATCAAGATAGAAGCCACTGTAATATTGAGAATACTTGCAGGTTTCAAAGTCCCACTCTCAGGGTATGCTGACTGCTAAGTTTGTTTAGCACTACATTAGCTGCCTTTTTTTCCCAGTCATGTTCTGGCAGGAAATTCTCTATAAACAGAGATAATCCTGCAGAGAAGTTGGTACCAGCTTTGATGCCAAAAAATAAGCCTGCAAAACAACTTGTCATTCTCTTTAAATAAAGAAAAATATACTATAAAGCCTTAGAATAAATCTTGATTTAATACCAGCAACTGAAATTATGACCAGCTTCAGTGACAGGTGTCTGCCTGCAGTCATCTTCCATGTGGGATGTAATAAAAAAAGCAATAAATAAAATAACCTTTCCACTTTAGAGAATTTAGAATTTCAGATTTCAAAAATGTACTTTTTCACTCTCTGATAGAAAGAATACAAGGCACTGTATTGCACTGCCCTCTTCATTAGCAAATTACCCTGGCTGGAGAGCCCTTGGTGGGATTCTGGCCAACAGGTCACTAAACTCCTTTAGGCAGAGCAGTCCCAAGCCCTTGGCTCTGTCCTCATTCCCCCACAGGGGCAAAGAGGAGACAGGAGGGCAGCCCAGGGTGGTTCTTTAGCTGGTTTAAATTAACACTTCAGGAAGAGAGCACACATCAAAGCCAGGCTGGATGGGGCTCTGAGCAACCTGCTCTAGAGAAAAGCGCCCTTGAACACAGCAGGGGGATTGAAACCAGATGGCGCTTTATGTCCCTTCTAACCCAAACGGTTCTGTGATTCTAAAACCTAGACCTCTTTGGTCATGTTGGCATGATGGAGGAGTGGTGGGGGCAGTTTCGAGGACTGGATTTTCATTTAATTCTCTGGTTAAGCCATTCTCATCAAATTTCTGGGCACTCCAGGTGAATAAATAGGAATTATTTGTGTTATATTTTGCTTCTAAAATTTTGGCTTGTGGTAAAGACATCTTTGAATTTGGAGCAACTTCTTTTTCTAGAAATGTCCAGGGTTGAGCAGAACTGCCACACCCCAAGTACAGGTGCAATTTCTCAAGATGGAAATGGTGTTTCTCTGATGCCTAAGTACTCCTGCCACTCAAGAGGAAAAATACCCACTGTTAATCACAGTCTTTGATTTACAAGTGCAGGCTCCTTCTCTCTAATGGCTCTGAATTAATACATCAGTATTTCCCCCAAACATCACCAAACTAAAAGTAGCTCAAAATTCCAAACAAAAGAAAATACAGCAGAACATTCTTCTACTTGTACTTTATAACAACACTTTACTTTGTGTTGAAGTCAACTACACGAAATCACATACATAAGGAACTTAATTCCAGGTATAAACAGTATGAGCAGTGACAAAAACTATACATATTTAGTAAGGAAAAATCTCTGTATTGCTGATGCACCCTGTCTTGTGATGGCACCTTACCGCCAGCAAGGAAAAGTGTGTAGGTGTTCCCATGAAAAAAACCCAACCACAAACCCGAACACAACACCCACACTAAAATCATGTCTGTTTGTCCTGTGGCACTGAATAGTATGAGATGACTCCATGCTTTGTCAAAGAGTATTTATTCTCCTGTGCTGCCTTTTCCAAGAGTAAAGGCATCTCCATGCTATGCAAAAGTAATTGAATAACCCTCAAATTTCAACTGCTTCCGTCAAGGTATACCTAACCACTTTCCTTTCTTGTCCAAATGTCATTTTGCTCTTTTGCAAATGTCATTGTCAAAGCCTCTGTCTCTCTTTTTTGTGCAATAGACAACACATTAAAAAGTGCCACCATGCCCTACTGGAACCTGGAATCCAAACCACATCAAATGTAGTGAACTGACTGCATCAGTCAATATATGGCTTCCCAGGCTGTTAATGTTCATGGGCTTGGAAAGAAACCACTTCGTCCAGATTGTGGCTATTACTTTTTGTAGAGATTTCCTACACTATTTTACCACCTCCCAGAAGCCAAACACGTGGTGGTTTTCTATTTCCAATGAGCTCTTTATGTCTAGATAAGCTGTGGCAGTCTCCTGTTCGTCACAGAGCATGCAGACGTGGCAAAATGCTCAGCATGGAAGCATGACAAAACAGAATTTTCTCCTTTACCTTCCTAAACTTGGCTGTGATCTCAGAGCCTGCACTGAAGCAGGTTCACTCTCTACCTTGAAGTGATAGCAAGTGTTCTCCATAAGCCACATACCCCTTCCTAGACCCTCTACAGACATTTCCTAGGAGGCTGGACAAAGCACTTCACTTGAGAGCTGTTGTGGACTTTTATACACCACAACTGTCAAGACAACCAGCTACTAATCCCTGCCTTTTGAGTTTCACTGGAAAGAGTCAGCAAACACAGCTAGAAAGTGCTGATTTTAAATTCCTGTCAGGACAAGTAGATGCAAGAAGAAAAAAAGGTGATAGGTCAAGTGGCACTGCTATTGTTATCTCAACTCTTTCCACGGTTATTAGGACACCTACCAACTCTATGGCCAAAATAGAGATTGTCAGAAGCTGAGAATGCAAGTTAATTCCTGTAGGAAGCAGGAGAGCATAACATTCATTAGGTCACTGATATTTCACCAAGTCAAGGTCAGGTGTCACAGCCAAGGCCAGAGCGGGAAATCATCTACAGATTCCCATCTGACTGTGAGAGGGATAACCTTGTCCTTAAACAAACAAGTTATTTCTTTAGAGGAGACAAAGTAAATGGATTTTTATTGTGGAAATTAGAATTGAAGTTGACTGAAGGCTCCGAAATCAGTTATACGTAGGTAGCAGTGGTTTTAGAGAAATAACAAAATGAACATGCTGCTTGTATGTCTGGGAGCACTTCCCTTGACTGCAAATCCTGATTGTAGCTCTATAAAATGCTCCGTAAAATAAGGCACAAATAACAGCTTCTGTCTCTCTGGACGTTGCCGTAAATAACAGCAGCAGGCTGGGATCAGCTCATAACCATTCTGATCATTACCTTAGCAAGGTCATCCATGCTATTGCTTCCTGCCCTGCTTCTCTGGTGTCATTCTATTCAGCTATTCCCTATTTAGTTAAATCCAAGGTGGGAATATTAAACATAATCCTGAAGAAAGATGTTAATATAATCCTAATATTATATAATATAATGTATTATATTAGGATTATACTTTATATATAATAATACTAATATAATCCTCCACAAGGTATTAACACACTGCTTTAAATTACCCAAATTCTTAGCAATTATTAGCCAGTTAATCCACACTTTGCTGGGTATGTAAATGATGGGCAATGCACATCTCTTAGGTGGATCCTGTTTCCATACTTCTTGAAACCATTACTAGGAACACACTGATTTTGAAATGTGAAAATTTTCTTTTACGTCTGCAAATTTAAATGTAACACAATACACTGTTAATTATCTGTTCTGTGGGAAACCCAAATGAACAAATGTGGAAATTCCCAAATGAATGGGAAATACATTTTTAATTGGATTTTTTCCATTTTTTGGTAGAGCTAAGGGTCAGAATTTTATCCCATTGGGGGAGGGAGTTTAAATAGTGTGATTCTATGGAACTCCATGTCCATACTATGGTTCCTACACAGCATAGAAGAATGGATCAGATCTATCCATCTAGCATTAAACTGATATTTTTTTAAAGCCAAACTGTCCCTCTTGGAATGAAGGCTCAGATTCTTTACAAAAACAGATACTTGATTAATAGTTGATTGGTGTGGGTCATTTCATAGCAGGAAAAGTCAAAGCTCTTACAGAATTTCTGGTTGAAATCGAGTAAAATCTTCCTCTTCTCTGAATGTACCTTGATCTACAAAATTATACCGTGCCTAAAACTGCTGTGCACAATCAAAAGAATGTAACTAATTTCTTAGAATATTTCTTTGTTTACTTCTGTTCATTTACCAGAGAAATAGAAAACTTTCAAAATGCTTGCTTCTGCAACCATTTCAACACCTATTTAGTAACACAAAATAAACTTGACATTTGGGCTCCTAGATAAGTTGTACAACATTCTGGTTACTACTATTTTGATTTATTTTGATCCTATTTATGCTGCAAACCACCAGCAGTGACAATTATGAATTACATAACTGATTATTAAATTCAGAATTAGCTCAAATTCAAGCATACAAGCTAACCATTAATTTATGTATTTAGACTATTTAAAAAACATTAAAAAAAAAAGCCAACCAATCCCCTTTTGCCTCGAATTCTGCAGTGATTGCAAATCAGCCCAGATTCCAGCAGTAAATCATTCATGTGCACTGTATTCCTGTCACTCTACAGGCAATAATTGAAACAGGCACCATGCAAAGAATTTTCTCAGATTGATAGTATTTTTTTAAGCCTAGGTTTTCTCAAGAATAAAAGGCAGTATCAAATTGAAAGTTTATATTGTAATATCATATAAAAGCCCTGCACCTGGAGCTCTGCATTTCACAGGAGCTATACGTCATTGTAGATACTACTCAAACTGCTGAAAAAAAAATCAAAATGTCCATCTGTTTCCAGGACAACTCAAATTCTTGAAAAATTCTTGTCTTGGTAGCACTTGGCCTTGCTAACAATTTCTGCTAAATTAATTATTATGCAGGTATCCAATTTTTTTCACCTTCTCTAATGCATATTTCTCCTTCAGTGCACTGCTACTGGTGAGTAGCTATTACTGTTCTCCTGCATTAGTGTTCCTGTTTCAGTCCAGTCATGCTGACAGTGGGCTCTTTACACATAGATTTTGAAAATATTATTTAATTATTTGGCTAGGGATGTTTTTTTGCTTCAAAAACAATGACAAACATCTTAAGTAAGCTGAGTGACACCTTGGCATAGTTTTCTCATACGTATGCAGTAAGAATTATTCTTACTGACTCATACTGCAAATTATAAGAGCTCTGTCACCCCAGTTTCACTTTTTTTTTACTACACAGGGACTTTAAAACATACATTCTGAGTAAGACGCTAAATTGGATATGTTGCATGCTTCTCTGCACTTAAATAATAATCTACTTTTGACAAGAATATTCTAAAGAACTTTGCTCAAGAGTTAAATACTCTAAACAGCAAAATGTGAGATTTTTGCTGAGTACCTTCTCCTTCCTAAGTGTCAAATCCGACATATCGTGTGCTGGGAGGGGAAGACTGAGAAGGAGGAAAATAATTATGCTGTGCAGCTTGGAAGGCTGCTACGTGTCACAGCTAAGGATTTTTTAGACTCAGAAGTTGCTGAGCCTTGTACTCTCAGATAATTCTGTGAGATGGGTGCTCCTGTGCCTTGTACTGCTGCATAGTTTCCTATTGTCTGTAGAGTCGAGGCATTGCTCTTCTACCTCCTTGTGAAATATTCTCATGAGCAAGGGCAGAGTTGTCTGCATTGAAAAGTCAATTCTCTTGCTAATTCAGTAGACCCTTATGACCTTCCAGAAAGCCAGAAAAAATTATGGACTGCAAATGTGCAACATGTCTGGGGCACCATTGGAGAAAACGAGGGACAGACAGCAGAAGGAAGGAGGACGGAATGGCCAATTCTGTTGCACCCCTAAAAAATGAAAAGACTGTAGCCTATTTCAATGACTGAGGCAGGAGAAGTTCCATTCACTCACACATATACACAGAGGACTCCGCATTTCAAGCTCTAGTTTTGCTAGGGAAGAAACCCCAAACAAAAGGCTGTCTTCTATCTGTCCCTATCAACATTTTAAACCCCAAATCTCTGAGTTCAGTACTTTTTTCATGTGCCAGAAATGTGGCCATGTCACTGCCCAGCCTGCATGCAACACACATAAGTGCTATCCTGACGAGTTTCCTCTATCAACATAAGGAATAAAACTTAAACCTGTGGTAGGAGATATATGAAAGCCCTAAGGCTGGAAATGGGTAAGCTGAACTATACCAAAAAGGTTACAATCCAGTTTCCAAAAGATGTTTAAAGGCCGAGAGGCAACTATAGACAGCACAAGGACACATCACCTGTTTTTAAGAAAGGATTGGAACAAGTAGGCAACTTCTCCCACTGATGTCAGTGCACAGAAAATAATGCTGTCATGTCCAAAGAAATCTCATCATTCAAAGACTTTGTAGAGCACCAAGCCAGTGAAAGTTGTCCCTGTTCAAGCCTGTGGTCCTCCTGCATAAAATCAACAGCATTGTGCTAATTATTTATTCTGAAGAGAAGCAGATAAAACCTGCAACTTTTAGCCACACAGAACCCACTTCAACATTTCTAACATCCTGAGAGAAAAAAAAAATTTAAGGACCCCCAAAATACCATAAATTTACAAATATTACAAGTTGCATTTTGTCACAGATTAAGAGATTGCAGATTATAGAATCACACTTGCTTAAGAAGAGAGGGTCATTATCATGGAATTTTGTTCATGAAGACAAACACTGGCACAGTCCTGAAGTTTTTGCATCGTCTAAATCCTGATCATCTCCATTCACACCCAAAGTCTCAGTAAGTTAGACTCCTTACAAATCTGAGCAAGAATGAATCTTCTCAGACAACAGATATTTAAAAAACAGTAGTTCTTATGAGAGCTGGTCTTCAAGGGGTAAAATTAATGCCTTCATAATTTGAAATACAAACAGGCTCATATACTTCCACTGGACACAAACCTTGTTCTTGATGGCACTTCATCTCCAAATATCTAAGAACGAGACATGAAAGAGAAGATGGTTTTGTAAAAGACAGGAAGGTAACAGATAACTGTGTCAGAGTAGGAAGACAGACTCTGCTTTCCCTCGTTCTGAGAAGGGGCTGGGGTGACTTTACAACCCATCCTGAGGATTTCCCCTCATTCCCATCCTGAAGTACCACAGTCTCAGACCTGCAGTAGCCACTGTGCTAGCACAGAAAAGGAGTAGAAATACTTGAGGAAAAACTCCTTGAGAGTTCTAGAATTTGTGTGTGTGAATTCTTCACTCTCAACGAGCTGCTGCCTCTTGAGGGAAGGCAATTACGCACTTTCTCACCTGGCAGTCTTCAGAATGAGCTGGGAGTTAGGCAAGGAGCACTGACATGCCCTGGGCAGGAAAGATAATTAGAGCCAGTTCCCACACAGGGAAGGCTGCAGACAAGAAAATTCCGGTGTGGAGCATTATCGGGGCAGTCACCTTAACGCTGATTGTCTACAGCAAGTCACCTCTAGTGCTTCTTCACTGCTGCTTTGAGCCATTCACATGTGATTTCCTGTCCTTGGCAGTCAGTTTTTCTCAGAGCTGGCCTTTTAGCAAATCCCTCTGTATCCACTGCAGGCTGTCTTTCTCTGGTTCGCTGACAGAAGCACCTGCACATATCTTTGGGTTGCACTCTTAGGCCAAATGTGCCTTTTATTCTTCTGCCCTGTTATGATACAACAGTTACTTATGCCTAATGCACAGGTTTAAGTCGTGCCTTTTATCCACAAATCCATGCCCACGTGTGGCTGTCAAACCATCAGGATCTTTTTGTAAAGAAACTTGAGCTCAACTAAAATCTTTGGTAAGAAAAGATTGATAAAAAAATCCCATGAAGTAAACAACAATTAAAAATCCACACCAAATAATGCCACATAAAGAGCAAAATCTGCAAAAAAGCCAATAGAGCTGCCTCCCCAAAAAAGAAAAAAAAAATCAAATATGAACTTAGGTAACTTTATAATGGAATTAGCCTTAAGTGTGCTCCGTAAATGAAAGTAGTTCTTCACACAAATCCATACTACTCACAGCCTACCATTCCCAGTCCTCTTGCCTCCACATCTATGATTCTGCTTCTACTTCCCCTTTTCTTACTGAGAGATGCTCCAACCAAAGTTATTCATCAACAAAAGTTCCACTTAGCAACAGTTTCCAGGCAAGATTTGCCATCCAAACCCACTGCAGAGGCATTTCTTTGACTGAAACAAAGGAACATCAAAGCTATTACAACACTTAATACAAAATCTGTTCAAAACACAGCAGTCTTTCTCTACCCTAGCACTTGCCACTCTCTAAGAAAAAATATTTACTAGGAAGACAAGTAGGAAAGTAAATTTGCATCAAAGCCGGCAAGAGATAATACGTTTACTGGACAGCATTTATCAGACAACCTGGGAAAAAATACAGCTGTATGAGGAAGCTGCAGCTCAGACAGGAAGATTTCAGCTAAGCCTTGAAATAGGAGAACACAATGTTTAAAAGCTCCCAGAGGATCCTAAACTACCTGAGCGCTTCCCAGAATTCCCATACAAACACAGGACAAATGTTTAAAATGACAATATTGAAGGAAGAGAGGGAAACAAAACCCAAGGACACTGATGGAAACAACTAGAGGGGGAAATGATGAATTCAACACCAAAGGGTTGGCAAGAAGAATCCAAGATCCTTACATAATAATATGAGACAGGTGTGTGGGATGAAGGGTGCCTTTTTTACCCTAACAGTCACCTTTTGCATTTTTTTCCTCTTCTGCTCAAACAAACCTAAACATCCTGAGCTCCAGCAACAGCGCATATAAAAAAAGGTGGAGATGTAATCTTTTCATGCAAATATAATCAGGCAAAACTGACCGAATGCCAAGGAAAGGTTTTGTGGTTATTTTTAAAAACAGTTGTGACCGTGGAAAAATGTCACTGCAATGACCACAGCAGAGCCCCTGCAAGCACGACAACCTCCCTACACCACTGTTTATGGTTAGAGTAGCATTGAAAGCCAACTTATTGGGTATGAGGAGGACCATTACTGCTATTCACCCAGCCATGAACTGCTGCAGGACCCCACTTGTCTGCACCAGATAAAAAAAGAAGTTGGGATTGCTCATAGACCTGGGTAATACTGTAAACATCAGATACCCATCATCAGCCATCAAAGGCTTGATTAGAGGTGCATAACTCTAAAGGGGAGGCAGGCCTTAATAATTCACCACAGAAATACAAGCCACAATTCACATCTACCTACCATCTACAGGCACCTCTTCTCCTGCCTCTTCCACACCCATTTCCCCTCTTTCCAGTCCCACCATCACACCCCTCTCCCTTGTATTCCTCCAAGAAAAAGCATCTTGCTTTTTCTTCAGGGAGAAGAATTCTGTTTCAGGAGGAACTCCGCTACGAGGCTGGATTAGAGGAAGAAAAAATGCGATGCAACCAAGTGCCACAGATTCTCAAACCCATTTTTAGGAGCTAATGGATGTAACAGCAGGCATTGTGTAAGTGTTTGGAACACTCAGCTCTCAGAGTGTGATGTTTCCATTTGATCTGTGGTTAAGCATGGTATCAGCATGTTGTATCTACTGCCACAGTTGGCCATCAGACATCGTGCTCAGGGAGGAGAAATGAATCCAGAACTGCAGACAGACTGTGCTGGGGGAAATTCCCTTATTTCCCCATATACACTGAAACATCGCCTTCCTGATGCTGGAATTGATGTTCTTTCTTCAGTACATGCAAACATCAAATCTATCATATTAACAACACTTTTAAGTAAAACCACAGGAATATCTAGCTTCTCAGTGGTGGAGGTGTTAAGATCAGACTCTTTACCTAAGCTATTAAAAATTACAGGAAGACCCCAATTATCAAGTTATTGCCTCAATGTTTTAATTTTTTTCTCTGTTCTTCCTGTTATACCTCCAAGAGATGATCCTACAAATTTCTCTTTATAAGCAGAAAACTTTTTTTAGGTCATTCGAATAGAGAAAGAAAGCACTTTACATGTTTGGTTGCAAAAACAACAGACTTTTAGGGTCTCTAATACTACAGCATGAGCTAAGAGAACCTTCACTGAAAATTGTGACAGAGGAATAGAGACTGTAGAGAACAGGCAGATTTGAAATAAATCTCATGACATTTATAGACTTTCCAGAGTTTTTCTGTCTGTGAAAAACAGAAGAGACAGCTTTCTTTTAATTAAAAATTCTTTTTGTTGATTTTTCTTTTTGCCGTTTGTTTCAGTTTTGCTTTAATTTAGAAGATAACCTGATTTTTTTTTTTTAAACAGCAATATGAGGAAGTTTTCTTTGACAACCTCCTATACACTTTGTAAGAGTTTCTCACAGTAGCACTTGAAATTCACTTTCATTCAAGACAAAACGTCAAATTCATTTAATCACTGATTCACTCAAATAGGAAGTTCTTCTGTCTCCAGTTATTCTTTAATGAAATACTCCTACACTCCAGGTAGTTATCACAGAAGGAGAAATGTAGGAAAAGATATTTTGGTACAACACAGATGAAAATTTTTAATCAATATTAGTTTGTATCTTCTACCTGCAAGAGTATCTTCAGCCAACCTGGGGAAAAAATTGCTACTTTCAACTTGGCTGCCATGGTAACATGAAATGGTCCAATTTATTGCATTTATCACAAATGTTATTAATCCTGGGGATAACGACAGGTGGCAATGAGCCATACTGAGGAGGATTATTTTATTTTAAGTTTTGCTAGGGGATTTGGGAAGAAGTAGAATAACCAGTACTGAAGACGATGGCTGAATAGAAACATGGAACAACTGAGTTAAAACTGAAGATCTAAGCAATTTTTTTTTTGATATTGCTGTTCTGAATGGCACCAATCAGTGAAAAGGTGAGGCACAAGTCTGCTTCCTTTTGGTAGAGAGTAGCAAGCTGAGATTTCAATAGTTTCTTTTGCTGCTTTAGTACAGTTGGAAACAGTTTTCTGAACCTATAAGTCTGGTTTCAAGCACACTTTTACTTCTCATGAGTACAGAATGAGACATTTAACTCTTCTGTCTTTTCTTTTTCCTCTTAAACTTTTAAAGAAAGAACATGCTGGTTTATGTACCCTCTCCCTCCATACCAGGAAACTTGACCACAGGTCCAGGTATTTGAGATGAGAACCACAAATCATTCTGGTGGAAAGGTCTCTAGACATCATCCAGTCCAACCTTTGGCTCAAGGCAAGACAAGCTTCGAAGTCAAACCCAATGGCTCAGAGTTTCAACCAGTCAAGTTTTTAATACCTCCAGGAAAAGAGGTTGAACAGCCTCCCTGGGTACCTGCTGCAGTTATTAGACCTCTCTGGCAGCAAATCCACCCCCCTTTCCCCACAAGTTCTCTTCTTATTTTCCACTGGAATTTGCCTTTTCATGACTTACAGCTGCTGCCCCTTGTCCTACTGCTGTGCCCTGCCAAGGGGAGCTCACATCACACTCTAATGCCCCTCAGGTACTTAAGGACAGCAATTAGAACCTCTCCAAATCCTTCTTCCTTGAAGGTGAAGAAATCCAGCATCAGGCCCTTAAAGGCACTGATGGGCCTTACAAAATTCTCACAAGGAATTGCTGATCAGTAGCAGTTTGAGATATTTTATTGATCTAAGCAAAAATTTAAGAAACATATCAATATAGCTGTTCTTACTGTAGAGTGTTGCCATGCTATATAAGAAGGTGTCAACATAAGAAAACTACTGCAAGATAATTTTCCAGCATGAAGTGAAATCACAGGCATTTTTAGGAGCCAAGACTTGTAACCATTATGCTGTGCTCAAAGCTGGAGGTGATAAGAATTTATACCTCTGTTCATATGATAGTCCAGAGTAATAGAAATGCATACATCAAAATTTGTAGGATCAGCTGAGGCACTTACAAGGTGGACCCAAAAAAGTGCCTCCTGATGCCCAGGGACTGAGCTCATCTCTGAGTAAGGGTTTCAGGTCTGCAGAATTTACCAAGAGAGTACTTATTTCCAGATGTGTGATCACGGTGCACGGTTTTCCAGTCAGGCCTTAGGGATCATTGTCTCACTCCACACTTCTACACCCTCATTTCTGGCTCAATTAACAGCTTGTTAGAAGCTGTTCAACCTCCTATTTCACAACGTGTTTGTACCTTTGATGTGCAATCCACAGGGAACCTCCTTATTTTGAAGCCCGTGATTGATTAAGTATATTTTTGTTGCTTTTTTTCCCTCTTCTTTGCTTGTTTGCAAGCAATTTGTCTTTTGCCCCACAAGTATGATAACTGAACAACACAAATACAGGCAGAAGCACACAATTTAAAAATGACATCCCAAAAGAAGGGAAAGAATTTCAAATTAATTCTTTAGTCTTGTTCTGCGGATGACTGAAGTGTAAGGTAGGTATAAGATACTTCACAGTCACTAATTAGGTGTAAGAAGCTTCTGAAGTGTAATATGCTCGGATTTCTACAGAATTATGCAGAGTTGGCATGTGTTGTTTACTAAAAAAAATCATCCTTATTAATTTATTTGGCTATAAGGCTAATTGTACACTGGCAAAGAGTAAGTCTCACCTTGCAAGTGATTTTGTAGGGCCTTGGAACACCTGCCCCTTGAAATTAATGTAGAGAAAATGCCTTTCCCTAACAGACACGTTTGTACAAAAGCCCTGTTGAAGCAATTAAAGCATTCTGCTGTTTGAAAAAGGATATTTTTGTGTAAATTCCTTGGAATAGCGAGCAACTACATGCATCACAAAACCAAACATTATTCTAATCCTGGCAAATAAATCACAGAAATGAAACTTCAAAAAGTTGGCACAAGAAAAACAACTTTTTCCTCTGGGCTATATTTTAACTTCTCATTAAAGAGGAGAATTCTTTTTTTTTAACAAATTATGTTCCACAATTCCAATGCAAATAGAAATTTGTAGGGGGTAGCTGGAATTGAAGGATTTAACAAAGGTTTTTAATACTGATAATTGTTTTGCAAATACATATTATTAACAGAAGATTTCACAAAGGTTAATTGTTACCATCAAAAGGTGATAATTAGACATTTCTCACAGTTCAGCTTACTTAGAGAAATATATCTCTATTCAGGAACATAATAAATTATATTCTTAAGATAAAAAGGAACTTCCAGCATGCACATTTACAGGAGAACATCTATCACTCAAACCTCCTAGAGAATTAATGAAAGAAGCATTTCCATTATCTTCATATTACTTAATACTACAGATTACTTCAAATGGCAGGACTGCCTCCTTAACATTTATTTTGGCCTAACTTGAATCAGAGCATTTCTTTTTCAGCCACCTGGAATAAAATGAAGCCAAGAAATAAAGGGGTGGGCAGCAGCCTCCTCTTCACCCTCAATATCCCTGGCGAATGGAAAGGAATGCTAAATTAGGAGAAACTGAAGATGTTTGGATTGGAAATGCCAGAACAACCAATACCAGAATATCTGATATAAAAGAGATTAGGGAATTTTCTTTGGAGCTGGACAGCAGCAGTTCAAATGTGCCTACAGAAGAAGGCACTGAACTTCAGTATTCCTCACTGTGCCTTATTAAATACTTCATAAAACGGGATCTTCTGGTGAAGACTTCTTTCCTAATTAAAACTATTTGATAACCATAATTCTAAATTAACGGGCAGTTTTGTATTATCTAAAGCCTTTACTTTTCTAGTGTTAAGACTAGTAGCTGAAAAAGTTCCAGCCTTGAACTACAACATTTATAAACACTCACATAAAAATAAATCAAATGTAAAGATACCTTATTTGTTTTATCATTACCTTGTGTAAACCTGTTTGTTCTTTTTCTTTTATAACTAACAGATCAAATCACTGAGGCTGGTACTATGTTATCATTCTTTCCAAAGTTGAATTTTTGGGGTGAGTTTTTTTTTTTCTCCTTGCCTTGGGTGGTGTGGGGCTTATTTTTTAAAGGAGTCAGCTATTTCAGGAAGAAAATCAAAATAAAAGAGTTCCAGATCTTTTAGAAAGGATAAAACATTCCCTAATTTAAAACCTCTCGTATCTACTTTAAAGCCACTGAAGGATGGATAGAAAGAGTGTGTCCCTAATGTTAGAAACACGTAATTTTATCGATTCAAACTTGGCAAGTTAAATGACTTTCAAAACTCTGGAGTCATGAGTAGTCAGAAGACCAGATGACAAAAGCAACTCAATTTCAGGAGCTATCAGCAGCACTAGACAAGCTACAGCTGTCATGGGAAGCTGAAAGCTGACCTTTTTACACCCATCACTATCCTGCAGTGCCAAGAGCAGAACTGCAAGAGATGGGCAGGGTTTTCTCCATTGCCCTCACAGATGCAGAAAAAAGTGCAGGAACACAACTGCCATTTAATGTCCTTGACCAGCCTGCCACTTTTGAACCCCCAAAAAGCATGGAAAAGAGGGTGCATTACTTTAATGAAAGGCAAGATGGATGGCAAAGAAGACAGATGGAGAAGAAGGACTTAAGCCATGCTGGCTGGCCAAGGAGACAGAGCATGGCTCAGGTGGCTGAGTAAGGAGCCATCTGGGTGGGACACAGAAAGTGGGATTGATTTCACCCAGTTTTAGGTGTTCATCTGTGGATTAACCCACCTCTCATTCAGAGGGGAGTGCTAGAATGAAATCCCCTTGTTATATTTTAGATGCCAAGTGTGAGAGTTCCGACACAAAAGCCTCCATTGTAAATGCCTACATTTAGTTGTGTGGTTCATCTGAAGCCTTTTGTGGAGAATGGGCAGAGAGCTAAGAGTAAAAGCTGGGATTCTTACTCAACAGGACACCACCAGGGCTGGGAGGTTATGGCTATTTTTCAGATAGCCTTAATTAAATAAATGCTCTCCAGTCTGAAAAGTGTTTCAGAAAAGATTTCACTGTGTGGGGGAGGGAGAAATGGTAAACAAACATATTAATGAAGTTTATAATATACATGGGAAAATACTTTCTCTTCATAATAAATTTTCAATGTCTCTCTCTCCCTTCTCCTTTTTTTCTGCCTAAACCAGTCATTGACAATCTGAACAAGCTTAGGGTTTTTTTTCCCTGGATATACATAATTGTCAGCAAATCCTTTAAAAATTAGAAGTGCATATTCAATAAATTAATCTGGTTCTCCTTGCAGAACACCTGCAATGCTGCATTTCCTTATTAGACAGTGTTTAACTCCGTCTACAAACACTGTAAGGAGTGAAGACATTGCCCCAAGGGTTACAAAATCATGTAGGTGAGAATAATTCAGTAATTTATCTTCACATCTGTGGGTTTATACCCAGCCAAAAGATTAATAAGGAATAAACTCTTATAAATGCCAAGAGTTACATTGGATTGGTTTTATTACTAAGAAAAAAATATATCTTTTGAGATTTTGGTATCAAAGACAAACATCCCAAATCCCAAATATGATTCAGACAAAGGCCTTCTCGGTTCTATGTGTTCAAGTTCGGGATCTAAACAGAGTTTCAAGTGAGAAAAGGCCAATATATTTGGATTATTCAGATATACAAAAAACTGCTTTCCATATGAACTTTTCCAGACTTGAATACCCTCTGCCTTCTCCTGAAGTTTCAAATACATCATATACTATGCAGTGCCTAAGTTGTACAGTGAAAGAAGATACCAGTGACTTTCATAAAAACACCACTTTCCCCCTCCACTAATCAATACAAGTCTCCATCAAGCACACTACATTCTCCATTAAGCAATTATTCTGCACATCGTACATTCACTCCTTCAAGGGTCCTCTAACCTTCATGTACTTAAATAGAGTCAGACTGGCTTTAAATCGCTAAATACATTGTTCCCCGAGACCTGAAGTTCACCCAGATGATCCAGCATGCTAAAATTATTGAACATCATAACCAAGCAACTCACCCTGCATCATTCCTTTAATTTATGGGTTGCAATTTGGACACGAATCAATTGCAAATTTCTGTGCCACCTGACTAATTGCCAGTACTCTTGAGGATCATGGAATAATCTCATTATAAAGACCATTAGCAGCAAAATCTACTGCAGACACTTCAGGGTAGGCTTTCCTTCTGCCCCAGGCCTGCATATTTGTTTTCTTAACATTGCTCAAGTTCTGTTTGTTTTCATGAAACAATTTCTAGAGTTTCCATGTGCATGACAAAAAACTTGATTGGAGTTTGTAACAGCACAGATCAGTTTAGGCTTTACAAAGATTATCTTCATTAATTTTATCTTCCACACACTTTTTCTCCTTTATTTCACTACTCAAAATTTGACAAGCAGCTGAAAATTTCAAGGGTTGGAGGCCTTTTTTGGTGTGTATGGATGTATTAAATCATGATGATGGATGGGAAATGCTACGTATACAGTAATTTTTGGTTTGGCTAATATTGAAATAATTATCTATAAAGTTTACTTTATCATATGCAAAGACTTTTAACCAATCTCTTCAAAGACCTTCAGTGTTCTCTTCTTGTTGCAGCTAAAAACACCAAAAACGTGATACACATTTAATTTGCCTTTTAATTAAGCAAGAAATTCAGGCTAGAAAATCCGCCTTCACAAGCAGAACTGCCTGATACACCTTGGTCCCAATTTGCTAAGCTGGTACCAGGAAAATGCTCTTCCAGGCTATGTAATGTACAAGGAAACCATTTTCGCAAGTCTGGATCAGTTCCTCTAATGCCAAAGGGTTTAAAAATAGGTGGGGAAGAGAAGGAAAACTTGAAGTGACTTAGTTAAAATTACGATAAAGGAAATGTCTGAAGTCCTGGAGAGAATAATTTTGTCTGCCATTGCAGCTATTTAAAAACTTACTGCTCACAAACCTTTTTAAACTCCCCACTGCTAACCTGTGCCAGGGGGTTACCCAAACACTCTACATTGCTTCATCCAGAGCCTGATGGGCTCACTGGGACCTGAACCACCCCTCTGACCTTAAGCTATCATGAGCTTGCATTCCCAAAGTCCCATGCACATGGGATTCATATCTGGTGTCAGACTTGTCCAATGGCTACATTCAATTTGTAAATCTGTGTTTGTCTCTCCCATGAAGATCAAATGGGTCTGACACTCCCCATCCTCAAGAACTGAAGTAGGCCTAAAAAACTAATAGGAGTAAGAATGAAATCTATGCTCCACATTTCCCTGCATTCCTTCCCGTCTCCCCTTCTCTTTAGATATTTATGCCATTCCAATTATTCCAGACAGGGCCATCTGGTGGTCTTCTAATTATGAAGAAAAGGAATGAAATAGCTGAGGTTGTCAAGAGATCAGTAATGAGCCGATATTCTTGCAATGCACCATAAAGGATCTGTCCCATGACACGCTTCTTGGTACCAAAGCTGTCAATTGTTCAAGACAAATTCTCCCAAACAAAAGATGAATGGGATCTGGCTTAATATTGAATTATCATGTTCCATTTTAATCCTTCTGAAAACAAGAATATTCAAGAACATAGACTATGCAGATAAGTTTTCCTATTTCATCTGTCATTTCTCTCTTCACACTAGAGGCTATTTGCACTCTCAGATACATTACTTGTTCTTTCTGGTACTTCAGATAGCTAAACCACTTACAGACAAGTAATAGAGTCCAGTTTGCTATTCCTTATTTAGTTTCATAAAATACACTTTGTGCGTCATTTACTTTATAATAATCTGTTTTATTTATGTGAGAATGCTTCATTGAGATTCAAAACAAGTGGGTTAACAAAGCTGCAAGCACACACTGGCACTCACAAGGCTGTAATTTTATCTCAGTCTTCCTTTCAATTAGATACTATTGGCAAAAGTCCAAGGTACAGATGCAGAGATCAATAAGAACCAGGTTCTGCTTGCTTCAGTTTCCAGCAGACACTACCTAATGGAATTCATGGAGTTATTTAACCAAGAACAGTGGATGTTAATCAGATATAAGTTAAAGACGCAAGACATGCCTCAGTTTTTAGTCACATTATAGGACGTCTACTGCACCAATGGGTACTGCAGCAGCCATCAGAAAATTTTTTGTTTACAGCATTTCATCAGAGTCCCATTAGAAAATACAGCAGCCTTCAGCCATAAATTTTAAAAGCCACCCAAAAATCACAAACATTTTTGGCAAAGAATTTCAACCAAATGGTACCATAAGTATAATTTTGCCTCCTAAATTAATAACCTGTCGGGCTTTACTCTTCATTTGCAAAACCGACTTCAATTTTGCAACAGAAGCAAACAGTTTTGCTGCAAGTTTCAGTTCAGGAAAGGACTTTCAAGTAAGTACTAAACACAAGGTTTAGCTTACTGACTATTTTTTGATTCAGCACCCTGTAGCTTCTTAAGGTTTAGGGTGTGCTCAAGCCCTCTAGGAGTCAATAAAGCATAAGCTGAGTACATTCTAATGAAGTTAGGATGGATGCATCTGTATCAGAAACAGTTTAACTGTTTTCTCATGTATAAAAAGTCACCTTCCTAGTCACTCTCTTCTTTGCTGAAGAAAGATGGTTTTCTATCACAGATAATTATTCAGCTAATAATAAGGAATTCCTTCATACACATTGCCAATTTCAATACAAGAAGCCTTGTACTACTGGACCATCCATCACCTTAAACTCTTTAAGCACTGGATTTTTCTGCAGCCACAGCTACCTGTTTGCACGTGCCATTTGTATAAAGAATTTGCCATCAAGAAGAACAAATGACCTCTTTGATTAATGCTTTATTGACTCAGTTGTTCAAGAGGCCTTTCCTTCACTAACGAGGATTATTCATGGGCTTTCCTTCACTAATGAGGGGGTTTATTCATAGGTTTCCAGTTGTCTCTTCAGCAGTTACGGGAACTACTGTCCTTGGCCACCGAGAAATGTTAAAATGATAAAGCTTTGGCAGTTACTTTTTGAAGAGAGGCTTACATTAAATGGCTAACCAGAAATATGCTGTCAAGGCCTGAGTGAATGCTGGGCTCTTCAGTGTTTCATTTAATCTTAGACTAAAATCACTTGTTCTTTAAACAGTTTTCCTCAGCCTTCTCTCTTGTATAAATAGAAAATTAGCTCCTGGGCTTCCTGAAGACATTCTATGCAATAATCAATATACTGCCATACAATTATTTTTGGGGTATTTTTCTCTACAGGTGATCGTTTTCAAAAAACACCCAAGTTTTCTAAAGACTACTAGCTTGCAGCAAACTTTTGACTTTAAACAGAGTCTCGGTAGACTGTAGAAGAAAAAATACCAAGTTTCCAATCGGCTCTTGCAGGTGTCCTCCATTTGTGGGTGGGGAATGTGGACAATGAAAAGGTGTGGGGGTCAAATTAAGAAAATTACTATTGGAACACTAAGTATTTTGGCTTAAAATAATAATTATTGACTTGGTCCCATTTTATTCTCCACCACTGAAATGGTACTCCCAGGAAGCAGCAGCTTCCCCTCCCCTGGTTCATAGAGAGCAGACAGTGGTCTCTGGAGCTTATAGTTTCTTTATAAGTGGCTGAACAATTACCAGCACCTAAAAGACAACCCTGTCATCAGTTGCTACAGAGGCTCACTTGCAAGCTGTTGGATTTCATTTGTAAATTCCTTTTCACTACAAAGCACATTTGAGATTAGAAAGTTAAATCTTTCAGAACTAACAAGATGTAGTATCAACTCTTCTGATAAAACAACTTTGTGATTGCTTAAAAGCCATTCCCCCCTCCACTTTTATATACTTATCAAATCCCCTGGCTATTTGTAGTCACTAAGTTCCATTTTATGTAGAAATACAATTGCTCTGAATGTCATTGTCAAAACTCCAGATATTTTCCTACTGCATATACTCAAAGATGTTTGGGTAGATCTATGATCTTCTCAAGAGGAAATAGCTGTATTTGTAATACAGAACAGAACTCATTTGCAGTTCAGAGCATTTGCAGCATGCAAAAGATTTAAAATTGGTCCATGAGAACTTAAGACCCAGAAGCTGATAATAAGATAGTCTGAAGGCTACACTACTGAGCAGGAAATACATAAATTCATGAGTAGAATTGTTCTCAGTATTCATAATGAATATTTTCCTTCCTTTTCCTGACCTGATTCAATTGCAATCTCAGCATTACTCTTCCAAATTTAAGCACACACACAGCGAAATAAGAGTGGATATAGATATTTTTATCCCCATTTCTGATCCATTTATCTCACTTGCGATAAAAGAAAGCTTTTCCACTTCAGCTTCTAGCTTGCTCCTCTTGCCAGAATTGCCTGTACTTACTAGCTGTCCTTACTAACTTTCTTACTAAAGTCACAGAGACTCCAGACTCCCTAAGAGTATAGGCAAAATCTGGTGGTGTCAGCAGCACCAGCAGGGAAAAAAGTTGTAGTAGGTGAAGCTCATCTTCAAAGACAAAAAAAAAAAAAAAAAAAAAAGCATAAAATCCACTTTTTGGACTGCTGCCTACTCAAGCCAACTTAGTCAAACCACAAATACCCGAGCTATTTCAGGCACTCAATCCCTTGCAATTTCTTGCCTTTTCAATGAGCCAATACATGATGCAGCATAACATCAAGCAACAGAACTGGATTGTCAGCATAAGGGAAATTAAACTTGGTAAAGACTTCATTTCTACAGGATATAGAAAAACATGCTTTAAAGTTTGAATAAGTTAAGAACTAGCTGCTGGTTTTGACCAACATTCTAGCAAGGGACAAATGAAACAAATTCCGTTCCAGTGTTTCTATAAGCTGAGTTAAGCTCAGCCAGGCCCTCAGCAGAGGTGTCTGTCCTCACCAGGCAGAGCCCTGGCTGAAGCTGTTTCCCTTTTAGTGCAGAACCTACTCAGCAGCACTACGCATCTGCTGGAGAGGAGCAGTCCTGCTGTTGCAGCATATCTGAGGCCAATGGGTTTCTGATCACAACTGCAAGTTTGATTTCCCTTTGTTCTGTGTTTTCATGCTAAAGGTATCTACTGAGTGCAATGAAATATTTAGGGGCTAAGTTGAACTGAAACCTGATGTGTCTGTCTCAGATATTGAACCTTCTGCATCTGACGAGCAGACTTTTAAAAGCAATCACCTGGCCTGCACTCAGTGCTGTGCAGTTCTTATCTCCTACACTGCTGCCAGCCACTAGGTGGGAATATTCACCCTGCAGACTCTTCAAGAGACAGCAGAAACCCCAATTCAAATAAATCCTGCCCTTGCTTACAGATGTGCAGCCAAGTAGTAAACCAGAAATGAATTTATTTCCTTTCAGATCAACAATTTTATTTTTAACTATGCTCAGTTTTATGCTAAGCACAGAGAAGCACTGTCACAGCACCTCACATGCATTAGCTGCTATTTGTTCTTTAGAGCTGTAAACTATTCCAAGGCAACCCCACCTACCAGAAATCAATTTCCTTCAGTGGAAGTTTCACAGGGCAGAAGCATATTGCATTACTGCCGTTCAAAGCTGATATAATAGCATTTTCCTCTGTTTCTCTGATATTGGAGCTAAGAGATGAGCTAGGAAAGAACAGGGATTTTATCCTCACAGTAAATTCAGGGTTTATGATTTGCTCATAAAATGTTACATTTAAGTTAGCATGAAAAGCATACAGAAGAGGTCAGAGAAACCATGTACCGAATTTAATGGAGGCAGAATATTCTTCTACACATCCAAATCCTTCTGTGCACGTAAGAACTTATAAGTAAATGTGACAGAAAAAAAAGAGGGAGAAAAATCTATTTCAGCACAAAATTCATACGCTCCAAGAATTGCAGAGAATGGAAATGAACATGGAAATATTCTGAGCACAAGAATGAAAAATTAAAGCTTAGTTTCTACTCCCAGCTATTTAATCACAGTATTTTTCTGATATTACAACTTCTCTTCATCTTATACCTGTTCTGTGAAGTTGAAGAAAAGAGGTAACTGCTGCGGTTGGTCACAATGTCCTTTTTTTTTTCTTTTTTTCCCCTGAGGAGCTGAGGAACAGGGAACAAAATAAGATAAAACTATTTCTGATTCTGCAGTGGAAACAATTTAAGGGAAGGCTTGTTACATAGACCAAGAGAGAAAAGAGAAAGTTAAAGAACCTGGTTAAACTATTTTAGAGACCTCTCTCAAAGCAGAGGTGCTCAGGGTTAGACTTGTTCCTGACAGAGCAGAAATGGGACATGGACCTCTCATCACACTGCAGAGTGTCCTTCCTACAAAGTCAGCAGGACAAATCTCCCTTGTTCTATCTGTCCAACTTATTAAGTATTTAGAGGTTGAAAGGGGAAAATCTCCAAATAGCACGAGTGAAAAACAGAACTTATCCCCAACCACACTTGCTCCAGGGATGAAAGCCTCAAATCGCTACTGTGAAATTAAGTGACAAACACATCTGTTCAGTCTGGTTTCTTACTGGCAACTATTTAGACCCTTGTGCAAAAGTGTGCCACACCCTCACAGATGTTGCCTGCTTTGGGGTCTGGTGTGTGGGAGAGCCCTGTGTACCAATGCTTGCCCCATTAAAGAACAAACCACTCTATTGGCGACAATCGTCCCCTTGTAAAACAAAACCAATCCCTAACCAGGCAGGAAGAAGCAGCTGCTCAGACGGCAAACGTCACTCTTGGTTGCAAGTCTTGGATAGATTTGCATGAATTACTGCAATTACTTTGGAAAAATAGAGGAATAATTCATCTTTCCTAGATAATTCATCAGAGAAGACAGCCACAGAAAGCAGGGGAAAATTGCGATACACAATATAATTCTACAGTAAAGCAATCTTTTTTAAGAGTAGTTAAGATAATTTGAATTGCAGATTAATAGAACTTCATGTCTCAAATTGTTTACTGTGTGGATAGACCACAGCTTCAAAGGTCAAAGTGTAGAAAAATACAAAGCAAGGAAAGTTAATGGACCTGCACCTACTTATACCAAGACATAATTTAACTTATTTGTGGGGTTTTTTTCCTTACATTTCCTCTTTGTCCCATTTCATGAGAACTCAACAGCTAAATCCAAGTATTTACATTTGTTATATCTGTGCATTCTTACACTCTATCCAAGGCTTCCCTTGAAGGATTCCTAACTCCTCCTGAGTGTCATGACTGTATTTCTTGCTGAACCCCCTGATAAGCTCTCAGCAATACTTTCACGCAAAATTGGAACAGATCTTATGAAAAGGAAATAACTTATTTCTTTTCCTCCATACATCTTCATTCCATTTTCCTCAAATAGCTGCAGAATGGCAGAAAGACCTGGAAAATGTCCAGTGAAACAGCCTGGCAGCTGAGCCATGGCCTGAAACTGCTCCACTAACAGCAAACAGGAATTATTCATGTAAGCACTTCTCATGTATTCACAGGTTGTGTTGCACATATTACTTCACAGAAGCAGCCCTGCTAAGCTAACACCAAACCTGAATATTCTCAAAAAAAAAATCTTGACCACCTAACCATAGAATTGTGGAATGGTTTGGGCTGGAAGTGACATTAAAGATCATCCAGTTCCAACACCCCCTGCCATGGACAGGGACACCTCCCATCAGATGAGGTTGCTCAAAGCCCCATCCAACCTGGCCTTGGACACTTCCAGATATGAGGCAGCCACAGCTTCTCTGGGCCAGCACAGACCTTTAGGATTTTAAGCAAGGACAAGAAGAAAGCCATGGAAAGAATGACCCCCTTTCCTGGGCACTGTGGGGATGGAAGCAGCTCTAACAAAAGGACCTGGCTATGAGCCAGCACTGTGCTCTAGAGAAAAGATGTTCAGCAGCATCCTTGGGTGTCATGACAGGAGTACAGCTGGCAGACTGAGGGACAGCCTGGTACAAACATTGGCAGAGCTCAGCAGAATTCAGCAGAGCTTGCTCAGGGACTGGAGTTTTTGCCCTGAAGAAGATGCTGAGGGACTGGGGGTTGTTCAGTCTGGAGAAGAGCTGGTTTCAGGGGGGTCTTACAGCAGTTTACCAGTGCCCAAAGGTGTCGAGGTGGACCCAAACTCTTCACTGCAGTGCATGACAGGAAGACAAGAGATGAAGGAGTGAGCTGAAACATTGGAAGTTTGGACAAGCCATAAGGAGAAACATTTTCAGAGGAAGGATGTCCCAGTGGAGGAGTTTGCTCAGAACAATTGTGAAGATTTTCAACATCGGTCTTGATAAAGCCCAGAGCAACGTGCTCTGACCTCATGACTGACCATGGATTCAGCAGGAGGTTGAACTAGATACCTCCACATTTCCCCTCCAACTTGAATGTCATCATATGAACTCACAACTTTGATGTTTAATATTAAAGGAAATACTGAGAAACAAGTCATCGTTTACACTGGCTATGATGAAAATCCAGGTAATGCAATGGGAGTTTTCCTGTCTCAGAAGAGCAAAAGGGTTATGGCTCATCACGAGCCATAATTTTTAAGATGATGCAATTTTTCCAAAGATTTTAACAGATAATGAGAACCACAAAGGGACAAAAATACCTTTGAACACTAAGCAGCCATAAGCCAGTTATATGTATGGATAGTTTAATCAAACTGTTAAAGTGGTAGGAGAGATCCAAAGAGTTAGTGATGCAAAAAAAATCTGTTATTACTTCCACAGACATAGATTAAAGAAAAATTAAGAATTCTGGAAGTCCTTTATAAGCTTAAGATAAAAGATTTGAAGGCATGTGTTGTCAAGTATCTATTTAAAGTGTTAGCTTTATCTCTAAGATAGTTCTGATAATGATTTAAGCAGGAAGGAACTGGGTTCTTACAAAGCCAATCAGGGTAAAACTTTGTGGTTTGGCATGATGATTTCTTTTTGATTCAAATAAATATGAATTTTCACTTACTAAGCAAATAATGAGGGTCACAAAGTTATTTTGGCATCACAGACTTTTGTGAAACACAAATAAAGTCACTACAATTATTAGGGGTCTTGATAAAAGATTTGAGAGACTTATGATCCCAGCAACATGGCCAACATGACAAATAAACTGGTCTTAGTTTAATAATGGAAATATACTCCAAATAAAGTATAACAGATACGGAAAACCACATATTTATACACTGTAATTAAGTCACCTTATTCTGCCAAGCAAAGTAACACACATTAACAATCTTATTTTATTACCTCCTTCACATCCAAAGTATAAATTAAACTTTTAACAAGCAAGAATGTTACCCATACATCTTGGATTCCTCCTACAACTTTCTTTAGCAATTTAAGTGTGACAGAGCAGAACCAATCTTGAGGAAAAAAAAAACCAACTTAAAAATAAAAAGCCAAACAAAGCATCAAAGACATTAAATTTTGTTTCTAGGATCAGCCCCAGCAAGGAAATTTGCTCCAAGATACCTAGACTGTCTGATGCCAAGAAACACATGGTTTGTGATGGGTATTTTTCAGTTTGAAAATGCATTTGGGGGTTGTATTCTCAGTAATATAGTTCTGTCTGAGGAATACTTTAGAGTACAATAACCTCTACGTCGTACTAAATCATTGCAAATGCTAAAACAATGGAACATTCCCTTAATGGAAAAAGCTACAGTCCTAAGATTTCATCTAGTTTCTAAAATAATGCTCACAAAATAATTAGCCACCCAGACACTTGTAGTTTATCCTGCACTGCAACTTTCCAGAGAGAGACCTTATCATTCTCTACTCTTGTTAGCTTTTTTAATATTTTACTTCTTAAAGTTATTAATTGCTCGTAATTGACTACCATCAGATCCCCAGCACTTTGATCAGCACTTTTACTGTTAATTTTCCTAGAATAATTCATCTCCCTAGACGAGAGGGCATGAGGCATTGTCAGTCATTTCCTTCTCTACCCATTATCCTGACTCTTATCCCTACTTACTGGATTCAGCTGAGAGCGATTTGAAACAAAGACCAAACTGGACATAAAAAGTTTAGATTTTGTTAAGTCAAGTCCCTACCAAGGCCATGCTTGTGTACTGAAGCATGATAATTTCTCCAGAAGTAGAGATGTAAAGTAAAAACAATGCAATGCCCCAAGTTTTCAGTTTCTGGATCTCAGGTCCAGGTTCCTGCATGGCTCAGAAGCCTCAATCAGGGGCATTGCGAGGTGTCCATGTGGAGTCTCGAGCCCTTTAAGCAGCCCGTGCCATTTATTTCTTTCTTAATGAAACAGTGCTTAAGAGAGGGATTAAATCTCTTGAGGGGAATACCTGATATCTAAAACTCCCTTTTTTTTTTTTTTTTTAACAATTTATCAGCAAACATTAGAATATTGGAAATTTTGCTTAAAGGTGAAATATTCAACTTCAGGATACAATCCCAACAAAGATTAGTTTAGCAGTGGATGAAGAGAGATTCAAGTTCTCTCCAGCCAGCGTTACCTTCAGTATTATTCATCTCCTTTCTCCTCATAGACTGTACCAGAAAGAGTTCTCTGTATTTTACTATTAGGATGTAAATTCTATTTCTATTGCTCTCCTTTATTTTAATGTTTTCCCTCTAAAGGATGTAGAATATCTGACTCCAGACAGTGTCCTTTTTATGTCAAAGGTGACTATTGTGTCCCTATATTTTCATCACCTACTCTCCTATCTTCCCATCACTTTGCAGGTGTTTGACTCCCTGAATTTCCACCTCAGGCAACAACACTCCTCAGCTCTACTCATCTTTGTACATCAGATAAGCACATCTCACCAAGATATATTTTCTTCTAGCCCTTCCCCTGCCATGACCCATAAACCTCCAGGCCAGGCTGTGGGGCCAGCAGAGTGCTGCAGTGTCCAACCTCTCCAACCATCCCACACACAGACAGTAACCAGGGTCAGACACAGCCTGGCCACCCCCAGGCCCTGGCATGATCTTCAAGCTAAAAACCAAAAGCCCCAAACAAAGTTTCTCACAAGTTCCACACACAGCTTTTTCTTTTTCTCATTAAAAAATAAGAAAGTCACAAAATCATAGAAAAAAAGAGTTGGAGAAGATGCATCAACTTTCCACATAGTCACAAATTTTTCTTCCCCCACAGTAATAGTAGGAAGCTTGTTTGACAAAACTTTAGTTTTTCCTTTGAGTTTCAGGGCATCAGATATGTAATGTGCAATGCTTCACCTTCATGAAAGTTTCAATGTGACCCTAAATTAAAATTCAAAGCAAACATTGTCATGGGATATATACAGAATGAGCTGAATAAACGCTGACAAATTATAGGACAAAAAGTGAATAAGATGTCACTTGTCAGTGTCAGCCCTATGTCACTGTTCTGTTTAGAAAACAGACCTGATCGAAACATCAGGCTAATCAAGTGACTGAGATGATGACTCTGATAAGAAATATTTGTTATTTTTAACAAAATCAATTAAAGAGAAGGTTTGCCACAGTTCACCCCTAAGAGATCTACACAAAAACTGCTTTAAAAATTATATTGAGACCATTAAACCAGCAACACTAAAGCATTTCAAACTGTGATATGTTCTGCTCTTCATTCATACTACTGTGTGCTGAGTGAGGCTACCCCTTCTTCAAAGTTACAGGACATTAAAAAGCTTCTTACATTTTCTCTGGAAAAGAAAACCTTTTCACTCAGATTTATCTCCTACTTTTTAAATAATTCTTAAATTTCTACTTGATCTAAGTTCGTATACATTCTGTAATTTCTTACTCTCCTCTTTTCACTATGAACCACATTATCTGCCACCTCACTCTGCCCCTTTCCCCTCTACAAAAAAAGCTTCTGTGTCTGCCCAGCCATCTCTGGAACTTCCCAGTGTCAAGCTATCTACAACTAGACTATACTTTGTCATAAGGAAAACTTCTTCAAATAATTATGTAGGTTTTAGAAATTGCATGCTTCTTTAAAGACAATAAATCAAACAGGAAGCCAAGCAGAATACGCTGAATTTATTTCCAGCACTTCAGGAAAATCCTTGGGTCTGTTGGCAGAGCTGAAGACATGCAAATTTTGATGGGGGATCACAATCTAAACAACATTCCATGAGGAATAAACAGTATTTTTGTTATTGCACCTTTCCAGGTGCTCAGCCTCATTGTTCACAATGTAAAATTCTACTGTTTAAAAAATAACTACCAGGAGAAGTTCTCCAAGGATAACAACACCACATCTGCGAAGGTATTTCAGTTTACAAGAACCACAGTGTCTGTTTCAGCTTTACAAGTAAAAGCAGCAAACTACAGCTGATAAGATGATGTTTATTCTCATCCTTTTTTTTCCCTTGTATAAAGCAATGGGCTGAGATAAGCAGTCTAATGGTATAAGTTATTTACACAACATATACATAAAGTTCCACAAAATTTATATATTTCTATAATGAGCACCTATGAGACTGAAGAACAGCAAGTGACTCAACACTCAGGTATTTGCCCATGGGGCAGCAGGGATCTGGCCTAAAATCCCTTAGCAGCTTGATTTAGACCAGGGAAAAAGACATGGAAACCTCAAGTTGAAGGCTGGAATGTAGGACAGGACTGGAGTCCCTTTTCCTTGTTCTCTCCCAGCAAAAAATCTAATGGTGTCAACAGCTCAGGCAAACCCTCTTGGGCTGGTGTAGAGCACAGAGCTGTGGGAAATGGGACCTTTGGTCTCAGAGAAGGGACTGTCAGGCAGCTCAAGTGTTTGCATGCTTAAATGGCTAGGTGTTTTATGGCCTCCTGCGGCAGTCATGAGGAAACCTGGGAGGTTGGGAGGAGCAGGCCTGGAATAAGGTGGAGGCAACACCATGGCCTCCTCTGGACTGACCTCCTCCTGCACCTTCCCTGCTGTGTGCACTGCAGAAGCTGACCCAGGAATTCAGTCAATCAAGAATTTTTCTCTCTGCTGGAAGCATAGGAGACTATATCAGGTTCAGGAAAAGGCAGAGCTGGGGATCCTACTCTGGGAAAAAAAACAGGGAATAAAGAAATAACAGGCAGTAAAACATGGAAACTTTCCCCAAGGAAAGTTTTGGTGAGTGATATTTTTGGGAGTGTGGAGCCCTGGCCAGCAGCAGTTTACCTGCTGCTTCTGTAACACTTCAGATCGCTCAAGCTGCTTTTTCTCACCTGCTGTCACAGAAGAGTCTGTGTGAGCACCTGGTACAGAAGAGAGCCCCCTGCTCGTAGAAGATGCTACATCTATAATCTGACTGCACTGTAAATTACTTTGACCTCCAATCCATGGATTAACAGATGTCCTGTAAACTATTTCCTTGCCTCTTCCATCCTAGTTGTGGCTAGGCACATTCATCAAGCCAGCAGATTATGCATTGTGGAAACATTTCTGAATGCTTTGAAATGCTCCAGAAATAAAAGCAGCCCCACTTTACCTGCTGTGCTGCTGGACTCCTGCTGTGTTTACACTCAGCCTCTCTCTCCACCATCAGATCACAGAAGGAAGACAGATCCCCATGAAGGGAAATTATAAATACACTTTTCTACCGAGTCAGCGTAGTACATTTTACCTGTGGTTTTAACCTACAAGTTTTAGTCCACTGTTAAATGTTCAAACCACACTCAGATTTGGTTGTATGTGATTATGAATGTTCTTTATTTTTCTCCTCCTGTCTCCTTCTCCCAAGAGGTAACTGAACACAATGTAAATAACAGCACTATTATTTATGTCTTTCAGTGGCAGATATACAGACAAACCCTACCTTGTGCTATAAACAATGAAAACTAGAAGGCCACCTGTTCCACATTGTAATAATGCACAGAGACCTTTTGTCCTCACAGGAATTTGATGTTCTGGAATGGATTTTAAGTGTAAGGTCTCGATTCATTAAACCCATGACATTGTGCTCAAAGGAAAAAAAGTTGTTTATTTAATTATAGCGCAGTCATCCTGTTTGCTTGCTATTACTGTGCTGAAAGGGTAACTGGAGGGTTCTTTACTCCTGTTCTGCATGGGTTTCTAGAGTAAAATAACATTATAAACCCTATTAGGCTGACTAACAGATCCATTAAAAAGAAGCTAAGGATCCTACTTCAAATTATACAGGGTGAATTAATTACTTGGGCTGGCAACTAGCTGTAAGAAGAAAACCGGCCCAAATCAACTGCAAGTACGTCTGCTGGGCTACTGTGAACTACCTGCCTCGGGCAGCGAGTCCTGCACCAGGTACCACTGGCCTGGGAGAGCAAATGGAAGAGGGTAATTTCTGCTTTTGGAGTAGGCTTGGTGATCACATGCACATACACACCCCTTGAAAGGGATTTTCCTTGAGAAATTCACATAAATCAGACTTCCACTATGACAAGTGGGTTGGAAGGGTTTGTTGCCTTTTTATTTTTTTAGTAACAGGAGGAAATAAAAAAACCTCAATACTTATCAGCTGTCCCCAAAAGTTTCCAGGGAAGGGGTTCTAGTTGTAATGTCAAACACCAACAGATTAATTGTGAACTGCAGAGAAAGTTTGTAGTAGAAGAGAAAGCCAGGATTTGACTCAATCCATGCTTCAAAGTACCACACTCTCTCACCTTCCATCTTTGCCTCTATATTCTATTCCATGGCCTGTTCTGGCACAGACTCTTATCAGTAATCACAAACTACATCCCAAAATAGCCAACATTTGCACCACAGTCAACAGCCTTACTCTAAAGCTTCATCTGTTGCTTTTTGCTTCCTAGGATTACAAAAAAAAAAAAAAAAAAGCAACTTGTTGGTAGCTCTCCCCCTCTGAACATACCGCACATTTTTTCCTGTTTATGTTGCTTGTTAAATATTTTGGCCCAACTTAGAGTAGCTTAGAGACCTCTACATTCCAAAATAGTAAATCTTCCTTGTCAAAGTTTTTTTTTCCTCTCTACCCTCCTTGGGTAAAGAAAAAAAGATTGAACATTTCTCTGAGTTTGGTAATTTAAGGGGTTATTTTCAAAGGGAAGCGTAAAAGTATTTTTCGTGTGTGTACCTTAATAGAATGCACACAGCTTTTACTATGAAAGCTCGAGGGCTTTTTGGAGCAAATTCTTGCATGGTTACCAAGAACTGAACTGTAGATAATGCAGAAAAACCCCTTTTTTGTTAGAGACTGGAATCTATTAAATTTCAATTTTCCATGCATTCCAGTTTAAGCAACTTGTACCGCAGGGAACCAAACGTGTTTGGCTTGGCACTTCAGCACCAGAAGCTGCAGAACAGATAAGGAAGAGAGCCAGAGGGAAAATCTGTTTGCAGACACATAGAAAACACTGATTCCTTTCAAGAACAGGTAGAAATCTGTGTTATTAAATACACATTTCATCATACTTTGTCGCAGTAACTCATCTCAAGAGACGTTTTTGAACCATAGCCAGAGCTGTGTAGCAATAGAATAGTTTGTAACATCAAGGAATAAACAGCTGATAATGAAAGCTTCTGCCCCCTGTCATACTGTCTTATATCTTCCTGCTCACATACTTGCACTTTTAATCACATCACTTGAAAGGACTCACACAAAACCTGTGTTCTGTTAATCATCTCTCACTTCCAAACAGAAGAGAAGCTCCATGGCCACCAACAGTGTAAAACACCTCAGATTTTACTGTAAAACTTGTTTGTGTAATTGGCCATCTCTGAGGAATTGGACCTGTGCAGGCACAGCATCAGATTGAAATGTCTTATTTTCATCTTACACCTTTAAGTCTTCTGATGCTATTATTTAGGAAAATTAAATGACTGGCTTATTTGATATTAATGAACATAAAAATGTTCCAACATAAAGTTGGAATAAAAGATATCTATGTACTTTAATGCAGTTGTAGTCCCCATTTCACCTTGTCATGGGATCTTTTCTTCTAAGAAATATTTTGAAAACTTACAGAAAAATACGTAATTATTAGGTCAGGCAATGCTGCATTTTAAAAACAGATTTATGTTTCAGACAGTTCATGGCAAAATAAAAGCAGAAATGCAAGTTAATCTTTATTTAAGTGCCTGAATATGGACATTTTACACACATATAAAACAATGCATTGCAGGCTATTGGGGAATGAGTATTGAATTTAACTACTTGTTTTGTGGGAGCATAACAGACATCCTGTGGCATTAGGATATTTGGATAACCTCATGCCCAAGCCTTTCAGCTCAATGATTTGAGGAGAATAATGTACTACTGGAGACATGTGTTGCAAAGTGTCCATTTATCAAATAACAGGCAGTCTGTCAGCGTATTTCTATCCACCTCATGACATAGCTGCAGGTAATTTTACAGAGGGAAATGTCAGTAGAAGGAAAACACCCAGTTAGGACAGAACTTTAAGGTAGGGCAGAAGTCAACAAACAAGGGCAGGAGCACAGAGCTCACACTTCAGTTAAGATACTAACAAAATCTAACAAGAAGAAATAACCTCCTTGATGAAAACTTCCAGGAATAAGTGAAAGAGATACTCTCTTACTGGAAGGGGCTGGAGAGAGAATTGTTCTCCAGAGCTTTCCTGAAATACTATTCCATTTAGTGACAAGTAGTGGTGCCACTGAAAATGCCTTTTCAGTAAGCTTATAGGAACATAGGGCATTTTTTGAAGGCACCAAAATGAATTCCATGACTAGGCTTATTCTCCAGTAATTTACATGAATTAATTAATGAAATTATTTCATTGTGGTCCTGTTGTATATGCAGTTCATGCTTTTTATTTTTTTGTATCATCATGTCACTTGCCACAAATGGAGACTCCATGAGACATTCAAAGGCCCCAAACCTGAACAAAAATTTGCATTTTTCTCCTAGAAAGGAAACTTGCTCCCTCTTTCACATGAAGTCACATGAAATGTAATTGACTGAAAACATTAGAGTTAAATTTAAGAGAAGGCAATTATTTGAGCTCTGATTTATTTCACAACACAAAGCCAGAAAAATGCTTTATTAGAATATTTTAATTCATCTCCAATAATGTAAAGTATTTTTCCTATAGCCCTCCAGTGGGTTTTTGTTAATTCATGGAAAGCACCATCATTAAAATATGGAAAGACTTAAAATGGACAAATTAGTTTCAAATATGTCTCTGTATTTCTGCTAAGAAAAAAAAAAAAAAAACACCTTTCACTGGTCATCATTAAAGGCTGCCAGTTTGCTTAGTGTGGTGAGCTAATGTAAAGTCATTTTAGTTATAGGTCACAAATCAGACCTACCACCCAACACATACATAAAAAGAAAAGCAGGTAGAAAGACAAAAATATTCTTAGAAAAGTATCTTGTGTTTAAGCAGTCAAAGTTTTCAAAGCAACTAACTTGGAGAAACTCTAGTTTTAATAGTTAATTTGAAATAGCTTTAACATCATGTAAAACCAACAAGATTATGCTTTTTCTTTTGTCAGGATAATCACTCAAGAGCTATCATAAATTCAACTAATGATACTGTGCAACGGCTTCCCTTTTCTATTTCTATGGTCTGTTCCTCTATTCATCTCAATGAACAAGGTCTAGTAACTGCCCTTTGCTCCTGAAATCAGATACCTCATGAGACACTTCTGGGTTTTTATCACGTAAAGACCAGCCCCTATAACTCCGGCCCTGATCACTGTTTTTAGGGGGCTTTTTTTTTCTGACTGGAAAGAAAGGCTGCAAAATCAGGATGGTACATTTTATTTGGCATTTTCTGGGATTAAGTTATTCAAGAGAGTCACCATTAAAAAAAAAAAAATACTTTTCTACCCTCACAGAAAGGATTATCTTATTTCTGGATTTAAGTAGTTTTTTTGAAGTGCTTGTATAGGAGTTGTTACACCAAGACAGCAGATAATGTTTCATTTCTATAAGTTTCTACGACTTATTCTGGTATTTAAGTTTCCAGAATTGGTATTCTCAGTAGTGACCAATTTAAAAATAAAGAAAGTGCAAGA
Organism: Corvus moneduloides; assembly: GCF_009650955.1. Classification (NCBI taxonomy): domain Eukaryota; kingdom Metazoa; phylum Chordata; class Aves; order Passeriformes; family Corvidae; genus Corvus; species Corvus moneduloides. Next base: position 5,777,122 of record NC_045477.1, on the reverse strand, counting down.
AAATGTTACATTTTTACACTTTGGAGACTGATTAAAAGTTTCCAAAGTTATCCACAAAGCACGTTCTGTCTCCCAGCATCACTTCTGGATTAACTCTTTTGTAATTTCCGTGGTGTTATGCAGGGCCTTTCCACAGCCTATAGAACAAATACCAAAGTAAAAAAGTAGAGAGTTGGGAAGCTGTCCAAAGCTAATGAGATATGAGTGGAACTGGTACCTTCCCAGGTGGATATGAGTGGCCATGGATGGTTTTGCAATTGCTGTAATTACTGCAAATTTTGGTTCACACTGTATTCTCAGCTGGGCTTTTTGCTAACAATCTTTTATCATTTTCAATATACAAAGCCTGCTTAGTTAAAAACAATAATGGTACTTTACAAAAAAGATCAGAGCCTCAAATCGACAAGTGCCAAATCTGCAGCTCAGAGGTAAATTAGACATTGATGTTTGCTTACAAAGAAGGTGGGTTTTAGTTTATTTTCCTCCCACAAGCTGACTTAAATCTTTGAAGACTTAAAAAAACGTATTCAAACCTTTAAGCTCCACAACCATGAGGTCAAGGTCTTGACCATATTAAAATGTAAGACTGTAAGAGCAGCCACACTTAAGGAAAATAGCTGAAACATAAATCTGCTCTAAGTTTCCAGGTGGCAGAAGGTATTCAGGTGGAGTAGCAAAGGGAGTGCATGGGCTCAGGCAGATTGCACACCAAATGACTCTGTTAGAACATATAATTTCACACAGCTAGGGTTGGCAAGGAATATATAAGTTGTATATTAGCCTGTTCTACAGAACAAAAACACGAGAGATTGCAGCCTTACCACTCTGGCCACTCAAACTGATTTTCCCTTTGCATAGACTGTATTCTGGGCCAGGAGAATGTCCTGAACAGTCAATTTTGATTTAAATAGGAGGAAAGAGATCATTACATTACCCAGCAAGACCTGAACAGCACAAAGTTTTAATGTCTTCAAAAACAAGTGCCATGTGACAAAATTACTTCCTTCTGGTATGAGGAGAATCAAGCTGTTTAAGCCATAGGAAAAAAGCAACTTTCAATATCATTACCCTAGAGAGGGACAGTGGAAAACAACTACAGAGAACACCAGACAAGTAAAAAGACTACCAAGTTAGCAAAAGTATTTTTGGAAGGATTATCTCTTCATTTTTAAAATTCAATAGCATTTGAAATAAGTACACCACAAGCTGGCTTTCCATTAAGAAGCTTGCTTTGGCTTTTGTATTTTTCACCTTAGCAGAGTAAAAACCACAACTGGCTGCAGATTTTATTATAAATTAAAATACACACAACATGGGGAAAAGAAGTAGTGAATCCTCCAAAAATACAACTGCTTCCAGCATAATTTACAGTCATTAAATACCACTTTTAAATATTGCTGTCCTCAAGGCACCTCAATAAAAATATTCGTAGTAAGGTTAACAGTGGGACCTCGATTTAAAAAAAAAGGATTCAGAGACTAATTTCTTTTGTTCAGAATAAAATATATCCCGGAGTGCTCTTTGTCTTGCACTAAGTGACTCGTGGAAACTTTTTGGCGTTTATGAAACACTTCCTGCCCAGCAACACAGATTTCCTCTTGGACCTGTATGGATAAGGGAGCCAATACAAATTCAGCCTGCTTGTCAGTGAGGGATTTTATTGGCTGGATGCCTTGGAGAGAAGCCAAGATGAGCCCTACTTTTCCACTTCACTCAGAGATGTTTCTACCTAGCTGCAGACTGTCCAGAAGCAGGAGCACAAGGGAACATAAATGCACCAGAGATATGTGAACATGCTCTATTCCTGCTCTGCTTTGTTGGTTTGCTGCTTACCTGGCAACAGCAAGAGCACAGAGGCTTCATTCCAATAGATATTTACCTGAAGACTCTAAAACTCATCCGTGCCTCTCCCTGCAGAAAACAGAGCGTCATGATAAAGAAAAGAAATAAATACAAATAATGCAAAGGAATCAGTGTCAAGAATGCTTCTCATTAAATGCTCTGTTTGCAGGCAGTTTTCCTAATTAAAAGGGCTGTATGTATGATCAATATTGCCTTTAAACATTTAATTCTGTCTGTTGTTTTTATTCTTGCTAGTTTATTTGCACTAGTCCCAAAAGAAATGCAAGCATGATTCAGATTTCATGAAGTGACCACTCAGACAGTGTCTGCAGACCCTGTGCACATCTTCCCCTGTTGACAGGAGAAGCTCTCATATGAGCTACTATGTTAAAAATCACCAGAGAATCCCAACAAAAGGAATACCTCCCCGAAGACCATCATTTGGAGGCTGTTTCCTCATTTCTGGTGCTCAGACTTGTCCTTGGTGACAGAGGCAGAGCACTGACACCCTGTCTGAACGCTAACAATCGGCACTTCCCACTGCACACCTCTGTTCTGCTCATTACTGCGAGAACACAGCGATGCCACGAGCCATTCCTCCATCACCTCCTGCTATAAAGACATTATCTGTGTGCAATTACATTCCTAATTCAAGGGAAAGCAGGTGGTAGCTTGGAAGTTAATGAGAACAGAACACAAGCAATGTTTTGTTTTCAGATTAAGAACTCCCTAGAGAAATGACAACTTTGTAAAATCACTTGCAAAGCCAGGCTGTGCAGCAGCAGTCCAAAACCTGAGCACAGATATAGTACCTTACTGGGATTATTCCCACAGAGCACGAGTTCAAACAGCAATCAAATAATCTAAAGCTAAGTGCAAGGGGAGTCTTCATACATCAAATGAAAATGAGATCCTGGGAAATAATATCTGTTAAATAGATTTTACAAGATGAAAATGAGGAAGGAACCTTAGCCCTACAGCAGCTATACCTGAGTTTTTTCTCATTAATACTTTGGTTTGCTGTGCCTTTCACAAGGTCATTTTCTCAGTGCTCTCATTTCTTTCATGCTGGGCTTACAAAATTCATCGTAGACCTCTTGTATCTACCAGTTACACAGAAAGCTTTTGAGACTTCAGACTTCATCAGAAGATGTTTCTAAAGATGGTATCAAACTACACTAGATAACAAAGTACCAAAAGCAGTTTCAGAGTCAGAAGTTCCACTGTACCTCTTCACTGTAGGACCAAACATGTTATTGCACTTAGTTGCATGATTCTTTATACTTGCCCGACCCAAGAAACTCCAGAATTAATACATATATCACTTCATTTCTATTGACTTCAGAATAATTATGCCAGTATTAGAGTCTGCCCTGAAAATTCAGAACTTTGGTTTCCCACTTTTTTAAGGGAGTGAGCCTTTCTGTCGAGAAAAAATTCCACCACTGGTATGCATGCAAAAATCAGGCATACAAAAGAAGTGAACCTCAGCTTAACAGAACAACTATTAAAAACAAAACCACACCATACACTAAATTCTGGAGACTCTAACTTGAGTTATTTCAAGATTATTTGCTTTTTCTGCAGCTTTTTTCCCCTGTGCTCGTGTTGTGGGCTATTTATTATTCAGGGTAAGAGGGAGATAAATGAACTTCTAGTCTGAGAAGTGTTTTGATTGCAATGAAGTACCAATTAAGAGCATAATTGACTTATCACAAGTCAATATTAACATTATTACAACAAGCTTCCAGCTCAAGAAATAAAACTAGGTAAAATGTTTTCAAAGAGGAAATATAGATAAGCAGAAAACAGCTATATTAAATGCTATATTAAAGTCAAATCTTACTTCTTGGACAGTGTTAAAATAGCTACAATAAATCAGAGGTAATAAAGACCTCAGTTTTACAGCTCCTTTGAAAAGCGGCTTCTCTGTAAGCATAACACAGAAAAATGACATCCTTCATTCAGCCTAAAGTGACCCAGAACACAGGAGGTGCCTGTTGAATTACAGCATTCTGTGAGGCTTCCCCAGGACTTCAGCCACGTACTCTCTCCTCATGCCAGGCCAAACTGGTCCTGGCTAAAAACAATTCTAAAATGGCAACACAGATGGGTCCTGCCCACAGGCCCATGTTTTAAATTGAAACCCATATGTAAAGGTTGTACTAATCCATTTGCAAAGCCAAATGAACACGTATGAAACAGAATTTTGACTTCAGAGGTCGGAGTAAGCTCTTTCAAGCTGCAAGGAAAATCCCATCCGCTGATCCTACTGCTGCATTTGGACCTGTAGAGGAGAGGGTTTCACACAATGTACAAAGTTAACATCAGAATTGATACTGAGTAAAAAGACCCAATTTCTGATATAAAAAAAAAAAATCTGAGAAGGCACTGTAATTTTGGTTTGCTTTAAAGTATGGCATAATTACTGCTCTCCAGTTAAACACAACCGGTGCTTTGTTCTCAGTGCAAAAAGACCCCATATTTAGAATAGCCAGTTCTTGTGTCTGGCTGTCAGCTGACCTGATCAAATGTGATATTAAATATCCTCTTTACATGCTGAGGAAAGGAGAATAGCAGAACTTGCATATTCTAGGGCTTCAGGTGGTATGAAATAAGGCAGAAGTGGCTGCAGTGAAAGGCTGTGATAGAGAATATCCTGTGTCAGTAGAAATAGAAATCTCCAAGAAGTCCTATTCCCATTCCCAAGGTCTGCATGCATTTAGCATTGGCACAAGGTTCCAGCATTTCCCCTGGATTAGATGCAGACATTGTGCTCCGCACATGGATGTTCCTCACACACCTCTCCAGCTGCTCACTGCTCCTGATCTCGTATGAGAAAACAATTAGTGTCCTTAGGACAGCTCCCGTTGGTTACAGCTCAGAAATATCCACTTCTCCAAGACCTGGCATCTATTCACATACTCAAAACAATATAAGAGAGCTATAATATACAAACCCAGAAAAAGTTGCTCTTTCTGATGTATACAATTCCAGAACAAACCGGTGCAACCCAAGTTACAGCCAGTAAGCCTATGGGCTGGATAGAGGCCCACACAATTTCTTCACAGTTATTAATCCTCAAGGCTAGAAAGGTATCCAGGTACCATCAGGGCAAGAAAGCTCCTGAAGATGGCAATGGGGCACAGGCTGGCTTGGTCCCACATGCCAGCACTTGAGATCCTTGACTCCTTTTGTTTCCTTATCTCAACCTGTCGTCCGTGCAACGGCCCTGCAATGTCATGTTATGCTGATAAAGGGCACACAATGCCACAGAAAGGTCCTAGAGTTTTCTCCTTCCTGTTTCACTGTCAATCTCTTTCTCTCATTGGGCATTTATTCCATGACTCATGCTATCTTCAGATTTAAATAGCCATATAGAGCAGAAGTCCTTTATCTTGCATCACATCACAGAGAACATTAAACACACACAACAGTATCCAACACCAAAAAGATTGATGCTCTCTAATCTTCCAATCTAATCACACTAAACCAGCAAAACTACAACTTCTCATTAAACCTAACAGCACAATCTCTCCATTTTGCACGCAAAATGTCACTGAATTCCAAGGCAGTACTCTGCACTTCAGATTTTGAAGCTCAAGACCCAAAATAACTTTGCTACAAAACCTCGGTGAAAAAAAGTCTCTGTTCTGCCAGTGAAAAAACTCTCACAAGATGCAGCAAACTTCATTATGTTAAGCCTTTTCTAAAAGGAGATTTAACTGTGTTCCCTTCTTGTCCCAATAACTTCAGTTATGCAGCTGTTCTCTAGACACTACACATGATGCAGCTCTGCTCGCCACAAACCTTGTGTTGTGCCTTTACCCTACAGACTGCTCTCAGACACAAAATGGAACAGGCTGTAGAATACATAGAATAGAATCTGTTCTATCTATACTGATAAAATGCCATCCTAGTTTAAAACTAGGATATAAGTGTAGCCTAGTCAAAATGATGAGAAGAGAAGCAACCACCTGCACAAAACCTGCTCAGGACCTGCTGATTGTTCACATCACTGTTTCACTCCCTCAGAATCAGACTCTGCTGCGAGCCAAGGACCATTTGGGATGGTGTAGCTCTCCCCTGGCACTCACACTGAATCAGTGAAAGGATCACTTCAAAGGACTGCAAAGAAAGGAAAAGTTACAGTAGTTGGGCATTAACTATTTCTCATGAATCATTAGGAAACAGAGTCCTGACAGATATTTCCCACAGCTCTCTTGGAGGCTCTCTTATTTTGAACCTACCCCTGCATGAACAGGCTTCAACCCAATTCCCAGTTCAAGTGATAAAATCTTTCCAATACCTCAGGAAGACAACTCGACTTAGATCTCAAAATCCCCTTTGCTGTACTTTAGGTCACATTTCAAATATTACAATGCCAGTTTCCAATGGCTGAAGTAATGGTTTCAGCAATTTGACCAATAAGGAAGTGATATCACGTTTAAGACAGCTGGTTCTTTATTCCATCCTTTTTCAACTTTTTAGAGTGTATTGCAAAAATATGACAAAAATTTACTGCTGTAACTTGAAAGCAGGTGGCTGATTATTATGTGAAGCAGGTCTTGAAAGTAGTTCAGTTGAAGTCCTACACTATCCAAAAATATCAAATATCCCATTTGTTCCACAAGAGGAAAGCATTTTTAATTTTAACAGTACCAATCAAATTACATCCTTCATGGATTTACTTTAATGTCCACACTTTTAATTATCCAGAAATACTTAATATTTTTTCTTTTTATAAAATCACCATTATGCAAATAAAAGATGCCACTCGTAAATTCAAGGATATGACATTCAACAAATCTTCAAAGGTACATCATTAGTATTTCAAGCATGTTTTGAAGATTTCTCACTTTCTGAACTTGTCCCTTAGCAGTTAATCAGTAAAAAACAGTCTCAAGAACAAGATGAAATGAAGTTTAGCAAAAAATCTCATAACAACAACATTATTCATTAATAGCTCCAGATTGAAAACATTCTAAGACCTAATGTTTATTATTTTTGCCACTTGAAACAGCCTAGAGGCAATCAAATCCTAAGTTATTTCTTGTCTCTTCAGCAAACAAGGAACCCTGATTTCTGCTCATCCCGCAAGACACATCATACATGTGGACTATTAGGAGTGTCATTAATTAATGCTGCTGCTGGCAGAGATTCATTGGTTGTCTGGCAGTGGAGATATTTTTCCAGCCCCTTGGGCCTTTAATGATACCTATTTAGTATTACAGGAATCTGTTGGAAAATTCAATTGTCATAATCAGGCTACTCTACTCAAAATTGTTCACATAAAAAATCCACTATTCATCTTGCGAAGGAAATACAAAAAGGACAAAGAGGACAGTCCTTTGACGTATTACCTGCTACAAGGAGTGCCACAAAAGGAAATGAAGTCTCTTAAAAAGAGAAGAAAAAGATCATCTGATGAAAAGTGCAGCTCATATACCTAACAAATGAGAAATTTAATAGGTTAAATTTAGCCTATGCTGTCACTGATTTTTCTACAATAACAAATATGCATGTTGGCTGCTGGAACCCTGGGTTCAGAGAATTTCAGTCTTTCAGTGCTGACAGGCAATGATCTTCAATAGCACGCTCCATTTGACCTGAGGCCTTGGGAAAGGCTTCCCAGATCACTGAGATTAGCACTGAGATTGTTGCTGTGTAATTAAAAAGAAATTTGTTATGTCACTGGGTGGAATATGCAGAGATGTCGAAAATTTAGGTTTATGGGATATACTAATATATATATGTAACAAGATGGAGGATTTGGGGTGTAGGTTAGCTCTTCTTCTTTCCTCCTCCTTCTTCACAAAACTGGGTGGTCTGGTATTGGTTCAAAAAACCCGCAGTGCTGAACATGAATGATTAGTTACTGGATTATAAGTAAAAATAAATTAGTTGGCATTCCATAATTGGACAGTGTGGGCTTTAAAAGATCTTGGAAGGTAGCACTCGGGGGCCATTTCCACCTTGTTAACTTAGAGGCACATTCTGTGCAGCTGTGCCATAGATAAGAAACAGTAAACATCTGAGTCTGACGAACAACTTTGCGTCTCCTGCGTTTTAATGCGAACTCTGAGTAAAAGAACTCACGAAACAGAGGCAAAGAAGAAACAAAATGAGAAAAATTAATAGTTGACAAATTTCCCTTGATATGGCTCAAGATGACAGAGGAAAAAACTTATTCTGACAGAAAAAATCCTGTGTGTAATGCAGGGGTCTGGTTCACAGGGCAGAGTGACCTAAGACAAACACTATTAGTAACCACAGGGTTATTTACATGCTGAAATTGTCTTATTTTGTTCCAAAAAGACTTTATTAAAAGCTAAATTTCATCATAAAAACATGAGACAATGACCAACACATGGCTGGTGGCCGAGAGGCGGCCAAGTCTCACCAGTTTACACACACTGACGTTCTGAATCAGCTGAAGGGAGAACAACTTTAGAAAGCAATTTCTGCTGAGCTCATATAAATGTATACACAACACAAAAAGCTGCACTCTGAAAACACATTTAGAACACAGCTAATCAAACTTCAGCACACACTACTCTCTGCTGTCATTAAAACAAGATAAGCCAAACAGCAAACCATCTTGCACAACCAGTTGCTTAAATAAGATATAAATTACAGAGCATATGCTGCTTCTCAAACAGCTACCCAGCACTTCAATGCAGCTGCTCTTCCGTCTTACAGTGAAACAGAAAAGCAATTATTTCCAGTGATGTAGGCCCACCATCTGAAGTTATTTGATATACTTTGGCTTCCATTTCTCTGAAAACAGATTAGTTTGTGTAAACATCATTTTCATGATTTTATCACTCCACACTGATTTAGTGCTTCCTGGACCATAAAGAAAAGAAAGACTCCTTCTTTCTCCCTTATCATCAAACAAAAAATTACAATATCATAAGCCTGGCCTGAAGCCCTCACACCTTGGAATTAGAGCCTGGAGAATAAACACCAACTAGCAGGAAATAGTAACCATGATGGTCAGAGAAGCCCCATTTTTACACAGAGTCCTTGTCAGCAGCACCTAGGAGGGAGGGAAATCTATTCCTCAGCCCTTTCATGGCCATGGTAAAGCCAAGAGTATAGGTCATCCTACACAGTGTCACAGTCTGTCAGCAAATTGAAGATTTAATCTCAAGACCTTCAATAACATCTGTGTGAGAGTCTAAAACCTTCATGGCAAAGATGGGCATTGGCATTTGTATATGGCCTCATTTTTATATATCAATTTACATTTAAATCAAAATTCTTTGATGAATTTTACTGTTGTTTTGTATTGTGACACGCCCTTTAAAAAAGCCAACATTTCGTATATTCCAAATTATTTTTAAGCTTACATGCAAATTGATAAAAACTGAATTCACCATCTTAAAATAACTTAGATAATTACACTATCGCAAACCTAAAGGTAAATAAGTTGGATTCCTCCCCGCCTCAATCCTGTATTTTTTATACACCCTTCAATAAACAGGAGTAGGTGATAGCACCCAAATTTCATAGAAGTGTAAAGCCTTGTTTCACTTCTAATTTAGACTTAACCTACATGTAAATTCAGATCAATTTGCTAGGTCTGAATTTACATACTGCATTTCAGAAACAAATATTTCAGCATTTATCTCCAACTGCATGTCAATCACACTCAGAGCTAAGCTATGCCATCAAATTTTGTCAGCCGAGCTCACACTTTCTGATAACCATCCCTGAGAGTTTTATGGCTTTCTCTCTCTCTCTCTCTCCATAGCACTTCTGCACTTTCACTGAAAAAGCACTCCTGTCTAAAATAATGACACAAGTGGAAAATATATTTCTTATTCTTCCTCTTCATGGCACTGTTCCTTTCCCAGACATGAGGAATAAGAGCCTTGACAGGTATCTCTATTCTCTGTAGCCCCTTCTGCAGTAAAAAGCCAGAACAGAGAGTTTCAGTTGGCTGATATATGTCAGTGTCCTGCATCACTGCACTGATAAATAGACTTTTATGACTATTTGAGACCTGCACAGCAGCTGGGAAAGAAAAACAACCCTTGTTTACTGTTTTATTTATATTCCAAATGAAGACTGAAAATATGGGAATCTTCTAGGGAAAGCAAGGTGCTGAATAAAACCAAATCTAATATAAAGTGAACACTTATTTTCTCTGTTGAATTTATTTAGAAAGAAACATAAGATCCTTAACATATAAAAGATTTCAGGAATTCCTAAAAATTGGCCAGGCTGAGAAAAAAAATTTTTTTTCATTGACGTTTCACTAATGCTTAATGTGTTTAGGAGGAGGATTAACCTGTAGCCTAACACAGATCGGCATCAGATTTCAGAAAGCCATAAAAACATATTAAAGGTTTTTGATTTTATCTAGATGAGAAATAGGTAAAAATCAATGAAATTTAAGGTAATATAAAAGCAAATGGAGCAAATATGATCAATGAGCTGATAATCCTCAGAAAAACACCAGTGATTTATAGGAAAACACAGTCACAGAAAAGTCAAGCAGCAGTTATCTTCCTCTGAGTATAAAACAGCCTCCATGTCTGCCCAAGCCCAGTACCCTGACTGGGCTCTTTTAAAACATTCTGCATGAGGAGGGTGCAAGGCTGAACACCAAACGCACCTATTTGTAGGTATTTGATGTTACACAGTACTTTGATTCATCACCAACGTACTGAAATTGCAACAAAAGCGCAACGCGAAATTGCGACATACAGTTCAATCAATACAAATCAATTCTCATTACCAGCTTTTGTGCGCTGATCATCATGACACTGCACTTCTTTTCCTTGCCAGTTACTCAGTTTTCATTCACTGTTGTTGAGCTGAGCCAAGTAGAGACTGCCTCCATGCTACTCTGGGTGGCTCTTTCAATTAGCTTGGGCAAAAACAGTTGCATAATCAGTTGAGGCCCTGAAATTATACAGCTGGTTAATCTAAAACAAAGGCCACCCTCTGGTTCTCTTTCTTTTGAGGTAAATTCAGTGGGTTGGGTTGGGTTTCTTACTGGTTGGTTACTTGGTTTGGTTTTTTTTCTGTTGGGGGGTTTGGGGATTTTGGTTTGGGCTGGACTTTGGCACTTTTGTGAGGGTAGTTTGGGGTTTTTTCTGGAACTGCTGTGGTCAGTCACACTCTACTTTCGTCCCTGAGCACATCACACTTGCACATCTCTGAGCCTTCTTGCACTGCAGAGGATTATTGAGTGGTCACTGTGCTGCCTCTGCATCCCTTAGCCTTGATTCTTCTCACTTTGTCCTTCCTCTGCCCCATCACCCTCCTTCCCTTCGTTCACTTCCTCCTTTCTCACTGAGCTTTCCACCTGGAATTGCAATCTCAACGTCCTGCAGAGCAGAAGAGAGCACAGCACAGCCCCACGTGGCCGGTACAGCCGTCAGCCGGAATTTTTTTCCAGAAAAAGCTCCAAACCACCCTCACAAAAGTGCAAAAAAAAGACCCCAAACCAAAACCCCCAGACAAACAAAAATCCAAACCAACCAACCAACCAAAAAAACCCCAACTCAAACCACATTGAACTTATCTCAGAAGAAAGGTGCCGCTCAGTTGTTGGCAGATACAGCAGAAACACTTGGAAACCCTCTCAAATAACCAGGAAAACACAGCCAACCTTATAAGCAGCCAGCCCAGGATGGACACAGGACCAGCACTGGATGAAAAGTACCAAGTACTGAGTGTGAACTGTCGGCCTCGATCATCACCACAGTCCACCTACATCTGAACCACCCTTTCACACACTGTGATGCACTCCCAAACTTCAAGTTTCTCTCTGTCAGCATGCCATCACACATTTAGGCTTGGGCTGGTCTAATCTTGGCCTATAGACACTGCAATTCTTTAAAAATTATGCCAGCAGACAGGCTACCCATTACCTGTCTGCCCATATCCTGATTTTAAGATATCTGAAAAATAATCACATAGCAACATGTTACAGAAATTAAATCTTTTACTAAATAATTGCAATAGCATCATGCTTCTGATCCGTCACATTACAATGAGCTGTGTTTTCACAGCAAAAAAATTAAACAGCATTCTCAAGAACTCATTTTTAAATGACATTTTAAAATGAAAAGAAAGAACAAGAGCACTCCAAGGCAGTTCAAGTCATACTTCATATAATCCATAGCTAGGCTGCCACACAGCAAACTTTGCCAGGTAAATTTTCCCCAGATTTAGGCCAATGACATTTGTCTGATACTTCTACTCAGGAGACACACAGTGGACAATCTATGTGTCAATTTTCCTGTGACATACTAGGAAATATTTAATCTCATATTTTAAAAATTAAATACCAGGTTAAACTCATAGCAAGTCCTTTGAAATACAAAGCTATAGAATCATTTTGAGGCTGAGAAGGTGGGAGCTTCCTTGCAAGGAAGTTGAATTTGTTACTCACTACCCATTAGGGGAAGAATGAATACATTTTTAATGTTGCTACTTGAGCTTCACACTTGAAAAATGTTCGTCCCTCTGAAAACATGGTGGGTTATTTCAAGTGATCCAAGTGCCAAAGCTGCACAGTGGTAGTCACCGCATGCTCAGCATTGTTGATTTCCAAGGGTTATTTACCTTGTTGTTTAGGAAACAGAAATCATATCCCACAAAACCAACCTTTATTAGCTCCCTCTGAAATAGTTTGCCAGTAAAGCCAACAGCTTTTATAATAACTTTCACCTCTGTGCTGTACTTATCCCATGCAGCACCTCACAGCCTCTGGTCTTAGACCTGCACAAGCTTCTTGAAACTGTCTCACTTCACTTACAGAATTTTTGTGCTTCTTTATTTTTGTACATGGTGTTGATGTCTTTTCCTCATTACTGTCACACAGCAGTTTCTTCAGCTTTTTACTAAAGGATAAACTCCTTACTAAAGAATTACCTGGACATCATGTGAGGATATTAAAAGTGCAGAGCTTCCAGCCCATTTAGTGGGACTAAAAATAGCTTAATTACTTGTAAACCTAAATTCCTCAAGCTTGAACTAAGATACCCTCTTCCCAAATATCTTTCAACTAAATTTCATGGAAAACACAACAGTATCCTTAAAAGAAAAAAACTTCTCCACAAGAACTTTTTTACAGGAACAACCTTTTTAGTGAGCCCAAGTAATCAGAATGCATTAAGAAATTCCACCAATATGTTCTAAGTCATTAGGAGCATCACAACAATTTTAAAAGTCTGTTTGCAAAACATGAACCAGCAACTATTCCAAAAATTTCTGAATCATACCAAATCAAAAAAGAGCTAGTGACATTCATTGAATATTAATGGATATTAGGAATAGCCAGCAGGCTTGAAGGATAAAAACATAAAATAAAGATTTGAAGTGGTCTTACCACAGAAATATTTTTTCTGGTACATTGTATCTTAAATTCAAAGTTCATTCCTTCAGTCTAAAGTATGCCTTTTTTTTTTTTATTTTACTTCATACATTATCACATCATACCATAATCTAGTTCTGTTCGCTTTTGAGAATGTTACTTATTTAAAGACAGCTTTGCAAGAGTTACTGTGTTTATATTGCTCAGTGTATAATCAATATAAACACTGCCATCTCCTACAGCAGATGGAAAGTGCAGTTCTTAAATTATAAATTGGTAAGAGGCTGCTCCTTTGGGTTTATCTCAAAGAGCCAGTGAGAAAGATGTGGATTAAAATTCAGCTGAAATTACATAAAAGAACTTACTCAGTGACAAATCAGGCATTTGGTGACATCAGCATTGCATGATTTTATATAGATTACACTGAATCAGCAACTTAGAAAGACTTGAGCTATGAGAAATAACTGAGGGGTTTGGACCTTTTCCTATTTCTGCTGTGTCTTCACAGGAGGCAGTTGGGGGGGCTTAGAAGCCTCTCTGAGCACAATTTGTTCCAAATTCCTAATGAGTCAAACATGCTGTATTCACCACTGAATAATGGTGAGCTATTCTACAGCTCTCTCTTCTGATAGAGGGATGACACTGGATACATGTCCAGGACAAAGTTTATGTTATGTCGTCTGAAACCAGTGGTACTTACTGGCACTCAACAGGGACAGTCAGGAGCTTCACAGAAATCACAATTTTCCACAGAATGGTAACTCTTACACAGTATCCCTTTAAACTGCTTATAGTGTGTGTGGATAAATATAATGCCAAAGTGCACCAGTGGAAATTCAATCTAGGTAATGATACAGAATCAAACAGAGAGAATAAAACGATTGATAATGGGTACGCCCTATCTACAGTGCGCGTGAAGCATTAGGAAGTTGCATGCAAAGTAAAATCAAATGAAGCCACACCTAAAGCACTTTAATTTGAATTCAGCAAACTGGAGTTTGCTGGCTTTTCATCAAGAAGAAAATAATTTCTATTTCCACCTGGTAAATGTCAAAATTTAATTCACATTTGAGAATAAATAGTTTTGAAATACTGAAACTTCCAGTCAAAACAAAACCCATGGCTTTTAATTCACCATGCTTTAAATAACTAGACACATTGCACATAAGACTTGAATAAATAAGATGCTGCAGAACTGATCCAGTGCTTATGAAGCATTGTGAATACCAGGGTGGGAGTTTTTTGCCTCCTGGATTTAGGTACATAAAAGCTCCAAAATATCTGCCCTGTGGAAACAAAACAGCATGTAACAGGGTCAGAAAGCAGAAGAAGGATCTGAAGAGGGCTTGTGGTTTTGATTATGGAAAGCTAAATGTGCACATGGAGCAGTTCTCTAAAGACTGTTGCTACATCCTTCAGGCAAGATCTGTCACAACTCTGGGCCAGGAGTAGGTGGAAGCAAACTGGGAAGAGGTGCACACGCAGATTCAGAGACAGTCCAAGGCTGCCATAACCCACAATATTTTCTTATTTGTTGCTTTAACAACTCTACCAATTCTCTCGTGCACCTGTAGGAGCTGTATTATTCATTAATTAACTAGAGGTATCACCTGTTGGCACAGCAACAAAAAGCCCATGGGTGTTGAGCTGAAAATCTTAGCACCTGGGAAAGCTTCAGCAAGGAAATAACCTTGTTATTTCTACTTCAAACAGCAAATAAAGCTGTTTTGTATCTCATTTCAAGACCATGATTTCAAAGCCAAAACCCAGGAAACAACTAATTTTGTGAACCAGGTCTGTTATAAATAATGACATCACCAAAAAATGTGAACATAATGCACCTTACAATGCAACATATTCCCTCATCACAGCAAGAAGGGGACAGTACCACTCTGTGGCACCGACAGAAGTGCAGACATCTTCTCTAATTTTGCTTTTCTTTGCGGAAATTTTCTGCCAGAGTACAGACGAGTGCTTTTTCCCACACACTGATGTCACTGAGATGCAAATGGACCACTGGAAATATAGTTACATACAGAGATGACTTCTCAGGCTTTTGTATTCTTCATGGGAAACAACTTCACAAACATTTTCTTGGCACAAACAGTCATGTAACAATAGACATGAGCAAATCTCTTTTCAGCTCAACAAATCTCCATGCAAATCAATTTTTTACCATTTCAGAAAAATCCTCCAGATTTTAATATTATGTGCCAGAGTAACATGACAGCTACCTACTCTTAACTAACACATAATTTGACTCTTTGGCTTTTCTTTGGAAAGGTTCAGAGAGTTTTCACTTGTCAAGCTGGGTGGAAGGGGAGGGGAGTGGGAAGAAGGCAGTGGAAGTCTGAGAAAAAAAAACTTTGTTATAGGAACGTTTCAGAATATTGCCAACAATGGATTAAAATCTATCTGCATTTGCTATGGGGGTGAGAAAAATATCATACTCTATTCACTTAATTTAAACTTAGACTGACAGTGATTAAAATAGAATTTTTCTCATTGTTATCCTGACAGTCCTATTTCTTAAGTTTTACTGATAGAATAGTTCCAGTTGGATAAACTACAACCAAAAGCAAAAAAGATTGCACTATAGCTGCCAGAAGTTATCTTTCAACTTATTTTGCTGGGGTTACAATATTTTCAGTAGATGACAGTTGGAGACAAAAGGTAGAAACAAGTCACAGACTCAGTCTTGGCTTCTTGAAAGATTAAAATAAACCCTGGATTACTTTTTCCTAAATAAAGACACCAGCAAGAAAAACAATCCCAATGTCTTAGAATGTCCTGTGATCTTTGAGTCAGTGTCATGTGGTATTACACTCTAGGCTTTACAACAAACTGGTGTGAATTAGGAGTTTAAAGAAATATGTGTAATTAAGCAGTAAATTATTCATACAGCCATGAACAGCTGCTCTGTAGGATTCAAGACATGATTCATGATATTTATAGAACTATTATGCCTAGTCCTGATTAAACAACTGGTAAGCATTTCAAGTGAAATGATCATTAGAAAGCCAAAAAAAATTTTAAAATACAATGTAGGAATCCCAGCCTAAGCCTCTCTCAAAATAGGAAAACCTCATTCACCTACATTCTTGCAAATATTGCCAAGAGTTTTCTGTTTTGGTTTTGGATAACAGCTATAAAAATATTGCTAAATAAGAATTTTTTTTTTTTAACTTCTAGTTCTGAATAGAGACAGAAAATAAAGCAGGAGTAATTCACCTCATAAGCAGATTAAAATCAGGACACAAAAAAGCTTTTGATGAATGAAGTTTGCAATACCCTTGGCAGCCATATTTTGCCTTCATTCTATAAAGCTGACTTTCTCAGAGACAAATTAATGAAACATAACACATGATATCTCTCTCTCCCAATCTGAAGACAGTAAAGCTTCCAAGCTATCACTGTCTAACTCAAGTTTTCTTCATTTTGAGTAAGCTTTCATAGCTGAAATACAATTTAGTGTGTTTAGAAACATTATCTAAATTATTTACTTTGTAATACTGGCCAAACTGATTTCTATATTTTACCTCATACATATTAGCCTTTATATTACAAAAAAATGCATTCAATTTTTGATGTGGTAGTAGACAATTAATTGACTGCTTTTCATAGGGCAAAAGCAATTTTTTTTAATTAAACGTTGCAAAGATATTTCTAGAAAAGGTTATTATTTTCTTCTTTAAATTCCATTTATATTTTTAAATGAAAATGTAAACTCTGAGACATTAATCAAAACAAGGGTTCAGTCACAGACAATCTGATAATGTAACAGTGTGTGAAGGAGAAAAAGTGAAGAGAGTCACAGCAATTCTCTTTTAAAACTGTTTTCAAAATGGTTATTGAGTAATGTGAGACTGAAATAGTATAAAATTATGACAAATTGTTAAAATGATGAAATTTTCATTAAAACCTTAGTATCTTTACAATAATCACCTGAGACATGACTTTATAAAGCTGATGTTTATTCTTGCAGAACTATCCCAAATGTCACTACAAAAATGTTAAGTAAACTAGAATAATTTAAATGTATCAGAGTTCTCTGCTGTACCACTTTGAGTTCACAGACCAGATGTTATAAATAGAAACAGAACCCGGGGTAATCCTTTACATAACACACCTATTTATTTGTCCTAAGCTTATTTGTTGTTCTGCTACGACTTACACCAAATTAATCTTTTTTTCCACTATGAGGATAGTAACATTGGCATTGATGAAGAGAATAAAACCCACATGAAATAATCCTGCCCACTCTTGTTTCCAGATTTCGTTCTACTATAGTAAATTCCTGTTTTCAGTTTCTTGAATGCTGTCATTTATTTTCATTTGATAAACCAGTCCAAAGCTTATCCACATGCAAAGCTAAATCAGACACTGCTTAATAAATTCTGATTTATGCCCAG